>NW_006408596.1:12957397-12960255 GCF_000296735.1 Chrysochloris asiatica
AGAAGAAAATAAATCAGAAGTGGCTGTAGGTAGACCAGTCAGACATTTGTCATTGGTAGCTTTCCTGCAAAAGAAATTTGGGAATTAGGAGAGAATGTTTCAAAACATGCCACTTTTGAAACTACAGGATCTTTGAATAGCTTTAGAATCTGAGATCTGTTGTTGGTAAGTGATTTCAAGTCGATTTTGACTCATAGTGACCTTGGATAGGGTTTCCAAGGAACAGCTTGTTGGTTTGAACTGCCGACCTTGTAGTTTGAAGCCCAGCACTGATCCCACAGTACTACATCAGTCTATTTCTGTCAATGTCTCAACGTCCCCACCCCCAATATTTTGGCATTTCAAGGAACTCTGAAACTTATGTTGTTGTTGTTGTTGTTGTTGTTGTTGTTAAGTGCCGTAGAGTCAGTTCTGACTCATAGCAACCCTGTGTAGGCTTTCCAAGGAGCCAGCTGGTGAGTTTCGACTGCCAACCTGTGGTTAGCAGTTCAATGCGTATCCTATAGCACCACATGGGGAAATCTTAATAAAAACATGAGCACTGCTGTTACTGGAACCACAGTGTTCCTGATTCACGTGACAGTACGGAGGGCCATTCTTGTCCAATCGGATAAAACGGTGGTGGTGGTGGTGTGCAGTGGGGTCAGTTCCGACTCATAGTGACTCTGTATAGTATTTCTAAGGCTGTCATTCTTTACAGGAACAGAAAGCCTCATCTTTCTCCCACAGAGTGCCGGTAGGTTCAAACTGCTAACCTTGAGCTTAGCAGCCCAAAGCGTAACCACTGTACTACAAGGGCTCCTCAGATAGAACGGTGGTGGGAAGATCATGAGGCTGCCTGCCGCCAACACACTTCACCCATTCCCAGCCCAAGTCATTCACGTCCTCTGATGCCTAAGAGTGCTCCCTCCATTTACAAAACCAGGCAGCCATAGCAGGGCCCTCCATCCTTCTAGTCCAGGCGTGCCCTCAGTCACCCAGAGCTCAGGCTTGGGCCTCAATGAAAGTATGGAATTCTCCAGGATTCAGAGGAAAATAGACTTGCCTTTCTTCTGGACCCCATCTTGACTCAGTGCTCCCTCCTTGAAGGTGGTAATTACGAGGTCTTAACTCCTTTCTTTATAGATGCAGACCTGGGTGGGAGGTGACAAGAATTGCCAACATACTTCCGAGAACATATTGTCCAGTGGAGGGGGGGCTGTCCATCAGTTCGGGCTCTCTTGATGAACTAGAAGGAGATGAACCAGGGAAGGGCATGTATGTCAAGGCTGCCCCGACTCACACTATTGGGGGTGGGAGGATGGGGATAGTTCAGATTTAGGTCTGGGAGGGGTCTCTCAGTGCAGAATGGGGGGTGGGGTGGATTTACTTAATTCTCTAAGATGTGTGGCTTTCCATTCCTCTTAGGAAGAAGATGGGACTTTTCATCAGAACCAGTGATGCTTAACATGACGGGGTTCCTTCTGGCTATTGCTACTTGCACATTCTTTCCATTTTGTGGGCCCCAGGGCCTTTGTGTGTGCTCTTCCCTACATGTTCACTCTGTTTTGTTATTCTTCTATTCTTCATTTGCCTACCTCAGGTCAGGTCTCCAGTCAGATAGCATCTCCTCACTAAAGACTCGAAATAGCTTTAATAAACTTAATCTTCTCCAACCAAGGTGGTTCTGACTCATAGTGACCCTGTATAGAGTTTCCGAGGACTCCTGCTGTGGCTCTGTAGGATAAGCCTTATGATCAGTGTGAACCACAAGGTCACAGGTTCAAGCTCACCAGCCGCTCCTATACAGGGTCATTTTATACAGTGTCACTCTATATTCATATATAGCTCTGGTAGCATAGTGGTTATGAATCAGGCTGCGAACTGCAAGGTCAGCAGTTCAAAACTACCAGCTGTTCCTCAGGAGAAAGATGAGGCTTTCTGCTCCCGTAAAGATTTACAGCCTTGGAAACCCTGTACAGGGTCGCTATGTGTCGGAACTGACTCCACGGCACACAACAACAACAACATACACGTATGTAGGATAGCACTGAACTGCTAACTACAAGGTCGATGGTTCAAACCTACCAGCTGCTCCTTGGAAACCTTATGTTGTTGTTAAGTGTCATCAAGTTGGTTTTGACTCATAGTGGCTAGTGAGCTTGAGCCTCCAACCTTGTGTTTCAAACTGGCCTTGCAGTACAGTGCTTATTATACAGTGCCACACCAGGACTGGCCCTCTCCCCTCTGCTGCAGTCTCAGTCTGCGACCCATGCCCCCTCACCTCCCAGGGCAGGAGAAGCAGTGGACTGCTTATCACAAGGTCGTTGATTCAAATCCACCAGTCACACTTCTGAAACCCTCTATGGGGTCGTTATGACAGTATTTACCAACAACAGCATATGTATATGTATATAAATACACACACACACACATGAGGGGGCTTCAAAAATGTAGAAGAATGGAATTGAGAGATAACGGAAGTTTTCCATAGTAAGGGCTGTAGCAATGTAGGTTTTTCTCTTGTTTTTAAATTAATAGATGTTATTTTTAAAACAGTTTTTGTTTAACAGAAATTTCAGAGAAAATACAGGGGGGGTCGTACATATTGCCATCTGCCTACTGTACAAAGTGTCTCTTATTAGCACCTTGCGTAGATGTGGCGTTTGTCACTACTGACGAACCATTACTAGTAACCTGCTATTAGTGCGAGCCCTGGTTTACAACAGGGTTCCCTTCTGTGTGTGAGTCACTTCTGAGACATGCGTGATGTCATTTGTCAACTATGACAGTTCCATGCAGACTAATTTTCACTGCCCTAAACTGCCCCGACCTGCCCTCCACCTCAACATCCCTCCTCCCCAAGATGGTATATTTTT
>NW_006408596.1:12960470-13009997 GCF_000296735.1 Chrysochloris asiatica
TTTTTTTTGGGGGGGGGGTGCTGTGTAGGAGGTGTACATAGAAACACTCAGGAATATATAATAATTTAAACAACCAAAGGGCACATTCTGCAAGCCTGCCTCCTGGCCACCAGCTCTCAGTCCTTCTCTTTCCATGAGTCTAGAGTCCTCAGCTGCTCCCCCTCTCCATGTCCTCATCTCTGCCTCCATCTCTGGTGTCACCGCTTCTCTGGATAAGGTCCCACATTCCAGTCGTGCTCTTCTCCTTTGATGGTCCTAGGGTCCTCTGTTTCTAAACTGTAAGATTAACTACCCCCCATTTTTGTTACAAACCTTGTACGTTTACAGTGTGACAGTCGCAGTTAGTCATGATAACAATTACTCATTAATGAATCATAAGAATGTTATCCCCATCTCTTTTCATCAGACCCATCTAGACAAGGTGAAATCTATTCAATGGAGGCTCTACCTTTCCCCGACACACTCTTAAACTAAACTCCCTCTTGAAAAATTGTAAGCCAGTCACTTTGTGCCTTTATCACGCCCTCATTTTAGGTGGACTTTTGGTGTGGCATTGCTGGTTAATGAGGGAAACTGCAATGTCAGTTTGGACCATTAAGACCAGCGGTTTTAACTCACCAGCTACTACTCCTTGGAAACCCTGTACAGGGTTACTATGAGTCAGATCCCGACTTGATGGCACTTAACAACAAGCAACAACGTTTTAGGTAGCCAGTGTCTAAGTTGCCCGTACCTATCTACCTGTATTCAGAGGCGCAAGACCGGGCAGTGTTTTGTCTGTTATGCATAAAATCACTATGAGTCAGACTCAGCATCACCTAGCAAAAATTACACAAATCTATCTATCTATATGCATATCTAGATGTATATACATATATATGTATACATATATGGATATACCCATATATATGTATACATATATGCATATACTCAAGATGAGTCAAAAGTTATCTGCACCCCAGTTATATTAAAATGCCTGTCCCCATTCATGATGTGACAACACTGAGTGTACATGTGAAATGATTCTGTCAAATAGACTAGTGGCAATGAATTTCACAGCAAATCATTTACAAATCAGCCGTGGCTCTGCCTATGAAATAATCCACGACAGACTTGGTTTTGAAAGTTTGTGCAAGATGAGTATCAGAACAACTCACGGGAGAACATAAACAGAAGTATTTGGACATCTGCCTACAAAATTTAGACTGATGCTTGAAGGAAGGTAAAAGTTTCTTTTAAAAAATGTGTTATTCGTAATGAGATATCGGATTCGTCACTACGAGCCTGAGAGTAAATGGCACAGTATGGAATGGAAACATCCTCAATTGCCGACCAAGAAAAAGTCTAAAAGTCAGCCATCAGCTGGAAAATTGATGCTTACAGTTTTCTGGGATTCTCAAGGGCCAGTATTAGAACACTGTCAGGAAAAAGGTTCATCAACAGTACTCCTTAGATGCCACGGAAGAGCTGAGGCCTAAACTTCAGTTTAAATGGAAAGACTGCTTGCTATCCAAGGCCCTGGTGATCTGGCATGACAATGCAGGTCTTCACACCTCTGCCCACACTGTTGGCACTTAGCAAAAACTTCCTTTTGAGGTGTTAAAGCATCCTCCCTATAGTCTTGATTTTGCTTCAGGAACTTTCACCTGCTTGGCCCCCTGAAAGCAGCCCTTCCAGGACGAAGATTCATCTCTGATGAAGAAGTGAAGACAGAGGAACATTTGTGGTTCACAGTTTGGCCTAAAACATTTCTTAATAAGGGACTACAAAGCTTGTTGACAGATGGACAAAGTGTATTGAAAAGCAAGGAGATTATGTTGGAAAATGATGTATTTCTGTTTTCTAAAAATTGATTAAAATGAGTTCTACAGAGTGCAGATAATTTTTGACCCACCCTCATACATGCATATATATTATCACAGTTAAATACATACACACACACATAAATATCTCACATCTACACAAGCTCTTCCCGCTTTCCTTAACCTGGTCTGCCAGAGGGACTATCCACTCCCATAGATAATCCATAGATGCTCCCAAACGGTTCAGTAAACCTGGAGACAGATGCCCTCCTGTTTCTGGGCACCGCAGACCCTGGGGCACTGTGAAATGGCAGGTGCCAGGAGAAAGTGTGGGTGTTTTCCCATGGGTTTCCATGGTGAGGGGCTTGGAAGGCCCAGGTGATGTCTGCACTGGCATCTTCCCACCCAATCCTGGGCCCCATCTGGGTGCACACTGATTCGGTATGACAAGTGGCTGAGCAGCTTTGATTAATGAAATATCTCACCCTGAATTTGCATAATATCCATGGCTATAATCATGTAATGTTGCTCTCATTAGTCAAGTAATCTCATGGGGTGGCAGACCTGGTGTGTAGCTATAGGATAAGCGCTCGATCGCAAGAACCATTTGAACTACAAGGTTGGTGGTTCAAATTCACCAGCTGCTCTTTAGAACTACACAGAGTTGCTGTGTGTTGGAACCAACTTGAGGACACGTAACAAAAACAACAAAAGAAGAAAAGGGCAGGGCTTAGGAGTCATCTAGAGTGTCCTTTTATTGGAGTCCCAGTGTGGCACTGTAGGATAAGCACTGGACCACAAAGTCAGTTTTAACCGCAAGGTCGGCAGTTGAAACCCACCAGCCCCTCCTAGGAAACCCAATATACCGTCACTATGAGTCAGAAATGACTCCACAGCACTTAACAACAACACAACAACACTCAAAAGAAAGGCCTGAAGGTCCAAGTCCCCCAAACTCCCCACATGCAGCACTCTGACACACATGGACCACTGTAAGTTGGAATTGCCTAGATAGCAACTGATTTTTTAGGTGATAAACTTATTTCCTGTCACCATCAAAACAGAAGCCTTACTTATGAGCTAGGTATTTTATGAGACTTATCATCTCATTTAATCCTATAAGTAAGAGCAACAGTTAGGACCATTTAGTTGTCCAACTGACTTGTGTCAAAAAAGACATCGTTGAAAATTATGCAATTGTCAATTATGATTGGTTTCTGAGCATGTGAAGCCCATAGGGGAACTGCCTTCAGGAATGTCTGGATTCAGGATCTAATGTGGCCTTCAGGGCCTAGCTATTTCCATCTCTTTGCTCTGTCATCTATTCTATTGGCCCCTTTCTCACACAGTCACAAGAGAGCTACAACAACCCTTATTTTTCCTCGTTGATGAAACCTGGAGAGAGAAAACAAAAATATCTTTGGAAAAATCTCACATCTCATTCTGTTGCTTAAAGGATCATGTGCCAAGTACCATCCAGTCCCTGTGGGTGGGTGATGCAGTGTGCTGATGGATGGAAGTGAATCAGGGCCAATTCTTATAGTTGTGGTCAGGGAGCGTCCGCCCCTTCCAAACTATAGGGGTGAGAATGGGGGGAAGAGATTTTTATTCCACTAAAGAAACTCAGATTATTGCTTTTTAGAAGAGTGAATGGGGGCAAAACCAATAGATGCCTAGGGCAGAAGAGTATTATTAAATTTTCCTCTTTACAGTTGAGAAAACTAAGACAGAAAGATGTCATCACTTGCCCCAAATTCTATTATGGAAGTAGGCTTTGAATTCAAATCAGCCTTGCTTGTAAGCCTTACCTACCTATGACCCTACACAGCATCTCATACTAACCCTGCAATGCCCATCTGCATGTCATCGAACTCTCATTCTGGAACCTTTGTTTTATACAAAGTCACTGTGACTTACCAGTGGAGAAAGCCATTAGGGGAAATTAAGTCAGGAACCATTCTCTTAGCAGATAAAATACATAAATGGACATTTAAAATTCTTTCTGTTTTTTAAAATTGATTTTATTAATCCGACAAAAGTATATAGCAAAATTGTAATAATAATGTCACTATTACTGCTACTGCTGACCAAGGATGTTCTTGTACTTAGCACTGTTTTAGTATGTATGCCTTTAATTCTCCAAACATCTTTATAATGTAACCACTATCCTGGTGTGGAGTCCTGGTGTGTAGCTACAGGATAATGCACTGGAATAAAAGATCTGTTTGAACTACAAGGTGGGTGCTTCAAACTCACCAGCCGTTCCTCAGAAACCCTATACAGGGTTTCCATGAGTCTGAATTGACTTATAGCAACAACAATAATCCTGGTGTCCTGGTGTGGTTCTGTAGGATAAGCACTGGACTGCTAACTGCAAGGTTGGCAGTTCAAACCCACTAGTCACTCCTCTGAAACCCTCTATAGGGTCGCTATTAGTAGTATTGACTCAAGGGCACTTACCCACAACTTTCACTGTGCCAGTTAAAGCATCAAGTGAGTTCAGAGAAGTTAAGTAGCAAGCCCAAGGTTGCATAGCTAATAAATGTCTGACCAAGAGTCAAACCCAGTAAGTCCCACTCCAGACTTCAGTGTAACATTTAATGACTTGCATCACATCAGAGCTTACGGTTTTATTAACAGTGTTGCTCAGGAGAAGGCTACGTTTAAGGGGCAAAGTAATAAATACAGAAAAATAACAATAACTCTTAACTGCTGGTGTTTGTCTTCTGATAAATACTGAGACCACTTCCTGTGATAAAAGCTGACTGGATTCAGAGCCCCAGATGCTTTCACGGAGTCCCCAGACGTACCTTAGCTAGTGCACAAGTCCTCTTGTAGAGCCACACCATCCCTTTGGGCTGTATCCCAGCCCACCATGTTGCCCTCCCTCTTAGCTATGGGTCCTGGCCACCTCCTGGAGAGTTGGTACTCATTGGCCATCCAGTTCCTACAAGGGTGATGACCTTACCCATAACAAGCCAATCAATCCCTTCCATAATAATTTAGAATTGAGAGAGAGGGTGAGAGGTTGCACATGTGCACACGCACACCCACTCACTTCCTGACCCACCTGTTGATTGGTTCTTTCTCTTTTAGTGGATGAGCTAGTAACATGTAATTTTGGGCACTGAGGGTGGGTGTGCAGCCTGAAAGGTGTGTCTGTAGTCAGAGGGAGAGGAGTGCACTCAGCCTGAGAACAGAGGTAAGGAAAGGGTGCTACTTAGGTCCCCCAAGACCTTTCACCTTTGTCAGTCCTCCTACTAGTCCGGCCACATTTCAACCTTATCACTCCTCAAGACTTCTCTAACCCTTTCTGGTGTTGTCTGTTACATGACCTTGATCAGATTTCTATCACATACAACCAGACGAGTCTCACTTGTTCACCTGGCTTGGCCTGAGTCGCACACCTCCTCAGCCGAGAGCTGAGTCAAGTTAATGGGACAAAGGAAGATTCAGGGAAAATCCCTTCAGAGCAGACCTTCTCTTACCCCCTCAGACTCATGTGGCACGGTGGTTTCAGACAGCAGCCCACAGAGGCTGACCATGGAACCAGGTGAACCCACATGGAGTTCTTCCCCCGAAGGTCAGGGAAAGCTGGCATGGTGGTTTCCCTCTGTCAGCAGCTGAATTGATCATTTGCTAGGGCTGCTTGAGTCACACCTCTTCCCGAGCCTCAGATGTTCGCTGTGGAAGCCCATCTCTTCCCCTGGATGCCCTGGGGCCTTGTTAAGCCTCTCTCTTCAGCTCAAGAAGTCAATGTCCAGGCTCAGAAATGGTCCATCTCACCACCCAGCCAGGGAGGCGGGCAATCTCAAAATCCCTGGTGTCGCCACCGGAGTCTCACTGTCTCACTTTAGGGTGGATAGTTAAAAATTCATGGTGATTTTCAAAGGAGAAAAAAATGCTTAAATTGCGTTCCTATTAGCAAACGTTCCCTTTTTTGATTCAAAATCAAACTTTTGTCTAGACAGGCAAGAGCTTTTTGCTGACATGTCTTGCTAGCTCTGAAAACCTTGAGGTTTTCCAAATGCAACGCCTCCACCCCTTCCTGGCGGCTGGTCTCTAGTACCATGTTCTTTTGCAACACATTCTGAGGGGCTCAGAGTGGAGGTCACGATGGCGAGAGGCCCAGCACCGACGCTGGTAGGTTCTCCTTTGCCTCAGTTACTTTCCTAGTGAATTCTCTGCACTAGCTGGCCTGCATCTCTCCGGCCCAGCCTAGTTTTCTTTGGGGGTTTGCAGCATCTGATATAAGGCCCCCATTACCCAGTGGCGGTGGCTGCTTCTCCTTCTTCCTTTCTTCTTCCTTTCAGTCGCCTCCTGTATTCCAAGTAATACATGTTCACTGTACAGAAATTAGAAACTGGGTAAATGCTAAGAAGAAATGAATGACCTTCCCCTAATAATCTATCCTGAAATTGTTAATTGAATATGGGTCCTTGGCTATGCATGGCACTGTTCACTACAAGGTCACTAGTTCAAGTTCACTAGGCATCCCATGGGAGAAAGATGAGACTTTATGCTCCCATAAAAATTTGTAGCCTAAGATACCCTATACAGGGTTGCTGTAAGTCAAAATCACCATCATCACCATCATTTATATTCAAAGAAACAAATACATATATACGCACACATACACACACACAAGGGGACTTCAAAAAGTTCATGGAATCAATAGATAATGACATTTTCCCATAAACTTTCTAAAGTTCTTTATGTGTGTCTATATATCACACCCACCCACATTATAAATGCTCATAAGGAGTCTTGGTGTCATAGTGCTTAAGCACTCGAATGCTAATCAAAAAGTTGGTGGTTCAAAGCCAGTAGCTGCTCCAGAGGAGAAAGATGTGGCAGTCTTGGAAACGCTACACGGACAGTTCATCTATAACTCAGAACTGACAGCAGTGGATTTGGTTTAACAAATGCCCATGGAAGCAGGAGACAAGAAAGCAAACGACATGTTGTTGTTGTTAAGTGCCATTGAGTTTGTTCCAACTCATAGTGACCCTGTATGGGGTTTCCAAGCCTGTCAATCTTTGCGGGAACAGAAAGCTTCGTCTTTCTCCCACGGAGTGGGGTGGACTCAAACCTCCGACCTTGTGCTTTGCAACCCAGTGCTTATCCTACAGAGCTACTATGCTCCAAATGACATACTGCTTTGGGCAAATTTGCTACAATAGACACTTTAACATCTTAAAAAGCAAAGATGGCCCTTTGATGACTTTAAGGTATCCCTTACCCAAGCCAGTAGCCCTGGTATGGTGCTGTAGGATAAGCATTGGACTGCAAGGCTGGTGTGAACTGCAAGGTCATCAATTCAAACTCACCAGTCGCTCCTCAGAAAACCTATACAGGGTTGTTATATGTCTGAATGGGAGCCAACTCAATGGCGCTCAACAACAATAACAACCTTAGACATGGTCTTTTCAATCACATCATATGCATGTGAAAGCTGGGCAATGGAAAAGGAAGCTATAAAGAATGGCTGCATTCAATTTGTAGTGTTGCCAAAGAACAAAGACTATATTATGAAGTGGTAGAAGAATGAACAAATTAGTCATGGAGGAAACACAGCTAGAATAAGTCTTTGAAGTTAGGACTTCATCTGTCTTACACTGGATATATCATAAGGAAAGACCATTCTCCAGGAAAAAAGACATCACGTATGGCAAAGTGGCAGGTCAGCAAACAAACAGCAAACCCGCCATCAGATGGGTTGACATAGTGGCTGCAACAGTGTGTTCAAACCTCCCAGTGGTTGCGAGGATGGTGCAGGACTGGGCAATATTTCATTCTGTTATTCATGAGGTCACTCAGCAATAAACAACTACATAGACGTTTGAAAGGAATGATGCCAAAACTTAGTCGCTTAAATCCCAAACCGTAATGTATTAGCTCATCATTTCAGGGATTTGAGAGCAGCTTGGCCGGGTGGTTCTAGCTCAGGGTCTCTTATGAAGTTGCTGTCAGAAGTGACGGAGGATACCCTCAGATGAAAGTTTCACTGGGGCTCCCCCTCATCTGAAGTTTTCACCGGGGCCCCAGGATCTGCTCCAAGATGTTCACTCCCATGGCTGGCAAGTTAGTGCTAGCTGGAAGTTGGTTTCCCAGCATGTGGACTCTCCTGTCCTTAGGCTTCTCAAGCGTTCTTTCCAGCATGGCAACTGGCTTCCCCAAAAGAAAGGCATCTAAGAGGGACCAAAGACTTGACAATTTCTGTTAGAGTTAGCCTTGAAGTAGTTCTCATCTTTGCTGCCATATTCTATGGGTCACACAGCTCAACCTTGTTACAGAGTGGGGGAAATGAAGGATCACTGCGCAGTCATTTGGGGTCAGAAGAAGCCTATTGAGTAAGTAGTGCCTTGAAGAGGGATGGAAAGAGTTGGCCAGGCAGAGAGAGACAGGGGGGAGGACTCCAGCATCCCTATGATGGGTGAGTGATTACAAGCTCCAGTGATCTTTGGAGACCCTCTGCTGAATAGCAGCTGCAGTCATGAGCCACCTGTCCCCTGCCCTCTCTACTTTCTGGCACTTTTGCTTATATTGTGTCCAGCCATCAATTGTCAGTTGCACTCAAGCTGGCTGCTTTGGCTGTAGCCACAGACAATGCTGAGCACCAGGTGGTTCTGCAGAAGGTGAACATAACCCCAATGGTGTCTGGGCGCCATTCAGAAAATGCCTGGAAAACTCAGGAGACAAATCAGTGAGCATTCACCCATCCATTCACTATTTCCACACACGTCTTGAATATTAGGTGGGAATCCAGCATGTCAGGGAGCACCCAATCCATCAAAGCACTCTCCTTTCCTGTGGGGATCTCCTGGTCTATAGGAGGGGGAACCCCGACGGAATAATTACAGCATATCTCCACTCAGCACAGAAGGAGTGAAAAGGAAGGAGGTGGGGAACATTGCCTGTATTATCAGAAAAGGATTCTCAGAGGAAATGGCATGGAACAGGGTATTGAAGGATGAGTAGGAGTTTGCCAAAACCCATTCACTGCCGTTCAGTTGATCCCGAATCATAGTGACCCTGTTTAGGGTTTCCGAGGATGTAAATCTTTACAGTAGCTGGAAATCTCATCTTTCTCCAGTGGAATAGCTGGTGGGTTTTAATTGCTGACTTTGCAGTTAGTAGTTCAGTGCTTGTCCTACTGAGCTACCAGGGCTCATCAGATGGAGGGAAATAAGGTGTTCCAGGCAATGGAAACAACA
Organism: Chrysochloris asiatica; assembly: GCF_000296735.1. NCBI lineage: Eukaryota > Metazoa > Chordata > Mammalia > Afrosoricida > Chrysochloridae > Chrysochloris > Chrysochloris asiatica. Next base: position 12,969,490 of record NW_006408596.1, read on the forward strand.
TATACAGAGGCAATAAAGTGAGTATATTATAAAAGAAACAAACATGCGTGAAAAGAGTGTGGGAGGATATACTGGAGCCTGATTGTGAAGAGCTTTGAATGGCAGACTAAGGACTTTGCACCTAAATAGTTTAAGAAATCAGAGCAAGGAAGTGATATGTCCAGATTTGTGTGTTGAAAAGACCAATCTGCGTTTTTTTTTTTAAGGTTTTTTAAAACAGCCCCTGTAGTATAATGGTTACATGTCAGGCTGCTAACCTCAAAGTTGGCAGTTTGAATCTACCAGCTGTTCCTTGGGAGAAAGATAAGGCTTTCTGCTCCCATAAAGATTTACAGTGATTCATTCTGTTGTGTATATGGTCGCTCTGAGTCAATAGTGATTCACTAGTACCTAACAACAAAAGATTTACAGCCTCGGAAACCATGTACAGGGTCACTATGAGGGTTTAACAATTCGGAAGCATACCACCACCACCACCATTGTCTTCAGGTGAATTTCAGCTCATAGCCGTCTTGCATGTTTCAGGGTAGGATTTTCAGCGACTGAATTTTCAGCAGCAAATCACCAGATTTTTGTTGGCTCTGGAGTCAAATAGTTGTTTTTGTGTCTTTGTCCATTTAAGAACATCATTTCCAGCTTTCCAGGATAAATGAAGCAAGATCCCCATAAGGCTTTCATCTGGCTCCCATCCCCTGTGAGACTCAACCCTGGCCCCAAGGAAAGGTGTTAGATAAATAAAAAATGTGCTTGTTACAATGTGCTCCACCAGCGTTTGATAAGGATCAGAGGAAGACTGGAGCCCTGGGTGGCCACTGTGGTGGGGGAGGCCTGACTCCATCCCAGTGTTCCAAGAAAAGGTTGCAGAGGAAGCCATGTGGCAGAGGCTCATGGGGATGGTTTAGAAAATGAAGGAAATTCCCCATTTCCTGGTTGTAAGAAAATATGGGTGGAACAAGTCTCACATGAGCTGATCTTGGTTCTGACTTTGATGTCGGATGAATGACAAGGATCTCCAAGGCAGGAACACAATGTAATGAACTCGCCCCGGCTTTTCCATGAAAAACAAAATCACTGTAGGGGCCTTGTGTTAGAAAACAAAGGCGCTCTGACCTGCAAGGCTTCTAGGAGGGTGTTCTTGAGCAGTGGCTAATGGGAAATGAAGACATGAAGGCTTCGGGACCAAAATGGTGGAGAGAGGCCGCCGGCACCTGAGTCCATCCCGGAGTTAGTGGAGGTATTTGAGCTCCTGGTCTTTAGCTCAGCAGACACTTACTGAAGGCCTAATATGTGTACCAGATTCTGACATTAGAGAGCTCCGCCAGAATGTTCACATTCTAACACAAGGTCAGAACACTTGACCCCTGTCTTCTTCCTTTATTCTTTCTGTTCTTCCTTATTTGTTTCTGAGAATATATACTTATATACTGAGTGCCTGCTATGTGTCATACACCATTCTAGGCAATGGTGATAAGAAGATGAGCTTGGCTGATAGAGTTCTACCTCAAGGAAGGCCAAAGTCTAGCTGGGAAGACAGTGAATTAAATGAATGAAGTATGTGCTATGGGCTGCATTGAAGAAAGTACAGAGAGGACTTCTGGTGTGGCTCTGTAGGAATGAGCACTGGACCACAAAGCTGGTTTGAATCTCAAGGTGTGCAGTTCAAACCCAACTCAGGAGATCCCTCAGAAACCTTACCCAGGGCCGCAATGAGGCAGAACTGACTTGATGGCACTTAACAACAACAACTTGAGTACTGATAGACTACTCGAGAATTGTTGCCTTTGAGTTCTGGTGTTGGAGAAGAATGTTTAAAGTACCATGGATTGGCAGAAGAACAAACCTGTGTTGGAAGAAGGAGAGCCAGAACGTTCCTTAAAAGCCAGGTTGGCCAGACTTCATCTCTCATATTTCAGGCATATCATCAGGAGGAATGAGTTCCTGGAGAAGGACATCATGCTTGGTAAAGTGGAGCATCAGCGAAAAAGAGGACGATCCCCAAAGAGATGGCTTGGCACAGTGGCAGCAGCAATGGGCTCAAGCGTAGGCGCAGCACTGGGTGGTAGTTCATTCTGTTGTGTATATGGTTGCTATGAGTTGGAACTGACTCATTAGCACCTAACAACAACAACATGAGTACTCATCACAGAAGTATGAACATGGAGTGGTGGTTGTTAGCTACTTACTATGGTGTTAATTCTGATACATGGTGACCCCGTGTATGCAGAGCGGAACTGCTCTGTAGGGTCTTTAATGTTGTGACGTTTCAGAAGCAGATCACCAGGCCTCACTTGTGAGTCACCTCCAGGTGAGTTCAAACTGTCAACCTTTTGGCTAGTTGCCTAACCCACAGTCTAACATAGTAGCACAGTGAGATCTGTGTGACTATGAAGTATGCAGACCTTGACGCTGACTCCATAGGAGTGGTCAGAGATGACTTCACAGACAGAGGGGATGCTGCTGCTGAGCTGAGTCTTGAAGGGTGCAGAGGAGCTGCTAGGTAGACAAGATGGGGAAAAGCATCTAGAAGAGGGAACAGCAGTGCAAAGGCATAGAGGTTTAAATTAGTGCACTGAATTAGTGGTAACAAGAAGCCATTCAGGACTGCTTGAGCAGACAGCTCAAGAAACCATGAGGGATGAGCTCAGAAAAATAATCAGGTGTCAAATCATGAAGGGTCTTTTAGGACAAACTGTACTTTATTCTGAAGGTGATAGGGAGACAGGGAAGGTGATAGGGAGACATCAAAAGATTGGAAGGAGGGAAGCTGCATGATCAGGTTTGTGTTTTGTGGAAAGCACCTAGCCATAATGTGGAGGCGAGTGTGGAAGGGTGAGGTTAGATGCAGGGAGAGAAGAAGACTTAGGAGACCGAGGCCCAGATGGCATGTGTGATCAGCCTTGACTCTGGGGAAGGCTCTGTAGTTGGAAATGCAGATGGAAAGAAAGGTGGAGTGAGGGACTCCATGCTTGCCACAGAGCTACTGGCCTTGCCACAAAGGTGAAGGCAGAAGCTTCTGTTTACTGTGCCTCAGTTATGTTGAGGTGAGCCACCTACATGCAGACAACAATGAGTCAGGTGGTCAAGGTCATAGTTAATCAATTTCAGTGGGGTGGAGGGGGATTGGAATTGGGCTAGGGTCGAGAATTAAACCCATTACCCAAGTTTCCGTCTCATGATGTGGCTTTGTGTACTCATATGAGTTTGAGGCTGTGCATTTTTGCCTAGATACATAGAGGAGAAACTGACTTGAAAGATGAAAGCTTGTCTTTGGAGGGCCTCACAAACTGTACCTTCAAAAGAATACAGCAACACAGATTATTGGTTAAAAGCATGTCTTGATGTCAAATAAATCCACCCTTTGTCTTTGAGGAGCTATGTGACTTTGGGGAAATCATTTCCTCTTTCTGGGCCTCAGTTTTTCTCATCTATAAAATGGACATAAATGTGGTATGCAGGAAGTGTCCATTAAGTATTTCCTACAAAGATCAGATTGTACAATCTTGAAAAGAAGATGCCTTTATGACTTTTCTTTGCATTTCTCTTTACTTTGCACTCCCAGTGCAAAGTTAAAATCATTTTGTTTTCCTCATTTGCTGTTACATTTAGAAGATTTTTGGCCTCTGTTTGAGAAACCTTGCATTTCTCACCCAGGTTTATAGGATCTTCTCTGTGCCCTCAGTTTCTCATTCCCCCCTTCAAATTCAACTTTTCCTAAGAAACAAGACAGCAGCAGAGAGACTAAAAACCTGTGTATCAGAATTAAGCCAAACAAGCAAACAAAAACATCAAGCCCAATGTTGTTATACTGATTCAAACTCATAGAAACCCCATATATTACAGAGTACAACTACTCCAATATTGAATTGTAAGAATCTGTCTAAGAGAAGGCTGAGGATCTGAGAGGGCAGTATTTCCTGGAGAAGTATTCTCTGGCCCATTTTTGTTAAGCGCTATTGAATACGTTCTAACTCATAGCGACCCTTAGGGGTTCTGAGGCTTTTGAAGTCTTAATGGGAAGCAGAAACCCTCTTCCTCTTCCTCCCACAGAGTGACCGGTGGACCCTAACTGCAGGCCTAGTGGTTCACAGAGTACAGCTACAGATATCCTACGGATACCCACTCCCTTGCCCCATTGTGCTCCTTGGGACACTCGAGGAGTCACTATTCGATTGTCACTTCATGTAAAAACCTTTGGGTCTCACAGTTGACTTCTCTAAAGTCAGCTGCTTTAAGAGAATTTCACCAAACCAGTTATAAAATGATTGTGGATACATCCCTATGTTGCAGAGTGAGGTGTTGAGTCATGTCCTGTATCAGTGGAAAATGGGTCTTAAGAAAGAACAGTCTATACATTCAACAGAAGTAATGTACACAGGCGCACCTTCAGAGCCTTGATAACACACTGGTTAAAATGCTTGGCTGCTAATGGACAGGCAGACAGTTCCAGGGAGAAAGATGGGCAGTCTGCTTTCCTAACAATTTACAGCTTTGGAAACCCTGTGGGAAAGTTCTACCCTTTCCGATTAGATTGTTAGGAGACAGAATTCCCTCAGGAGCAGAGTTTGGTTTGGGTTTGTAGATGCACCATAAACATCTTCTAGGATGGAATGGCTCCTCCCCGGAAGGAACCAATACAACTGATTCCCTGATCTTGGAACCAGCCACTCATGGGCCTAGTATACCAGCGTGTGACTAGCTATTCTGCAGAGAACAGCTTCCATGCTCTGGTAAGCCAAAGCAGTGCCATCTTGGGCAGATGACAAAACACCTGCGAACCTGAAACGTTCCTGTGTTGTGAAGTGAGAATGAAGACAGCATAGACTGGGTGAAGAACGTCTTGAAACACTCTGTGCGTATTACTATATGACGGCTGCCTGTTTGTGTTAAGTAGAGATTCTTGCTCACTGAAGCAAAGGTATCAGTCAAAGGCAGATTGAGATCATACACTTAAGAGTTTTTAATACCTTTTTAATACCTTTCTGGTGTGGTACTATAAGATCAGCACTGGACTGTGAACCACAAGGTTGATAGTTCACACCTACCAGATGCTCCTTGGAAACTTTATACTGGGTTGTTAGGAGTTGGAACCAACTTGACAGCACTTAACAACTACAGTACCTTGCAAGGACTTTTGTAACTTTTTTTTTTTTTTTGGTCACTGTTGTTGTTAGCCGCCGTTGAGTTGGTTCCCCAGTCTCAGCACCATAAATCACTGCCCACTCCTTTTCCGACCCTGTGACCGGTTCCAAATTAGATGGTTATGATCCATAGTTTTTATTGGCTGAGTTTGGGAAGTAAATCTCCAGGACTTTCTTCCTAATCCATTTTAGTCTGGATGTTCTGCTGAAACCTGCTCATCACTGTAGTGACACACAAGCTTCCATGGACCGACAGGTGGATCTGCTCTTGAGAGCATTGGCTGGTAATCGAACGTGGGTCTGCAGCAAAAGAGGGGAGAATTCTCCCACTGAGATATCACTGCCCCCTGTGTCACTGATATTCTGGGACAGCTATTTTTGTCTCCTACCATAGAGGAAGGGAGTGATGCTCAACTACCTAAGGGACGTGGTGGGTTCACTTTGTGGAGTGACGGGTTTCTGAGTGGGTCTCTTGCTTTCTCCTCACGCCCTTTTCTCATGAGCCTTACTGAACACACACGGGGACATGCGAGGTAGACCTTCAGCAGTGGCAGGCAGGAGAGGGTCTTCCTAGTGGCACCTCTGTGATGATTGTGGTTAGGGATGGGCATATGTTGATTACACACACCCACTTACCTGTCCCTTCTGCAATACCAAAAACAAACCAGTAAACCGCCAACATCAAGTCACTTCTGACTCCTAGTGACCCTTTATAGGGTTTTCGAGACTGTACTAGACAAGATAGCTACATCTTTCTCCCACTGAGTGACTGGTGGGGTTGAACTACTGATCCTATTGTTTGCAGTCCCAATGCCTAACTCACAGAGCCACCAGGGCTCCTGGTCATTGTTGTTGTTAAGTGCCATCGGTCAGTTCAGACCCATCATGACCCTATATAGGATTGCTGGGGAGCTGCTAGTGAGTTTGAATCGCTGACCTTGCACCATCTTTCCCCCTATTTCACCCATTAGACTTTGAAGTCTAAGGGGAAATGGGTGTAACTTTCTTCCATATGCTGTTGTTGTTGTTATGTGCCTTCGAGTAGGTTCCAACTCATAGTGACCCTGTATAGGGTTTCCAAGGAGCAACTGGTAAGCTTGAACCACCAACCTTGCACTTCAAACCGACCCTGCATTCCAGCACATTAGCCTGCAGCACAACACCATATATTCTCTCAGTATTCAGCATTCAATATATAATCAATTAACATTACATCCCCAGCCCGAGTGATGGGATCAGAGATGGTCGTGTGACCCAAGTAGATCTATTAAATGCAAACTATTCTTGGCTTTGTCTGGAAGTCCTGGGAGACAAGGTCTGAGCATCAATAACGTCTTCTGTCATGAGCTGCCACTGTGAGAAGCAGGCTTGCTCAGGAATGAAGCTCATAGGAGAAGGACTAAGGGATGATGATGGCCTGACTTTAGTCAGGGGGTATCGAAGATGATGTCTGTGTTCAGACGGTGACGTGTCTGCCCCAGCGCCCCTGTGAACACCTCCTGGGCTGTTAGAAGTCACTCTAGGTTTCATGACATCACCACTTGTGAAGGTTCCTTATTAACCAGTTGCAGAAGATTGCCCGGCCTTTCTTCCGAGGTACTTCTGAGTGAACTCAAACCTCCTCCAATGTTTTGGTTAGCAGTAGAGCTCATGAACAGTTTGTTCACCACACAGGGATAGTGCTTTTCAAGGAGGACCCTGGTGAACATGGCCTCAGTTCACTAGGTGTCACAGGACCCCAGACCACCCCTTCAAACACATCTTGTGTCCAGATGCCAGTTTTTCCTTCCTGTGCAGTGGCACCATGGGATAAGCATTCAACCTCAAGGTTGGTTTGAACCACATGGTCAGTTGTTGAAACTCACCAGCTGCTCCTTGAAAACCATATCCAGGGTCGCTACGAGCCAGAAACGACTCCATGGCACTTAACAATAACAACACATTGTGCACCTTACCTCCCAGATATGGCTTTCCTGTTTTCAATATGGGGCACTGGCACATGGCTGAGGTTAGCTAGGCTGTCAGATTAGGTTGTCAGGTTAGCTGGGACCAGATTCTTAATGAGCTCTTACTTCCAAGTTGGCGCTGCTTCATACATTCCAAGTGGTTTTTATTACCTCTTCATTTGATCTTCACTCATTTTCTGGAGCTGGTGGTTTGTTCCCATTTTACAGATGTGGAAAGTAAAGCTCAGCAAATGAAAGGGCACTTGCTGGGGGCTGCTCAAAGCAGCTGTTGCTGCTGCTGCTGCTGCTGCTGGTGACTTAAGCCCTAACTGGGGTCCTGGTTACTGTACATACATAGTTGGAGAGGTTGATGCCATTGTTGTTGTTGAGTGCCGTTGAGTAGATTCCGACCCATAGAGGCCCTGTATAGGGTTTCCAAGAAGCAGCAGGTGAGCTTGAACCACCAACCTTTCAGTTCAAACGGCTTTTCAGTCTGGTGCGTTAACCCACAGCGCCACACCAGGACTGATATTATCTTTATTTGACAGATGAAGAAACTGAGACTTACAGAGATTAAGCCATGTAACTCAAGTGCTAAGAAAGATGGAGTTAGGATTGGAACCCAAGCAAGTGGATGCCCCAGTTTGTTCCATTGTTGTTGTTGTTAGGTACCATCCAGTAGGCTCTGACTCATAGCAACCCCACAGAAGACAGAAGGAAACTCTACCAGATCCTGCGCCATCCTCTCGCCATGGCTGTTTTTGTTGGGAGTCCATTACTTTTGCCACTTTGTCAATCCATCTCATTTTCCTCTTTTTCGCTGACCTTCCATTTTACTAATCATGATGGCCTCCTGCAGGTACTGGCCCCTCCTGACAACATGCCCATTCTGTTAAGCATTGACATGTTTTATCTTTTCAGAAATCGAATCTGACCCAATCCCTGCATCTCCTAGACTGCACACCACCAAATAATAATGATAATAAAACCAGGAACAGGCAAATAGACTCCAATTCACAGGGGCTCCATGTATGTCTAAGGAGCTTTGGTAGCGTTGTTGTTGTTGTTAAGTGCCGTAGAGTCGGTTCCGACCCATAGCGATCCTGAACAGGGTTTCCGAGGCTGTAAATCTTTACGGGAGCAGAAAGCCTCATCTTTCTCCCCACGGAGCTTATGAATCGGCCTGCAAACCAACCGCAAAGTCAGCAGTTCGAAACTACCAGCTGTTCCATGGGAGAAAGATAAGGCTTTCTGTTTCTCGTGAAGATTTACAGCCTCGGAAACCCTGTACCGGGTCACTATGAGTCGGAACTGACTCCATGGCACATAACCACGACCACCACCATGTATGTTGGAGCAAAACTGTGCTCCACAGGGTTTCCACTGGTTGATTTTTCAGAAGCAGAATGCCATGAACCTGTTTCCTAAAATGTGCTAGTTGGACCGGAAACTTCCCCCTTGTAGTGAACGCTGAGCAGGGTAGCCATTTCTACCAGGCAGGGAAGCCCTGGACCACACACTGTGTCATGATTTTGAAAGAAGCTCAGTAAGGCAGGAACAGTGCTAGATAGAATGCCAGAATATGTCCAGGATCCTAACTTCATTGTTGCCCACTTGGCAGCCCCCTCCAGTTCAGGTAAATAGAAGTGATTCCGTCATTGTTTGTCCCTGGTGCTAATGACTTTCTTCTTTGTGTCTCTGGAGCCAGACCTCACCCCTGGGAAGCTGGCCTGGGGCCTGGGAGGCACCAGCCGCCTCCGGGAACAATGGCCTTTGTTCTTCACACTTTCCCTATCAAAGCCTCACAGCAGGGATGGCCTTCAGAGGCTGTGGATCCTGTGATAATCTCTGTGCCAGAGCACTAGGATGGGGGTGGGGGACAGGAAAGGAGGGGTCAGGTGTAACTTTAACCCAGTTTGTAACTCTGGGGTCTGCTGTCCTCCTTGGCTGGTAAGAATAAACTCTTTGCAGAGACCATGAATAGCTTGGGGTTATTAGCTCATTGTTCCTTGTATGAATTGTTCTCTTGTAATCAATTGTCTAGGGGCAGAAAGTCTGGAAATGATATTGGGCAACAGGGAAGATCAACAACAAAATGAATACTTCTGCCTCTGCTAGATCTATGAGTGTGCATAGTAGAGGCCAAGCACTCGGGTTTATAGACCCTGGAATGAAGGCAGCTTCCTTCATTCTCAGGACCCATGGGGGGTGAAAAACACTATCATTCTGCTTATTTTTCACATGAAGACCAGAAGCTCCTCCCCACTACTGGACTGCTCATCCTTAAGAGAACAGACATTCTTCTCATCTTTCTTCTGCAGAGTGGACCGTGGGTGGGCTTGAACCACCAATCTCTTGGTTAGCAGCCTAACAGTTATCCCACAGTACAGTCAGGGCTCCGACAGAAGTAGGAGTATAGAACACATGGCCACGTTCCCAGAGCTGGGACTTGAACCCTCGACTGTCTGATTGTTAGGATCAGGTGGGTCCTTGGAAAGGTGGGCAGTACGGGAAAAGGACAGGGAAGGACACTTGGGAAGACATACCTGGATTCTGCTGCTTAGCCAAACCATGTGACTTCAGACTGAAGGCCTTGAGAATTGCAGCCTCTTTTTCCTTACCTGTAAAATGGGCAGAGTATCTTCCTGCCCCTTGAGGAAGTACAATCTATCCTTAGATCTGACTACCATTGAGTTGATTATTACTCCCAGTAACCCAGGTTTCCGAGGCTGTAATTCTTTTTACCGGAGAGACAGCCTCATCTTTCTCATGCAGAGCAGCTGGCTGGTTTGAGCTTATCCTACACCATTGTTGTTGTTGTTAAGTGCCATCGAGTGGATTCTGACTTATAGCGACCCTGTGTAGGGTTTCCGAGGAGCAGCTGGTGAACTTGAACCACTGACCTTGCAGTTCAAATGGCTTTGCAGTCTGGTTCATTACCCCACAGTGCCACAGAAGGACTCCTACACCATTACCAGAACTCTTTTATCCCTACATGTTGGTATTTTTGCTGAGGGCTATAGGGTAGGTTTCTACTCACAGCAACCCTGTATAAGGTTTCAAGGAGCAGCTGGTGTGATTGAACCACCGACCTGTGCGTTAGCAGTCTAGTGTTTCTCCTATAGCACTACACCAGGACCTAGATAAGAAGGTTCAAATGAGGAGAATTTCATGAATACACTGCGTAGAGAAGTGGGCAGGATAAGTGAACAAAGTGCTGAAACATCCAGAGTTTCAGCGCTCTTTGTTGTAACAGAGGGGACTTACTACTTTCCAAGGCTGAAGTGGCAAGAAATAAGGAAATGAGGCTTAAGAATGAGTGAGAAGCTGGCTCAGCAAAAGTCCAGAGGAAAAATGGTCTCGCAGAAGGAATAACAAGTGCAAAGGTCCTGAGACAGAAATAATTTGGGATGTTCAAGCCACAAGCAGGAGGCCATTAAACAAGATTAACAGTTGAGACCAGAGAGGTGGCCAATATAAGAAATTCGTAGGTTTGTGTGTTTTGTTTTTTGCTAAAGGGAGAAACTGCTAGATGTTGTGAAACAGAGAAGGGAGATAATCTGACTTTGCAGTCTGTGTCTTCTAGAAGGAGATGCCGAGGTGAAGTGTGGAAGGATTGTACTAGAAGTGTCTGTTGGGGAGAATACAGAGGGGACAGCCATGCAGGTAGGATTCCGAGTGATGGAGGGGAGGTTGGGTGGAATCATTCTAGGCCACTGTGCTGCCTGAGGAAGGGTCTACAGAGCCATGGCCATATTCTAAGCAGTCGGAGAAGCCCCGTGTCTCCTGGGAAGAACATTGAAAGGACCACAGACTGCCAAAGAACAAGCAAATCTGCGTTGGAAGAAGTACAGAATGCTCCTTAGAAACCAGGACGACCAGACTTCGTTTTTCATACTTCAGACATACTACCAGGAAGGATCAGTCCTTGGAGAAGAACATCTTGCTTGGCAAAGTGGAGGGTCAGTGAAGAAGAGGAAGACCCCTAATGCGATGGATTGACACAATGGCTTAAGCATAACAATAATTGTGAGGATGGCGCAGAACCGGGAAGTGATTTGTTCTGTTACACATAAGGCCGCTCTGAGTTGGGACCAACTTGATGGCACCTCACAACAACAATAGTATCGGTGCCATTTCAGACCCTGCCTGGGCAGCCCATGCAGGACTGGACTTGAGAGCCAGAAGTCCATTTCTGGACTGTTGCTGGAGGTCAGTGAGATGCCTTCTTAAGGTTACTCTCCCTGAGTTGTATTTTAGGTGAGCACTTGGCCATGCTAGGGAGCCTGGCTGTGGAGCCACAATAATGCCCGCTGAAGGTCCTCACTACCTAGGCCCAAGCAGGGGTGCGCCAGCCTCCCACCGCCCCTCGAGCCCCTGTCTCCTTGGAGGAAGCCGGGCCAGTAGCCTGTCTTCCTGTTATTATGCCATTTTTACAGCCCGGACTTGACTGAGGTGTTACGCTCTTGCTAAGAATATGCTATGACACTTGAAAGGAACTTTATTATTGTCCTAATTTGTGAAGAATTAGTTGTTGCTTTTTTTTCCCTTTCCTCTCTCCCCTTTCTTCTCTGCAGGGTCGGGCTGGAGCCCAGCTATTGTTGTTAAATTTAGATCTGACACTATGTTGGGCCTGGGCTGGTGTCTCCCTGCTTTCACTTCTTAGAACAGGAAGGAAGGCCCCAGCTGGGGCGTGGGAGAAGGCGGAAGGAGCAGGGAGGGAGTCGAGAGCCAAGAAGCTACTGTGCAAGCTCTGGGCAAATGTGTTTCAATGGAAACCACTAGATATGCTCAGGAGAGAATGGATTCAGAGAGCTTCTCTGGGTAGTCGAAGCCACAGATAGATCCCGTCCCCCACCCCTGCCACCCGCATGACTTTCTAGACACACCTGTGAGCCAGGTATGGAGGTGAGACGGTGAGAACATGAGTTGCAGGGACCATACTGTGTAGGCCTAGTGTTAACTCTCCCACTTTCCAGAGGTGTGCCTCACCTTGCTAGCGAAGTCCTCATGCCTTGACAGATACTATCCATTTGATAAGAGACTTTGGTTCCCTAGGAAGGTGGAGTTGGAGAGAGACAGGTGCCGGCCTTCCCTAGACACTAAGTCTTGTGTTCACTACATATTAGTAAGTAAGCATAAGCAAACGTGTGCTTACCTTGCTTACTGGGTAATCCAACACTGAATGAATTAATGTATATAATGCGCTTGGTACTTAACAAGAGCTGTTTCAGTGTTTACTATTATTCACAGTAATTTCTAGTCTCTGCACCCTGAGAATTACTATGGTCCTCATGTTACATACAACAGGCTTAGCGAGATCAAGTAAGTTAGGCAAGGTCACTCACTGTCTTTGTTATCCACTGGTGGGTAACGGGATACCCCCACATTTAGCAGCTGGTGTGGTACTATAGGGTCAGTCCTGGACTTCAGACTACGAGGTCGGCAGTTCAGAAACACCAGGTGCGCCTCAGAAGCCCTATACAGGGTTACTGTGAGTTAGAACCAACTTGATGACGCCGAACAACACTAACAACAAGAAGAAGCAAATATTATTTCTTTGGTTCAGGAATTCAGGAGCGCCTCAGATGGGAGTTCTTGGGGCGGGGATCTCTGGAGGTAGCAGTTGAGATGTTGGCCATGGCTGCAGTCATTCGAAGGCTTGACTGAGACTGAGAATCATCTTTCCAGATGGCCCACTCATGTGGCTGTTGGCTGGAGGCCTCAGTTCCTTACCCCACGGGTCTTTCCACAAGGTTGCCTGAGCATCCTTTACAACATGGCGGCTGGCTTCCCCAAGAGTGGTGCTCCAAGAGAGGACAAAGCAGAAGCCACACTCGCATTCATGACCTAACCTCAGGAGTGACATTCCATCACTTTGGCCACACTCTATTTGATCCCACAAACCACCTGTGACATAATGTAGGAGGGAATTAAACAAGGGTGTGAATGTCAGGAGCTGGGATCATTGGAGGCCATCTTGGAGGCTGCCACCGCAATCCTCTAAAAGTAAGTGGTGGCCCCAGGATCTGGGGTAACAAGAGATGGAGCAGGTGATGGGTGTGAATCGGGACAAGCTCTGCCTTGCCTTGTCAGCCCCCTCCCCAGCAGACTGCCTCTGACCCTGTTCCTCCCTCACCCATCAATGCCGTGTGCATTTTCCAGCCTCTGTCTCTCAGGCTACACCTAGGACTTCTGGTTATCTAGTGCAGCTCTGACAGAAAGGTATTTTCACAGTTCAGGAAGCTAGAAGTCCGAATCCTAGATGCTGGCCCTAGGGGAAGGCTTTCTCTCTCTGTCAGCTCTGGAGGAAGGCTCTTGTCTCTCTGAGCTTCTAGCCCTGGGAGACCATCATGTGGTAGGACATCGCTCTTCTTCCATGTCTGCTGACTTATTTGCTTCTTCTATCTTATTGATATCTCAAAACAGACTGACTCAATGCACATTCTACCTTAACATAGCAAGCACAGCCCGCTGCATTCCTGAATGGGAGGGATTAGAATCACAGCCACAGATATATCTCTATGTATCTATCTATCTATCTATCTGTCTGTCTGTCTGTCTGTCTATCTATCTATCTATCTATCTATCTATCTATCTATCTATCTATCTATCTATCTATATTTTTTGGTGGGGGGAACACAATTCCATCCATAGTAACCTGTTGTTGTTGTTGTTATGTGCCGTGGTGTCGGTTCTGACTCCTAGCGACCCTGTTTCCGAGGCTGTAAGTCTTTACAGGAGCAGAAAACCTCAACTTTCTCCCACGGAACAGCTGGTAGTTTCGAACTGCTGACCTTGCGGTTCACAGCCCAATTCATAACCACTATGCTACCAGAGCCTAGTTGAGGAAAATTTAATTTAATCAGCTGTGGTGCTATAGGGTAAGCTCTGGACTGCTAACCACAAGGTTGGCAGTTCAAACCCACCAGCAACTCCTCAGAAACCATAGACAGGGTTGCTATGAGTAGGAATCCACTCATCAGCACTAATGAACATCAGCATGCAGGGTTTTAGAGTGAGGCAGTTCTGGGCTTCACCCCTTGCTAGCTGCATGACCTGGGGCCATAAGTGAAATTCACTGAGCCTCAGTATGGGCTTCTGTAAAATGGGTATGCAGATGCCTGTACCACAGTAACCAAAAGAAAGTACACGTGTAAAGTCCACACAGAAACAAAAAGAACCCACAGTCTACTTAGGGTTAGCATGAAGGTAGGGTTAACAACTGCCCCTCGGTGCATTTATCACAGTGGGATTTGTCTCTGTGTAGGTTTTTTCCTAGAACCCTGCTCCAAGAGTGTGGGTCCTATTGTCTCTTGTTTATTATTATGTCCCTAGTTCAAGAGCAATCTTTGCACGTAGCAGGTGCTTATTAAAAATTTGTGGAGTGAGTAGAGGTATTTTACGGTTATCTAGAAATCTGAGTTCTGTGACAATGCCAAGCGTTACTATCTGTGATAGTTAAGGTTTTGTGTCGCCTTGACCAGGCCAGGATTCTCAGTGATTGGCAGTTAAGATGCAGTGACCCCCTCATGATGAGATCTGCTATGAACCATGAATCAATTGAAAGACAGCTTCCTCAGAGATGTGGCCTGCTTCTAATCTGTTGGACACACGTAAGGCACTTTGCTCTCTGCAGTCTGGCTCATCCTCTAACTTTGGCTGTTTGGAATTGAACTAGTAGCCTGTTCTGTTACCTGCCGATCCTGAAAGTTGTCAGCAGCCTGCCTTCTTACCTGCCAGAGCTGACTGCCTGTCTGCCATCTGATCTGTTGATCTTGGGTTCATCAGCCCTGCAGCTATGTGAACCAGAAGCCCCCAGTCTGATGTCTAACACATGGGGATCGCCCACCTCTACAAATGGGTGAGCCCGTTCCTTGATAGAAACTTCTCTTTATACATATGTATATAAGCTTCAAGGAGCTCTGGCAGCATAGTGGTTACGAATTGGGCTGCGAACTGCAAAGTCAGCAGTTCGAAACTACCAGCTGTTCCATGGGAGAAAGATGAGGCATTCTGCTCCCATAAAGATTTATAGCCTCGGAAACCCTGTACAGGGTTGCTATGAGTCAGAACCGACTCCACGGCACACAGCCACCACTATATAAGCTTCACTGGTTTCTCTTCTCTAGCGAACCCAGCCTAAGACGTGACCACCCCTCCATGTGCAGTTGTTCTAGTCTCGTCTTCTAGTACACCCGTCCTTGTTCCTCCACCCACCTAAGCAAGCCAGGTCACCAAGTCCACTGTATGGCAATGGCGCCTGCAAATGTGTGAGAAATGACCCGGTCTCCACTGCCTGCTAGTTCTGTGACCTCGGCCAAGACCCACCACGGGTCTGTGGCTCAGTTTCCTCATCTGTGAAATGGCAACATAGCCAGGAGAAAGGTATGGAACAACTTCCTTCTCTGAACCTCAGAGGGCATCTGACTTGGATTCCCAGCCTCCAGAACTCTGAGGGAACACAATGCTGATCTTCTCAGCCCCCTGCGTTGTGGTATTTTGCTATGGCAGCCTGAGGAAAGGAAGGCACACCAAGGAGAAAAGGACTCCCCCTGAGCAGATAGTAACAGGAGAATGCAGAATTGATGGGGATTGACAGGTGATGCATCCTTCCCCTCCATTACTCTCTCCCCTTCCTGCCTCACCCCCAGCTTTCCACCTGGATAGACAAGCTGGAGCCAGCTGTCTGCTGAGGGGGACCGGAGCTGGAGGAGGCTGCTGAGCAGGGCAGAAAAAGGGTCCCTTCGAAGACTTTATAGATTTCCCTGCACGGAAAGACCTTCCCACTCCCTCTGTGGGGTGGGGCAAGGCCCAAGCCGGATGAAAATATCTCTCACCCTCTTTCATAATTCAGGAGACTGTCAGTCATGGGTAGGGGAACCAAACAGGCAGGTCTGGCCTTGGTGGAGATGTGATGTGGGTGGGTGTGTCTGGAAAGAAACCCCTGGCAGTACTAGCCCCCTTGTCACTGAGCCCCCAGGGAAGAGCTGATTCCATTCTGTTAAGGTGGTTTGAACACATACCCAGTGGGTCTTCCTTCACAGAAAAAGAGGAAGACCCCCAATAAGATGCATTGGCACAGTGGCCGCAGCAGTAGACTCAAGCAGAACAATTGTGAGGTTGGTGCAAGACTAGACACTGTTTCCTTCCTTCTGTTGTGTGTAGAGTTGCTATGAGTCGGAACCAATTCACCGGTACCCAACCACAGCAGCAGCAGAAAGACCTCGTGATCTGCTGCCTTAAAGATGACAGCCTAGGAAACCCCGTGGAGCACTCCCACTCTGTGTCATGGGGTCTCATAAGTCAGCATGCACTCAATGGCACCCGATAACAGGACCCACCTGTGCCTGGCGAGCCCCACCCACCTCCTCACTGCCTGATGACTGGCGGAAGAAGGCCCATTCTGTACAATCCATCACTACCCACAGTGGCAGGACTCTGTGCCCCCGGGAGGAACGCATAAGACCTGTGATGCCCTTGTGGGCCTGTCTTTCCTCTGAGTGACTCAAGGCCCCTTGTCTTCAGACTGGTAGCATTTTTCTTGTCTTGACTTCAAGTTCCCTGGAAGCGGGAAGGGAAGCAGACAGAGTCTGAGACCCTGGATTTGGTGAAGCAGAAATGAGTGGCCACGATGTCTGAGGCCAGGGATGTTTAGCTTTCCTCAGAGAGGGGGCAGGGCCTTCCCCCACCCTCCCAACTCCTGCCACTCAGTGGATGGTTCTTCCAGCAGCCCTCAGTGCCTGGGCTCCTACTGGTTGGAAGATACTGTTGACTGTATCCCAGGGCATCCCAGATGACCCCCAGAGTTCCCAGGGCACAGAAATGGGGCAGGAACAGGGGATATCTGGAATAGGGAAGCTGAGAGCTGTTTCTTTGGAATATTATCCAGTTTGCTTGTTCCTATTTTCCCCAGTAAGAGAGTTTCCTGAATAGAGAAAACGAACAAAGTGTCCCTTCTGATACCAAAGATTTCAAATCAATACATTTCTACAAATACATGCATATCTAGGAATCGGGGTTCTGTGGCAATCCCCAGCACCCCTACCTGTGATTGGTAAGGTTTTATGTCAACTGGACTGGGCCAGAATTCTCCATGCTTTGCCGTTAAGATGTGGTCATCCCCGTGATGCGATCTGCTTTGAGGTAGCGGGATTCATGGATGAGGCAGACCTGAGAGATAGTCTTGGTTCTGGAGTTCATCTTTATCTCTATATGCCTCAGTTTACCCTATGAGACATTGGTGGTTCTTGGGAGAATTCTTGCCTTCTACGTGGGAGATCGGACTCCTGGTGTGGCACTGTAGGATGAGCATTGGACTGCAAACCACAAGGTCAGCAATTCAGAGCCACCAGCTGCTCCTCAGAAACCCTATACAGGGTCACTGTGAGTCAGTACCAACTTGTCAGCACTTAACAGCAACAACAACAATGCTGGAGACCCGGATCCAATTCGTGGCCAATACACCTGAAGCAGAGACACCCCCTGTCTGTCAGTGGAGACATTTGTGTTGCTGTGATGCTCAACACATTTCAGAGCTTCCACATTAAGACAGCCTAGGAAGAAAGGTATGGTGATCTGCTGAAAATCAGCCAGTGAAAATTCTCTAGACAACCAGGATCTCATCTGTAACCAATCATGGGAAGGATGTTAGCATTTCATTCTATGGTGCATAGAGTCACCATGAATTGGGGACCAACTTGACAATTGTTACTATGTGCCATCGAGTCAGTTCTGAAAATAAATATAGTGTTTCTGAGGCTGCACATCTTTATATTTGCAGACAGTCTCATCTCTCTCCTGCAAAGCGACTGGAAAATATGAACTGCCATCCCTGTAGTTAATAGCCCTGTGTTACCAGGGCTCCAAGAAAGCCTACCCCAATGGTTTTATGAGGACTAAGGAGAGAATTCAACTTACTGTTGGTCATTGGTCAGTGCTGACTAGCAAGACCTAAGAAAGAGAAGAGTGAGCTTCTTCGTCCACTGGTTACCTTGGGGCACTCTGACGGTCAAGGCCCAGTTCTGGCAATTTTGAGATGACTAAGACTGAATCCCAAGCTTGTTAAGGAGAAGCAACAAGCAACAGAGAGTGTTTGGAGTGGTGGGATCTATCAGCCAGACCTAGGTTTGAACCTCTGTTTTGTAAATCACTAGTGTGATGACTTGACACCCAGCAGGCCTACATGTCTGAATTTTAGCTTGTTCATCTGTTACTTGGAGTGACAGTGTCTATGTCCCTGTTGTTGTTGTTGTTGTCAGGTGCCATCGAGTCGGAACCGACTCATAGCAACCCCATGCACAGCAGAGCGAAACAATGTTCGATCCTGGGCCAACCTCACCACCGCTGCCACCCCCGAGTCCATCAATGATGCCACCTGGCCGATCCATCTCGTTGGAGGTCTTCCTCTTTTTCTCTGACCCTCCACCCTACCCAGCATGACATCCTTCTCCAACGATTGTTTCCTCCGGACTACATGTCCAAAGTAGGAGAGACGAAGCTTAGCCATCCTGGCCTCCAAGGAGCACTCTGGCTGCACTTCTTCCAAAACAGATCTATTGGTTCTTTTGGCAGTCCATGGCACCCTCAGTATTCTCCTCCAACACCACAACTCAAAGGCATCAATTCTTCTACGATCCTCTTTATTCACTGTCCAGCTTTCGCATCCATATGAGGCTATTGAAAACACAATGGCCTGGGTCAGGCGCACCCTAGTCCTCAAGCTGACATCTCTGCTCTTCAATACTTTAAAAAGTTCCTGTGCAGCAGATTTGCCCAGTGCAATACGTCGTCCGATCTCTTGACTGCTACTTCCGCGAGTGTTGATAGTTGATCCAAGAAGAATGAAGTCCTTGACAACTTCAATCCTTTCTCCATTGATAAGAATGTTGTTTATTGGTCCAGTGGTGAGGATTTTTGTTTTCTTGACATTGAGATGCAATCCATATCGAAGGCTGTGCTCTTTAATCTTCATAAGTAAATATTTCAAGTCCTCTTCACTTTCAGCAAGCAAGGTTGTATCATCTGCATATCGCAGGTTGTTAATGAGTCTTCCTCCAATCCTGATGCCACGTTTTTCTTCATAGAACCCCTAGAGAGTCTTTATCACGGTGCGTGGTTTGTGCTCAACAAACAGTATCGACCCATCTTGTTCTTTCTTTTCTTTTTTCAAAAACTGTTTATCATGAATTGAGTTAAGGTTTGCAGACACCACAAGGTGAGTTCTTTGCCAGACCTGAAGTGTGGTTGAGGGCCACAGTCCCAGATTCTTCCATTTGTTTTCTGACCAGTAACCTTGGTCTTTTTTTCCTATAATTTTGAGTTTTTGTCCTACATTTTCTGCCACCCTATCTGGGACTTTCTAATGTGATCCCCTTCAAAGCAGCTGGTCGTGGTAGCTGGGAACCATCTAGTTCTTCCTGACTCAAAGTCTTAGAGACTGATGTTCACAAGGTCCATTAGTTCGTTTGATTAATTGACCTCAGGCATCTTCAATTCTCATTACACGTCTTTCTTTGGCACCTGGAGAGACCAATAGCTACACATTACATGACTGCTCACAAGTTTTTAAGATGCTACTCATCAAAGTAGGAGTCGATCCATTTATTTATCTCCACATCCTGTTTGTAATGAACAACTCTAAGTGAGGTTCGCATTTCCAAACATAAAGATATTAATTCTCTCATGGGCCAGGGATCGCTTTGTGAAGAAGGAGGGATACAGTAAGGTGGGTCTACTAGGCAGCGTGAAAACTACAGCCTGGAGGTAGTTGGGGCACAAGATCTCTTTGGTCTTTTCCACATCTGTGTGGATGTGCTGTACAGTCATGTTCCTTGCTATGTTTTAGACCATAGGTCTAGAGATGACCTCCCCACTCCATCCATAAGAAGCTCACAAAAAGTTAATACATAGCCAGTTGCCATTGAGTTGAATTTGACTCATGGTAGAGCAGAGCTATGCTCCATACATAGGTTTTCAAAGGCTGAATTTTTAGAAGTAAATTGCCAGACCCTCCTAGGGAGGTGCCTCTGAGTAAACTTGAACCTCCTGCTGAGTGAAGTCACTGTTTGTATTGCTGATGTCTGATGGATCTTGGCTGAAAGCAGAGAATACCAGAAAGATGTTTACCTGTGCTTTATTCACTACGCAAAGACTTTCGATTGTGTGGATTGTGACAAGCTATGGACAACATTACGAAGTATGAGTATTCTGGAACACTTAATTATGCTCATGAGGAACCTGTACCTGGACCAAGAGGCAGTTGTTCGAATAGAACATGGGAACACTGAATGGCTTGTAATTAAGAAAGGTGTGTGACAGGGTTGTATTGTTTCACCATACTTATTCAACCTGTATGCTGAGCAAATAATCTGAGAAGCTGAATTATATGAAGAAAAATGTGGCATCAGGATTGGAGGAAGACTCATTAACAATCTGTGATATGCAGATAATATAACCTTGCTTGCCGAAAGTGAAGAAGACTTAAAATATTTACTGATGAAGATCAAAGAGCACAGCCTTTGGTATGGATTGCATCTCAATGTAAAGAAAACAAAAATGCTCACCACTGGACCAATAAACAGCATTCTTATCAACAGATAAAAGATTGAAGTTGTCAAGGACTTCATTCTTGGCTCAACTATCAACACTCATGGAAGCAGCAGTCAAGAAATCAAACGACAATATTGCATTAGGCAAATCAGCTGCACAAGACCTTTTTAAAGTGTTGAAGAGCAAAGATGTCAGCTTGAAGAGTAAGGTACTCCGGACTTGAACCATGGTATTTTCAATAACCTCATATGCACGCAAAAGCTGGACAGTGAATAAGGAAGACCATGAAGAATTGATGCTTTTGAATTATGGTGTTGGAGGAGAATATTGAATCCATGGCCTGCCAAAAGAACCAATAGATCTGTTTTGGAAGAAGTGCAGCCACAGTGGTCCTTGGAGGCTAAGATGGACAAACTTAGTCTCTCATACTTCGGACATATTGTCAGGAGGGAGCTGTCGCTGGAGAAGGATATCATGCTCGGTCAGGTAGAGGGGCAGAAAAAAAAGAGGAAGACCCCCAGTGAGATGGATTGGCAAAGTGGCAGCATCAATGGGCCCAAGCGTGGCAACAATAGTGAGGTTGGCCCAGGATCGGGCAATGTTTCATTCTGCTGTGCATAAGGTCGCTATGAGTTGGTACTGACTCGATGGCACCTAACAACAACAACAACCACTCCCTAGACATAGTTTGCTATTATTAGGTGCTGTTGAGTTGATTTGGACTCATAGTGACTCTACATGATAGAGTAAAATGTCTAACCTAAACTTCTGTACAGACGGTCACCAAAACCACAATAAAAGATTAGGGATAAAATGAAATAAAAACAATTCTTAGTTCATAGGCCATGTAAAAAGAGGCAGTGGGCCTCTTTGGCCCATGGGTGACCTCTGTTATATTTACATCGGACTGGCCTCCCTCTTTCTGAGGAGAGGCGTGTGTGGGGTGACAGTTGACTTTGAGGACTGGCATGTTGACCACTCCTACCAGTCCTGGATCTCCAGCAGCTGCAACCACTGTCTCTTAAATCTAGCCCGGGAGGGGAACCTTTTTTCTGCCGAAATTTATAGCATCATTTGTGGGCCATACAAAATGATCAACTTAAACATTAACCTGCTATATTTGGTCAAACGTTTCGTTAAGTCACTCCTAATGTGATGGCTGGAATTCTGGTGTGGCGCGGTGGGTTAATGTACCGGACTGCAAAGTTGGTTTGAACTGCAAGATCAGTGGTTCAAGGTCACCAGCTGCTCCTAGGAAACCCTATACAGGATACAGGGTCGCTATGGGCTGGAATCGACTTGAAGGCACTTAATAACAACAATGTGATGGCTGGAACTCTGGTTGTCTGGGTAGTGCCAAACCAAATGATTTCACTGGCTTTGTATGACCCACGGGCCAGATGCTCTCCACCCCTGGTCTAGCATGATCCCTTTAGCTAGGCTCTGAGGCAAAGATCTTTATGTAAAGACCTGATGCTGAGACTGATCCGTTGCTGAGGAGTTGGAGTAGAACTGTGCTACACAGGGTTTTCGGTGGTTGCTTTTCATACAAGTAGATCACCAGGGTTTTCTTCCAGGGTGCTTCTGGGTGAACTTAAACTTACAACCTTTTGGTTAGTAGCAGATCATATTAAATGTCTGTATCATCCATGAACTCTGTGTTGAGATTAGAGTGCCTTTGAGTTCCAGCTCTCTTACCCAGCGGCCCAGAGACTCTGCGCAAGTGACTCTATCTCTCTGAGCCTGAGCTTCCTCCTCTGTAAAATGGGGCTATTCATTGTACCTTCTTCCAAAGTGTGTGAAACCTCAAAGACTTGATGAACAACACTATTTAAAATATTTCTTGGCAAATATTAAATGCTCAGAAACATTCCCAACTACAGCCAACCCTGAAGGGGAAAGATGTTTCTGCCAAACTGCTCCAAGCCCTTATGATAATGCCTTGCTGTGTTTCTTGGGCTCTGGAAATGTGGCCCTGGTATTTCTCACAGGTTTCACAGATAAACGTCACTGCCTGTGTCCCTTAAATGAACTGCATAAGTGTCTGTTGCCTAAATAGCAGTGCAGTGGTTGGTTGGAAACCTGGCATTCAGGGCCCTCCTTAGCCCAGGGGGTGGGGGGTGTGGGGGGTAGGGGGGTGTGCCTTCCTATCCTCACTTTACCAGGGTGACAGGTGGAACACCTCTCAACTTCCTTCCACTCCCCAGGGATGAGATAAGAGAAAGTCAAAGATTGGAATGGTCAGTTTTAGCAGAAAACATTGGGGGACCCACCCTTAAATTTTAGTCCAAAGCCCAGAGAGCTGCAGCTCCAGGCAGAGCTGCGAATCTGTCCAGCATGCCAGCAAGAAGGTCAGTTCCCATCACCTAATGTTTGTTCCTCCTGATGTGTCTTCACCTGAAACTGTAGCCTGCAGGATGTCCTGAGTCAAGGATTTAATGACGTTTCCACTCATCTGTGACCCTGTAGAATAAGCACTGATCTGCTAACCACAAGGCCGGCAGTTCAAATCCACCAGTCGCTGTTTGGAAACTCCCTATTGAGTCAGAACTGACTTAACAGCACTCAACAAAAACATGCCTACCAGGAATGACAAATTCAAGAAGAATGGTGTCACATTTCTCATCAAGCAGAACATTTAAGATCGATCTTGTAGTCCAATATTGTCTGTGATAGGCTAAAATCCATACGGCTACAAGGAAGATCAGTTAATACAACTGTTACTCAAATTTATGTACCAACCGCCAAAGCCAATGAGGAAGAAATTCTACCAACATTTTCAGTCTGAAATTGGCCAAACGTACAATAAGGATTCATTGATAATCACTGGTGATTGAAATGCGAAAGTTGGAAACAATGATGGATCCATAGTTGGAAAATATGATGTTGGTGATAGAACTTTTACCGGAAATTCAATGATAAAAGTTTGCAAGACCAATGACTTCTTCATTGCAGAAAGTTTTTTGTTTTTTTTTCGACAACATAAATTACTACCACTCATCTGTCAGTTTGTTGTACTGTGATGGCTATGGTGTGGAATACTAAGCCACCTATAATATTTTAAATATCAGCAGGGTCATCCCTGGTGGACAGGTTTCAGTGGAGTTTCCAGACTCAGACAGACTAAGGAAGAATGAGAGGCAGACCAATTCTGAAAGGTTAACCACTGAAAACCTTACGAATAGCATTGGAACAGTGTTTGATATAGTGCTGGAAGATGAACCCCTCAAGTTGGAAGGCACTGAAAATCTGATTGGCGAAGAGCTGCCACCTCAAAGTAGAGTTGATCTTAGAGACGTGGATAGAGCAAAGCTTTTGAGACCTTCATTTGCTGATAGGGCACAACTCAAAATGAGAAGAAACTGTTGCAAACATCCATTAATAATCGGAATGTGAAATGTATGAAGTATGAATCTAGGAATATTGTTGTTATTGTTAGGTGCAATGGAGTCAGTACCAACCGATAGCAACCTTATGCACAGCAGAACGAAACACTGCCCAATCCTGGACCAACCTCACTATTGTTGCCACGCTTGAGCGCATTGATGCTGCCACTTTGCCAGTCCATCTCGCTGGAGGTCTTCCATTTTTTCTCTGACCCTCCACCTTAACCAAATATGATGTCCTTCTCCAGTGACTGGTCTCTCCTGACAATATGTCCAAAGTGTGAGAGATGAAGTTTGGCCATCTTGGCCTCCAAGAAGCATTCTATTGGAAGTCATCAAAACTGAGTTGGAATGGATAAACATCAATATCCTAGGCATTAGTGCATTGAAATAGCCCCCAGTGCATGTGAAAGTTGGACAGTGAATAACGAGGCCCATAGAAGAATTGCTGCATTTGAATTACGGTGTTAGCAAAGAATGTTGAAAGTACCAATGACTGCCAGAAGAACAAACAAATCTGTGTTGGAAATGCACATGTTGTCAGGAAGGACCGGTCCTTGGAGAAGGACATCATGCTCGTAAAAGTGGAGGGTCAGGGAAAAAGAGGAAGACTCTCAACAAGATAGACTACACAGTGGTAGCAATAATGGGCTCAGATATAATGACAATTGTGAGGACCGTGCAAGACTGGGCAGTGTTTCGTTCTGTTGTCCATAGGATTGCCGTGGATGGGACTGACTCAGTGGCACCTAACAACATGTGGGATATCTGATTTTGGTTCCCTGCCAGTATAATTCCTACGCAGTTACCACCTGTCTGTCAGGGGAGACAGACACACTGTTAGTTAGTAGGTATCTATGAAGCTGAAGGAGCTCTGGTAGCGTAGTGGATATGAATAGGGCTGTGAACCTCAGGGTCAGCAGTTCAAAACTACCAGCTGTTCCGCGGGAGAAAGATGAGGCTTTCTGCTCCTGTAAAGATTTACAGCCTTGGAAACCCTGTACAGGGTCGCTATGAATCGGAACCGACTCCATGGCACATAACAACAACAACAATGAAGCTGAAGAGGTGTCATTGGAGCTTCTACACGAAGACAAACTGGGAAGGAGGCCTGCCCCAAAATCAGCCACTGAGAATCCTACAGATGAAAACGGTCTGATCCATGACCTGCCGTGCGTATACTGCAGACGAGGCAGCGTTCATTTCATTATGGTAGGGTCTCCATCAGTCATGAGTCCATTTAACAGCAGCTAATAACAACTTACAGCAACCCCAAGTGTGCAGAGGATTAAGCTGTGACCTTCTAGAAGAGATCTCAAGGCCTGTCTTCCAAAGTGCCCCTGGATGAGTTTGAAGCAACAACCCTGAGCTAGCAGTCTAGTGCTTATCTCCTTGGCACTGGGCCATTATGCATTGGAATCCACTGAACTCAAGGGCAATTAACAGTAACAACCATTACCGTCATGATTAAGATGCAGAATCTGGAGTAAATATAATCTGCGTCTACTTCCTACCTGTCTGCATACATGGCATTTCTTTTCTCTCTCTGAGCCTTCTTTTTCTCACCAGCAAGATGGAATGGTTTCATTCCTACCTTGTTGTTCTCTTTCGAGGATTAAATGAGGGAATTGGCGCATAGCTCACGGCACAGACTACATTCCTCTAAAAGGGTTGGAGGGGGGGATTATTTCTGTCTTTTTATTTATTGTAATCCATTTAGTGGGACCTGCTGCTGGGAGTATTCTACAGATTTGATCCCATCCTGGGCTTCTTGAAGCCTTCCAGATGGGCTGGAAATTGACTGTGATGGATGATGGCGCCGAATTGGGAAGAAATAATTCATTCTCGATCAGCCGCGCAGATGACGCGCAGTGCAGAATGCTCGTGTCTAGCTCTGCTGCCCTCCCCTCTTATTCTTGTTACAGGTGTTCATGATTCCCTAGCCGCACATTCATAGAAGCAGGTCTGGCTTCATCAAAGGGCACGGAGACCGGGATGCTTGGCTTGCAGTATGCATTCAGCAGTCTTTTAACAGACAGACTGGCTTTCATGTGGTCCTGTGGAAGGCAAACGATTACGCCTTTTACCTATTCTAAGTTGAAAGGAAGGAACCCTGGTGGCGCAGTGGGTCAGACGTTTGGCTGGTAACTAAAAGTTTGGTGGTTCGAACCCAGTAGGCCTTGCATGGAAGAAAGATGTGGCAGTCTGTTTCTATGAAGATTTACAGTCGTGGAAACCTTGTAGGGCCACTATGAGTTGGAATCCATGTATGGCATTGGATTTTTTTCCTCTTTCAAACTCATTTATTTGTGGGATATATATATATATATCCCACTCTTCCTCCTTTACACATTCAGCCTATGTCCTAGTCCATGAATCTAGGCATAGAACACTGTTGTTTTAAGGTTGTGTATATGTCACCATTGACCTCTATCCCCTTTAGCCCATGCCTCCCTGTGCCTTCACCTGTCTTCATCATTCTTCTGCTATCCTCCCCCTTCTTGTATACTGCCCTCCCCATCCCCCGAGCTAACATGTATCTAACCTGTAGCGTGTGAATTACTCTCCCCTCCCTCCCACTCCTGGTAACCATCAAGAGTATGTCCTCCAGGTTTATCCAAGTTATGAGATGTTTCACAGATTCATCATTATTGTTCAAGTTGCATAGTGTTCCGGCAGTGGATTTTTGGTTGTTGGTGTTTTGGTTTGATAAGTTGAAGGGGTTGGAACGATGGTAGTTCAAAGGTAGAAATCTTACCTTCCATGCAGGTGACCCAGGTTTAGTTCCTGGCCAACAATCTCATACACTCCCTGTCTGGGGGTGGAGGCTTACGTGTTGCTAGGATGTTGAACAGGTTTCAGTGAAACCTCCAGACTGAGACAGACTAGGAAGAAAGGTCTGGTGATCTACTTCCCCAAAGCAGTCAAGGAAAGAAGCCCTATGGATCACAGTGGTTTAATCCACAACCGATCTTGGGGATGGTGTAGGACTGTCCAGCATTTTGTTCCCTTGTGCATGGGGCCTTCATGAATTGGGGGCCAACAGAATAGTAGCTAATGACAGCAAAGTTCAAAGGACTCTGGTATAGGTTTGGTGTGGGACTCAAAATTCAGTCATCTACTTTGCAAGTCCCGTTGTTTCCAAGTACTTTCTGGGTACCGTTTGCTAGGGATCAAATCTTGGTCAAGTGTTCCACTGTTACGTCTAAGTCAATGATCGGGCTCTCAAACCACATAGCATCAAGGGATCATGGGACTCTGACCACTCTAGGAGGTTGAGAACTTAGGCTGTGCATGGTTACCCAACAGGAGATGGTGGTATCCAGTGGGTACTGCCAAAAGAAAGACATCTAACAAATATGGCAGCACCCAATGATTACTGGCATTAGCCAGGGGGAGTCTGCAGTCCCTAGTGAGATGTTTTGCTTTTGAGCACATGTAAGATGCTTCGGGGGCTCCATATTACAGACAGCTAAGCTCTTGCTTAACAAGTGGGAAGAGTAGCAAAGTTGTTGTTATTCTTAATGTAAACTTCTTTGATGCCGTAGGTACCAGGAAGTGTCTATCCTGGAAGGGCTGATTTTTCCATTTTGCAGGAAGCACTTTCTTTACCCGATTGTCCTTAGATGTCCCTAGTAGTTGATTGTAGAAAGGATGTGCTCATTCTGCTAGTAAGCTGAATTGGAGGACAACAGATACAAGATCCTGGACATCCCTATCTGAAACCAGTGTTCAGGCCAATGTTTACTGTGATGGCTGTTGAGGAACCTGTGACTTTCTGGACCTAGGCACGCTGAAGGGTTTCCCAACACATGGACAAGCTGCCCCCTGCCTGACCTCTGCTTGTGAGCTGTCCAGGCTCCACACAGGGTGGGGAGGCCACGAGCCAGGAACATAAAATTCACCACCTTGGATTGCTGAGCAGTGAGCTCACTTCCTTCTTGAGTGTTCAGGAGGGATCCAAATCAAGTTCCTGTGGGCAAAGATCCTAGAAAGGGACATGATAACTGGCTAGGGGGCCTTTCCATTGTCCCCCAAATTCTTCCCCTTGATTTTCCCTCTATCTCTAAGTTCCTCAAGGGTATGAGCTCTGTTTTCACCATTTATATCAACAGTGGCATACACATGTCCCAACTCATGGCGACCCCACACACAACAGAACGGAGCTTGCCCGGTCCGTTGCAGATTGACTGTTGTGATCCATACGGTTTCCAAAGGCTGATTTTCAGAAACAGGTCTCCAGGACTTTCTTCCTGGGCTGGAGCTCCTTCAGAACCTGTTGTCTTCATTCCCCAGTGCTGCAGTAACAGAAGAGCCCCAAGTGAAGGTCTGTAACAAACAGAAGTCTTTCTCCCACAGTTTAGGAAGCTAGAATTCCAAGTTCAGAGCGCGGGCTCTTAGGGAAGGCTTCCTGTCTGTCAGCTCTGGGGAAAGGCCCTCGTTTCCTTTCAGCATCTGTAGGCTCAGCATTCCTTGGAGCTCTCCATGTGTCTTGGCCTCAGTCTTTCTCTGCATCTACCAACTTCACAGCCCAGGGAACCCAGGTCTAAAGAAGACGTTCCATCCTTCGCTCTTCTTTCTTAGCAGGAATGGGCCCCTCTGCACTCTGCTCTCCTGTTTCGTCTTTTATATCTCAAAAGAGATTTATTCAAGAGACAACCTAATTCTGTAGTTGACACCGGTCTCATTAATATCACGGAATGGAGGATTTACCATGCATAGAATAATTACATCAGATCCCAGCTGACCACATCAGATCATATCATATCAAGGGGGTGATTGTATTACGTTTGTTTGTTAAGTGCCGTCGAGTCGGTTCCAACCCATAGCGACCCTGTACAAGGTTTCCGAGGTTGTAAATCTTTACGAGAGTAGAAAGCCTCATCTTTCTCCTGCGGAGCGGCTGGTAGTTTCGAACCACTGACCTTAAAGTTCGCAGCCCGATTCATAACCACTATGCTACCAGAGCTCCTTACATTACTACCTCTTAACCACCATACTACTGAGAATCTCGGCCCAGCCAACTTGACACAAAACCTTTGCTATCACACCTGTTCTGCATCATGTTGTTGTTGTTACATGCCCTCCAGTCAGGGTTTCTGAGGAGTGGCTGGTGGGTTTGAACTGTTGGCCTTGCAGTTATCAGTTCAGTGCTGATCCTACAGTGCCACACCAGGACTCTGTTCAGCATCATAGCGACACACAAGTGTCCACTGACAGACTGACAGGTGGATAGTGTCCGCGTTCGAGGTATATTGGCTAGGACTCAAACTGGTTCTCCTTCATGGAAAGCAAGAATTCTACCATCCAACCAACCGCCAATGTCTCATGCTTAATAAATGCATAGCAAGTTAATGCATTCGTGCACCAACAATCTTTCCTTGGTCCTTTTGAAGGCCTTGGATAGTGAGGGAATGACTGATGTAAAATATGGGTAATATTGTATTTAAAGAAAAAAGATTCCAGCTAGCCCTGAACTTCCAGGATTTTCTCCTGCCTTTGGATTTGCCACCACTCCAAGCACTGTGGGCTTTCCACCTGCTGTTTCTGCTACATGGTTGGTTATGTGCCGTGAAGTTCTGACTCATAGCGACCCTGTATAGGGTTTCCGAGGCTGTAAATCTTTATGGGAGCCGAAAGCTTCATCTTTCTTCTGCGGAACAGCTGGTAGTTTCAAACTGCTGACCTTGTGGTTCACTGCCCAATTCATAACCACTATGCTACCAGAGCTTGAGCTTGAGCTTGAGCATGCCGGTACAGAAGGAAGGCATGGGGCTGGGCAGTGTGTCCTTCTGTTGTGCATTGAATCATCATGAGTCAGAGACAGCTGATCAGCAACTAACAACAGCCAACAGGGGGTGACCAGGAGGTTTCATTAACTCATGTAGGAACTGAGTTTAAAGAAGTCTTCACAGGAACAATGTTTAAGCGTGAGGTGGGATTTTTGAATTCCATCTGTCCAGGACAATTAGGGTCCTATGACCCAATGACTGCCCAAATGGCTGATCCATCTTCTTCTCCTTCCTCATCCTCTTCTACTTCTTCCACCGGGAAATTCCCAGACCCTTAAGTATTCACCCACAGATCCAGTCTGTGGAGTTTCTACCCCCTGCCCTGGAGCTGACACCTCTCCTGGTGATCTTGAAGCACTGTGACCACCCCATTTTCATTAACCAGCTGAAGAAGCATTTTCTTGGCAGAAAACCTAACCTGTTTTGAAATAAGTTCTTAACAACAATTCAGCTCCCAAGGGAAAACCCAGCTTGCCTTCCGGTTTGCCGTATTGACACCTCTTTTAGATGACCACCTCCAGGCAGCAGGATGGAAATTCATCCCTTTTCCTTCACCATGTACTTCCTTCCTTACCCCTGCTCTCAGCTGGCCCCCAGCAACACGCCCTCTTTTTGCCCCTGCCTGGACAGACCTGCTTTAGTGAATCCAGTCACTCCAATCTATTAGGCGGGTATTTCTAGATGTTGCAATCCTACTTCAGGTCCCGCTGGGAGCATAAAGCTCCCTCCACCCTCTCTGTTCCCACAGTACCAATGCCAGGCTCCGACTCAACGGAGAAATCAGATGGTTGTTTTTTTCCGAAAACAACAAGTTTATAAATCCTGACTGTGTTTCTCTTAGAAGGTCACACTTTTCCAGATTCTGTCCTTATCTAAGGCAAGAAGTTTGGGGGTAGACTCTGACTTGAATCTCTTGCCTCACTTTTTAGCCAGTTACCTGAATGTGCTGAAACTGAGTTATTTCATCTGAGGGTAACTGTGTGGGGAAGGGTTACACACACACACACACACACACACACACACACACACACACACACCAAGGCAAGCTTCTGCGAAAACAAAACGATATTCCTGAAACTGGCCTCTGGTTACAAAACTTTAATATATAAAGAGACACATAGACAAGTGGGGAGAAAACTTGCAGTCTGACTTAATGGGTTACACGATTCCATTTTCCAGCTGTGCAGTAGGAGTTACCATTTCTCTGCCTCAGTTTCCTCACTAGTAAAAGGCTGTGATAACATTTCCTTCTGTGCTTGTTTAAGGTTTGAATTGGTTCATACGTAGAAAGCACATAAAAGAGTATCTGGGGGCAAGAGGGATAACTGTCTAGTGGGTGTGGGGTTTCCTCTTGGAGTTGAGGAACTCCACAGACGTAGTAGTTGTACAGCATCATAAATGTACTAAACTGAAACCCCAAGTCACCACTATTCAGTCAAAGTCCAACTCAGAGGACAAAATAGAACTGCTTCTTAAGGTTTCTGAGACTTTGGGTTTGAACCCCTGGCCTTGAGATTATCAGCCCAGTGATTACCCCCCTGCACCCTCAGGGTTCCTTGTAAATGGTCTAAGTACCACTGAATTATTTGCATTAAAATGGTTAACTTTATATTATGTGAGTTCCAGCTCAACAAACAATGAACTCCATCTAATAAGTAGCTGGTACGTAAACAAAGAGTGAGCCCATTGTGTTGGTCCCAACTCCGAGCGGCCCTATTGGGCAGAGTAGGACTACCCTTAGAGCTTTCAAGGCTATAAACTTAAAGGAAGCCCACCGCTACATCTTTCTCCCATATAACAACTGGTGGGTTTGAACTACTAACCTGTTGGCAGAAGAGTGCTTTAACCACTGTGCCACGAGGTCTCCTTTACCTGGTCATTATTTTTATATTATATTATTATATTCTAACTAGGGTATGATCACAAGAGGCACAGGAGTTGAACAAATGAAAACTGTTAACTGATGCATTTAGATCTAGATCTAAGAAAACGGTGTCTCCATACGGAAGATGCAGCTGGTGTAGAAATATTTAAGTTTGTGAGTGGTGGGCCTGTTCAGCGGAGACAAGAGAAACAGGAGTTTTCATAGCGGTGGACGTACTTGAGGACCATGACTGAGGAGGTTGAATTAGATACCAATGTGAAGATAAAGAATTACATGCATGCGGCTGACCATCTGCACTACAGAAGATAAATGATACAAGTAATTAAAGAAAAATTGAGCCGATAGGAACAGTTTGCCTTTTAGCTCATCATAAGCTAGTAGCTGCTTTTTGTTGGTCAATATTTACCTCCTGAATTGCGAAATGGTAGTCAATACCTATTTCCTATTGTTAATACATCTATTTTCTGTACACTACACGTAAGCGGCCTATACATACAGACACCAATACCTTAATAGCTCTATCAATAGGAAATCAACACTGATCATTTATTTTTAATGGTGATCACCACTGAAACACCAAAGAGTGCAAGATGCTCAAGACAAAGAGAAGCACTCAGTATGACAGATGTCTGTGGAGAATTGATTTAGGTTAACAACTTCCTTTCCTAATGGTGCTAATTACGTTAATCAACGAGCTGATTTCATCAGAGGCTTTCAGAGGCCCATCCTGAAGGTGGCCAGCTCTTTCCCTGGTTTATGAGTTAGTTCCCCCAATGAAAACCAGGATTGATTTATAATCAGCAGCGGAGCTGTTTTAGTGATGCCTTGCAGTTCAATGTGTGGATCAGGTGTGATGCAGCATACACGGGAGGTGGGGTGGGGTGGGGTGGGGGGTGTTGTTAAAGCATTCCATTATTTTATAATTCCGTTTTTCTACAATTCTGAATACCCCTCCTCTGCGCAGTTGGTGAGGGTACTGGCTTCAAACCAGTTCATTCTTTTATGACCCCCTGTTGAGAATTTGCATTTGCATTACAGGTGTTAATAAATCAGAATCTATATTTTAACAAGACATTCTCCCACCCCACCCCCCAGGTGACTCATGCGTATTCATATATACATTGGAATCATCAGGGGATGCACAGGACTCAACTAGGGATCTTATTAAAAGGTAGATTCTGATTTAGTGTGTCTGATGTAGAAATGGTGGTTGTTGTTGTTGTTGTTAAGTTCTGACTCGTAGCAACCCTGTAGAAGGTTTCCAAGGAGTGACTGGTGAGTTTGAACCACAGACCTTGATATTCAAACCGATCTTGTGGCTGAGTGCTTATCCTATAGTACCACACCAGAATTGCTCCCTTAAATGGTGATGGTGGTTATGTGCCGTGGAGTCGATTCCGACTCACAGCAACCTTATATAGAGTTTCTGAGGCTATAAATCTTTATGGGAACAGAAAACCTCATCTTTCTCCCTCTGAGTGAATGGTAGATTCAAACTGCATATAGCAGTACAACTTTTAACCCACTATACTATCAGAGATCCAGATCCTTGTCCCTTAAGTAGAGACTTTTTTTATATATATATAGCCCAGAATGGTGTGGCTAGACTGCAAGGTTGGTTTAAACCACAAGGTCTGTGGTTCAAATTCACCAGCCGCTCCTTAGAAACCCTATACAGGGTCACTATGGGTCGGAACTCGATGGCACTTAACAAAAAACAACAACCTAGAATCGGCTTCTTTTCTTACATTCAAGCTGCTTTAGTTGTCAAGCTGGGTTTTTTCACTGGTACCAGTTGTAACAGATTGATAGTGGCTGTCTGGAGTGTTGTGTTAAGAAGGACTCAGAGAATTCATCCAAGACCTGTGTAAAGAGTGTTCAGTTAGCAACACCTAGAGACCTGGTGCATGAAGGTATTGGATAAAGTAGTGGTTTAGAAGTAATGTATTACTGATGCTAAATGTATGCCAGAGACCTAGAGGCACCGAGAACAGCGAGAAAGGGAGGGGAGCTCTAGAACCCACATGCTTTTGTTCACATCCTTGTTCCCCTACTTCCCAGCTGTTGACTTGGACAAGTCACTTAACCTCTGTGTGCCTCAGTTTCCTCCACTCCTTTATTAGAGTGCTATGAGAATGAAATACATTAATACAAGGAAAGGACTTAAGGTTCTATGTGGGGCAACATACAATGTTACCTGCTGCTATAGGTTCTGTACTGTTGCTGTTTCCCTTGGGGTGCAGATAGTAGAAACCTCAGCAGTGAGTGAACACATGAGTGGATGGAAGAGCAGATGAGCGCAGGCTTGAAGTAAAGCAATCAAATCCAAAATGTCCTTAAGTCTGCGTCAGTTGCCACCCTTCCCTTTGGATCTGATGTTACCTTTCGACTAGCATGTGCAGAAGGGATTCCCCTGACACAAGTTTTGGGATGGAAGATGTTGATTTGGGAGGGGAGCAGGGAGAGAAGGCTTGTTGGAGAGCAGCCCAGCTCTCAATCCCATTGGGGATCACTGAGAGTTGGCAGAGTTTGCCCATCAGTAAGGGTAAGGGGACCCCATCAAGCTACTTCCTACATGTCCATGCACTGGCAGAAAAAGCCTTCACAAAGAGCTGGGAAGCTGACAGCTGGAGGTACATTGAAATGGTGATGGTCCAGGGGAAATAAATGGGCAGGGTGCCCATGACATCTGCTACACTCAGGGTGGTTACCTTTCTTATTCAAAGTTGCACAGACAACACCTGCAGCCAGGTAAGGGACCCAGGATCACATTGGCTTCAGTCGTCCCAAAGAACAGGCATGAATTCCTGATTCCCCTGCCTACCTTGTTTCTCACTACATTCTCCACCATGCACCCAACCTAGGACACATCTGTTGTCCCATCAGCTTCCGCCATCCATGAAAACCCGGCCTCCTGGAAATACACCCTAAGACAACTGCATCCCGTAGATTGCTTGGGTGTTGTTTTTTTTTCTCCCCTGGACCAAATTGGGAGCAGAGGGAGGGGGGCTTATCGGAACCACAATCTCCTATTGACTTCTGATTCAGAAACTACCTCAACTCACATTGAAGGCTAGTCTGTTACAATTAGTGAAAGTATTGATTTTAAAAAAATGAGCTTGTTACTGAACCTATTTAACAGCTACTGAGCTTCATATATTTAAATGTTTACTTTGCACGATTCCAATCTATTGGTCTTTCCTCGCCTCTGATGTCAGATGGATTGTCCTCAGGACTTCTATCCCGGAAGCCTCTCTGAAATAGAATAGGTCAATATTAGTTGACAGTTTCAGAGAATGGGCGCCCACTGAAGATAACTTGTATGTGGAACGAGATTTAGCAGGGAGCCCAGGTGCCCAGTGCATCCCAACTCACCTTCGTATAATCTTTGTTTTCATTCATACATCCTTTCACCCCGTACCTACAAGGAAAAGGATATTGGCTCCTAGAAAATTCTGTACACTTAAGAATTTCTGTTCAAAGTGTCTATTCCTTGTGTGAAATATGTTCATTTCACAAGGAGAGTACATCTCCCTGCCCCCTTTCCAGAGAAATGGCCTTTCTTTCTTCTCACAGGGTAAACACAGGCATGAAGCCTGCTCTCACAATTTGATCGGACGGTTCAGTACATAGGTAAGAGAAGATCCCTATCAGCAGTTATATTTTGCCCACTCTGGTAGCTTAGTGGTTACAAATCTCAGGGTAAGCAGTTCGAAACTACCAGCTGTTCCACAGGAGAAAGATGAGGCTTTCTGCTCCCGTAAAGATTGACGGCCTCGGAAACCCTGTACAGGGTCGCTATGGGTCGGAACTGACTCCACGGCACATAACAACAACAACAATCAGCACAGCCCCTTTGCCAAATCCA
Organism: Chrysochloris asiatica; assembly: GCF_000296735.1. Lineage (NCBI taxonomy): Eukaryota > Metazoa > Chordata > Mammalia > Afrosoricida > Chrysochloridae > Chrysochloris > Chrysochloris asiatica. Next base: position 13,005,056 of record NW_006408596.1, read on the forward strand.
ATTCATGGCTTTAAGGGAAGCAAAGGAGCCCTGGTGGCACAATAGTTAAGCACTTGGGTGCTAACTGAAAGGTCTGTAGTTCAAATCCACCCAGCCACTCCATGTGGGAAAGAAGTGGTAGTGGATTTCCATAAAGAGGACAGCCTTGGATACTATGGGGCTGTTCTGCGCTGTCCTATAGAGTCTCAGTGAGTTGGAGTTGACTTTACAGCAATGTGTTTGGTTTGGGTTTATGTATGTGGAGAACTGGTGTGCAGATAATCTCAAGAAGCAGAAAACCCGAACATGTGATGACTGGCTTTGGAATGTGTTGTATGAATGAGAATAATGAGCGCAACTTGTAAATTATGGTTGTTAAGTGCTGTTGTGTTGATTCCGACCCACAGCAACCCTGTACAGGGTTTTCAAGGAGTGGCTGGTGGTTTGAACCACTGACATTTGGTTTGCAGTCCAGTGCTTATCCTACAGCACCACACAATAGTCGATATATTGTATATTGTTGTTGAGTGCCATCCAGTCAGTTCTGACTCATAGTCACCCTGTATAGCATTTCTGAGGAGCAGCTGGTGAGCTTGCAGTTCAAACTGTCTTTGCAGTTAAGTGCACTGACCTGCACCGCCAACCAGGACTCCTTGCAAATTGGATCTGGCTAAATGAAAAGGGTTGGCTTTTTCTAAGTCTTTCCTTGGAATCCTGGTGTGGCATAGGATAAGCACTGGACTGCTAACCACAGTGTTGGTGGTTCCAACCACCGACCACAGCAAGTCTTTGCTGATTACAAATAGTTGGAGGATCAGAGACTTTATTTGCTGTGTAGTCAAAGCAAGCCTATCTGGGATTGTTCAAAAACTCAGTTGTACTTCTCTCCCATCAAATAATTTGTTAACACTATATGATTGTTTCCTCTAGGATTGTGCTTATCCTCCACTGGATCAGGCATTTCAGGAAGCCGTGACTATATGTCTGGTATACCGCGGTATCCCACAGGGCTTGCGATAATAATCTGGCACATGGTGGGCATTCAAAAAAGTGTTATTAGAAGGAAGCAAACACGTGAGCAAGCTAGTCATAAACAAGCTTGCAAAGAAATCCTTGCCAAAGACTCCACTCCTTAGTCATCACTGTGTCCTGGGAGACTTTTGAACCCAATGTTCAAGTATCATCAGGCAGATAGAATGTTTTAGAATCATAAGTTGTGGAAAACAGCTGTAACTGAGGTGTCCCCTGGGACAAAGATGACAACCTCTGGCCGATGTAACTGAAATAAATAAGTTAAGTCATTCTTGTAGGTCTGAAACTATTTCTAGGCCCAATCCAGAGAGGGTAGATTTCAGAGAGATTGGGTGGAAACCTTCACCTTGCTGGGAACAGCAACAACAAAAAGAAAGCCGCCAGATGTGTTTCTCTTGGGCTCTGGGGAGAGGTAATGATGGCAGGATATAGCAGGTCGGACACACCCTCTCTTTACCCATTCTGAGTTCTTCTCCCTGAAGCCTTCTGGGAACTCACACAATGTGCGTGCAGGATGCAGTAGTTCAAACGCTTCACCTGCTAGGAGGGGACACCTTGTAGTGGCCTTGTGCCACTTGATAGCATCGGTCTGCGCTGACTGCAGATTTGTTTGCTTCCCTTAACTTCCCATTTGGCTCTTTATCTTCTCCCCTCCTCAAAAGTGATGGAGTCAAGAATTATTTTATGGGACTGAAAAACACACTGGGCTTATCAAAGACTTGCAGGTTGATACCCACATGCCTCATCTCCCTTACCTTTGGTCCTGCAGACTGTGTTTACAGAGCAGGTTTGAACTTGAGGGAGGTGGGGTGGGTGGAGAAGAAGGCAATTAAAAGTTCCCAGTTGCCTGCTGACCTGTTTGAAGTAGGTAAGAGTTGCCCAGGTGTGGACAGGGGGGGCCCTTCACCCAGAGCCCTATCTCTGCAGGGAGATAAATTCACAGTTAATAAAGATAAGGGCCCCAGAGAAATGCCTTGAGCTAGGATTGCCCAAACACCAGAAGCCAACTGTGGTTAATTCTCTTAATGGAAATAGCAGGATCAGAGAAGTTTGGGTGGCACAGGGTTGGTGAGGAAAAGCCAGGCTGAGTAGGAACGGCTTTGAACACTGCCTCTGTCACTTAACAGCCATGCTGTTGTTGGTAAGTGCCATCGAGTCATTTCATAGCGACCCTGTATAGAGTTTCCGAGGAGCAGCTGGTAGGTTTGAACTCTCTACCTTGTGGTGGTTTGCAGTCAAGTGCTGATCCACAGCACCACCCCAGGAATCATTTGTTGTTATTAGGTGCTGTCGAGTCTGTTCCCACTCATAGTGACCCCTACAGGGTTTCCAAGGAACACCTGGTGGGTGTGAACCACCACCATGCAGTTCAAACCAACCTTATGGTCCAGTGCTTATCCTACAGTGACATATGTTGTTTTTCTTGTTAAGCACCCTTGAGTCAGTTCTGACTCAGCAGCTCTGCATAAGGTTTCCGAGGAGCAGATGGTGAGCTTGAACCACCGACTTTGTAGTTGAAAGCTACTTTGCATTCCAGCACATTAACCTACAAGGCTACACAGCGACACACAGTACCATGGATCTGTCTTTCCCTCTTGAGGCCTCAACCTGCTTTAATTCTCAATGTCCTGCTTCTTAGGTCTCTGGAGAAGATATTGCTATTGTTGTTGCTAAAGGCTGTTGAGTCAGTCCCGACTCATAGAGACTCTGTATAGAGTTTCCAAGTAGTGGCTGGTGGGTTTGAACGGCTGAACTTAAGTTTAGTTGTTGTTAAGTGCCATCGACTCACAGCTACCCTGTTCAGTGGTTCGCAGTTCAGTGCTTAGTCTACAGCACCACAATGTATGAAAAGTACCTGACGTAATGCCTGGCATTGGTGCTCAACCCAGGTGAATTCTCCCATTCTCCTTGACTTCCTGTGGCCTTAACTTTGAAGGTGAATTGACTTGATCTGCTTATTTTCATTCATTCATTCAGCAGACACGTAAGATGCTAGGCTTAGCACAGATGGTCCTGAAGATGACATATAAGGGTGCGAAAGTTGCCCTTATGAATCTATGGTCTAATGAGGAAGAGAAGCTCTAACAACATTGATACAAACAAATAATAATAAGTAACAACAAAATACCCAGTCACTGTTGAGTTGATTCCAGTTCTTGCGGACCCCATGTGTGTTTGAGTATAACTGCTCCATAGAGTTTACAATGGTTGAGATTTTTTTGAAGTAGACTATCCAACCTTTCCTCTGAAAGTCTATGAGTAGTTTCAAACCTTCAGTCTTCCAATTAGCACTTAACCATCAGTAGCTAGCATGTGTTGAACACTTACTGCATGCACATGCCTTTCTTGCATTTGCTTCTTATATCTTCATAATGAATCTCTGAGTTTTATACCATCATTATCCCATTTGAAGGATGGAGAAATGGAGGCATAGGATAATTATGTAACTTATTCCAAACCTATAACTAGGAGTCCTGGCGTGATGCTATAGTATAAGCACTCAACTGCAATGTTGGTTTGAACTTCAAGGTCGGTAGTTCAAATCTACCAGTTGCTACTCGGAAACCCTATACAAGGTCACTGTGAGTCGGAACGGAATCGAGGGCACGTAACAACAACAACATAAGTAGTAAGTGTCAGAGTGGAGATTCACTCTCTAGACCTTGTGCTGGAAATGACTGGGGTATAAAGAAGTTGGCATTAAGTCATCTCTGACTCATGGAGACCCCACATGTGTCCTAATAGAACTGAGCTCCATCGGGTTCTCCATGAGTGATGTCCTCGAAGCATGCTGGGTGGACTTAAGCCTCCAGCAGCTGAACATTGTTAACCGTGTACTGTAACTAGTTGTTGCTGTTGTTAAGTGCTGTTGACTCAGTTCGAAGTCAGCAACTCTGTTTAGAGTTTCCGAGGAGCAGCTGGTGACTTTGAACCGCCAACCTTGTGGTTCAAACTGACCTTGCAGTCCAGTGCTTATTCACAGTGCCACTCACTCTAACTTGTTAAAGTGCCATCAAGTCGATCCCAACTGATAGTGGGTCTGTATAGGTTTTCCAAAGAGAAGCTGGTGAGTTTGAACTGACGACCTTGCAGTTCAAACTGACCTTGTGGTTGAGTGTTTCTCCTACAGCACCTCATCAGGAGTCCGCACAGATAGCCAGACCAAACCCAGTGCCATCGAGGAATTTTCAGCTCCTGTTGCCCCTTTATTGGGTTTCCTAGGCTGAAAATGTTTATGGGCACAGACTGCCTCAGGTTTCTCCTGCGGAGTGACTAGTGGGTTTTGAAATGCTGACCTTGTGGTTAGCAGTCCAGTGCTTGCTTATCTTACAGCACCACTACAGCTCCTTAGAGTTGTTCAAGTAGGTTATTAATGCTCATCTGTGCTCAGAGATCTTCCCATGTGGGGACCACTGATGATAATTGGCTGATTCAGTTGCTATTTCCTGCACTAGTGGCACTGATATCACTTGGGAATTGGTTAGAATGTAGAATTCCGATCCCTCCCCAGACCCACTGAATCAGTGTCTGCATTTTAATATTGAGATTTTTTAAATTTGTTCCTACTTTAGTGTTGTATGTGGGTTCTTTCCTCTGAGCACTATAGGTTCATCCCAAGTTCAAATATCATCTCCTACAAACCTTCGTAAACCCACTCTTCATCATCTTTGTAGCCCTCATAATGATCTGCAATGACATGACTCATGGAGTTATTCACTGTGTATTATTATCAGTCACTATGTATCCCGATGCAACACTGTGTATCACTGTGCATCCCTATGCAACTCTGTGTATCACTTTGCAACACTATGTACCACTATGCATCCCTATACAACACTGTGTATCACTGTGCATCCCTATGCAACACGGTATATCACTATGCATCATTATACAACACTGTGTATCACTGTGCATCCCTATGCAACACGGT
>NW_006408596.1:13010722-13020286 GCF_000296735.1 Chrysochloris asiatica
CTATACAACACTGTGTATCACTATGCATCCCTATGCAACACTGTGTACCACTATACATCCCTATACAACACTGTGTATATCTATGCATCACTATACAACACTGTACCACTATGCATCCCTATGCAACACTGTGTACCACTATACATCCCTATACAACACTGTGTATCTCTATGGATCACTATACAACACTGTGTATCACTATGCATCCCTATGCAACACCGTGTACCACTATACATCCCTATATAACACGGTGTATCACTATGCATTACTATACAACACTGTGTATCACTATGCATTCCTATGCAACACTGTGTACCACTATACATCCCTATACAACACTCTGTATCACTATGCATCTCTATACAACACTGTGTATCACTGTGCATCTCTATACAACACTGTGAATCACTATGTAACACTGTGTATCGCTATGCATCACTATGCATCAGTATGCATTTGTCAGTTTTCTGATGGCAGCCATTTTTCTGTTGTGTTCACATCTGCAACCCCAGGTGCATGGAGAGAGCCTGGCACAAAAGTGCTTAGTACATATTTGTTGGAGGAAGGTCTAAATGTTGTAGTTAGGTGCTGTCAAGTTGATTCCACTCATAGTGACCCTATGCACAACAGAATAAATCACTGCTCTGTCCTATACCATCCTCACAATTGCTACATTTGAACTCGCTCTTACTGCCATTGTGCCATTCCATCTCGTTGGGGGAGAGGGAGAGGGATCTTCCTCTTTTGTTAACATGCTGCCCCTCCTAACACCATGTACAAAGAGACACACACTTACACATCCTGGCTTTTAAAGAGCATTTCGGCTGTAAACTTCTTCCAACACAGATTTGTTTGTTCTTCTGGCAGTCCCTGGGACTTTCTGTATTCTTCGCTAACACTGTTTAAATGCATCGATATTCTTCTATGTTCTTCCTTTTTCATTGTCCAAGTTTTACATGCATATGAAGTGATTGAAAATACCATGTCTTGGGTCAGGTGCACCTTAGTTCTCAAACTAACATGTTTACTCTTTAACACTTTTAAGAGGATTTTTGCAGCAGGTCTGCCTAATGCAGTACATCCTTTGATTTCTTGATTGCTGCTGCCGTAAAAGTTGACTATGGATCTGGGAATCTATTTTAAATTCTTAAGTAAACGACTCCCAAGATTTAGCAATTGCATGATCATTAGAAATAATGGTGTATGACACTCTGAAAGTAATCATCGCTCTCCCAGCATCTTTTTGCAAAGGGACTGAGAATCCATGCTTGAAAACACACATACACAAACCAACCAAACTCATTGTCATCAAGCTGATTCTGACTCATAGCAACTCTATAGGACAGAACAGAACTGCCGCCTCCCCACCCCCCCAACCCCCGCCACCCGGAGTTTCCAAGACTATAATCTTTATGGAAGCAGACTGCCGTATCTTTCTCCCATAGAGCAGCTGGTGGGTTAGAACTGCTGACTTTTCTGTCAGTATCTGAATAGATTGACAGCCTCGGTAACCCTATGGGGCAATTTTACTTTGACTACAGGAAGGAGCCCTGGTAGCATGGTGGTTACAAGTTAGGCTGTTAACCTCAAGGTCAGCAGTTTGTATCCGCCAGCAAACCTTATACAGGGTTACTATGAGTTGGAACCAACTCCATGGCACTCACCACCACCACCATAGAGTTTCTATGAGTGAGTGAGAATCAAGTGGACACCAGGGGGCTTTCTAGTGGGGCGTTTTAAGCACGGCACCACCATTGTTCCTTGGGTGTCTCAGAGAGCTGAATGTGTAAAAGAATCCACTCTCGCACTGTATGAATCTGTACTGCTGCTGTTACAATTGGCCACAAACAACACACATTTGTTAGGGTCTGAAGTCCAGAATCAAGGGGGGATTGGCAGGGCAGTTCTTCTAGAACTAGAAGAGAACCCTCTTTCTTGTCTTTTCCAGCTTCCCGAGGCCACCCACATTCCTTGGCTCATGACCCCACAATCTCTCTGACTGCAGTTCCTGACCTTATATCACATTGACTCCAATTAACCTGCCTTCCTTCCAACGACCCTCATGATTAACACTAAGCCCACCTGGCTTACCAGACATATCGCTCCATCTCAAGGACCTAACTTAATCACATCTGAAAAGCCACTTTGACAATATAAGATTTTGGCAATTAAATATGGATGTTTGAGGGACTGTGATTCTGCCTACCATGCCACCTTTATTGGCCACTCTCCTCCCTCTCACCGAAAAAGACAATATGTGGTGTTTTTCTTGGTGCTAGTGTCTGCTGCTCATCTTTCTTTGGACTTTCTTGTCTGATAGGATCATTTAGATCTCTTCCCTTTCATCTCCCAAGATCCTTCGATCCTACACCATCTTTCCGGGCACTTGGGAGTCTAAGGATGTTCACACCGGGCAAATATGCTTTTTCCCTCCCATTGGGATCATCTTATTTTTATTGCTTTCATTTTCTTTTACTTACTTATTTATCAATTCATATATTCATGTGTGTATGTGAAGTCCTCATGTGGTGATATAGGATAATTACTGGACCACAAGGGTCAAACTGACCAGCTTCTCCAAAACTCTGTACAGGGTGTCCATGAGTTGGAACCAACTCCACAGCACTTAACAACAACAATGCAAGTACTGTCAACCTACTACTTTATCTATCTATCTATCTATCTATCTATCTATCTATCTATCTATCTATCTATCTATCTATCTATCAATCTAATTTTCCTGTCTTGCCAAACCCCTGATAACCGCTAATCTTCTTTTGTCTTGATACGTTTGCATCAATTCCAGATATTCCATGAGTGGAATCATACAATATCTGTTCTTTGTGTCTGAATTATTCCACTCATCATAATGTGTTCAAGGTTCATCCATGTGTCATAGCATGCATCAGAACTCCATCTGTCTTTGTGGTTGAATAGCCTCACATTGTATGGATAGACCCTGTCTAGCTCATCCAGTCATCTGGTGATGATGAGCACTTGGATTGTTTCCCCCTTTGGGATATTGTGAAGAATGCTGTAGTAAACCTTGGTTTACATGTCAAGGATACTGAAACTTTAGCATGCTAGCACATCTGAAAAATAGTATTTTATTGTATTCTCAATGGACACATACACAACAAGTATCTGCTCAACCATTTCTGCACACACTGTTGAGTGAAACTGATTACATTCTTCACATTGCATCCACATTAGTGCTCCCATGAACCTAGTCTCAGAACGTTAGATGATTTGTTGACCATTTGGTTTCATGCAAGCACTACCCATTTTTGATCTGCCACTGTGCCACCAGTATTTGCTTAAAGTACCATGTGACATAGTATTTCTTTAAAAGCCAACATGAATGTTGTTCAGGAAAATTGTGCTGTGTTTGTTGAATTTCTGTACCACCCACAGGGATATCTGAATAGTTCCAGGAAAGTGACCAAGCCAGACCTGAGGGCCTTGGAACGTCAGAGAATAAAGATGGAATTAATGGATCACATCCATTATGTGAGTAAATTGTTCCACCTGTCCCATGTTGGCAAGTTGGATCCCAGAGGGAAGCAGGAAGTAGCTTGAGAAAAATAAACCCAACTTAAGAGACCCTGTCGGTGGCACCTCCTCACCCCGAAGTGATAAGTAGGCTTATGAAAAACACTTCACAATGGGTGCCATTTACTCTAGAGTCCATGGGGTTTAAGCTAGAGGACGGACTGGATTCAAATGATAGCCTAGAACTAAGCACTGGCAAGAAGCGCTTGCTCACAAAGCCCCATAGTTCTAAAGTTCTGGAACCCTCTCTACCTCATGCAATGCTGTTGGGATGGTGGCTTTCGAAGGGGCCAGGAAGGATCCATGGAAAAGGGGTTAATCCTTCTCATTCTTAGGTGACCTCTCTTCACGTCTCTTCATATTTCAGAGACTGTGTCAAAGAGGGTGTGGTCCCTGTCCCCAGTCTTCCTGTCTCCTGCTTGCAGTGTTATTATGCTCTGATTAGTATTAATAATTGATTTATACAGCACCTTTTACAAGCCTGCCAGTGATCTCTACAGTTGGCCCCGGTGTGGACACACGCATCACTTCACTTCACCCTCAGATGATAAGCGGCCACCTCATAGGGTGGGAGGTGGTGGCGGGCGCCAGGCACCACTGTGGCGCCAACGACGTGACAAGGAGACAGTTTGATGCAGGAAGTAGGACAGTGTTATCTCCTCTGGGTGGGGCGGAGGAGCAGACCGAGGTGATCAGGGCCTGTTATTAATGAAGTGAAGGCTTCAACCGCCAAGAGCCTGGTTCATTCATGCGGCATCTCTTGGCCATGGGGCTGGGTAGCTTCCCTCAGGGCTGAGTTCTCCCAGGAGAGAGATGAGAAAAGATGGAGGTGCTGATGGGATAGACGCCAATGGCAGGTGTGGGGTAGAGCCAGCCCACTTGTGAGTCATGTCTACGTGTGATGTGACGCTGCGTACCCTTCTTCTCTGCCAAGGTGAAGTTGGAGGTGCAAGTGGTTATGGAAATTGCTGACCAGTTGCCCCTATATTTTGTGGGGTTTGGGTTACTCATCTTAGGTTTTGTGGCTGGGTTCAATTTGTGCCAATACATTTCATGCACAGCCACCCCCATTTGCCAGTGAGGGCTTACCTGTCGCTATGATGCTGAACAGATTCTAATGGAGCATCCAGATTAACACAGACTAGGAAGATAGGCCTGGTGACCTACTGATCACAGTGGTCCCGTCCACATCCCATCATAGGGCTGGTGTAATGTTTGTTATGAGTTTGCTGTGGCATGGCATTGCTGTGAGTCAGGGGCCAGCTTGATGGCAGCTAATAACAATAACAAAAGGTTAAGTGTTTGGAGGGAGCTGAGCTTTTATCTGATTCCTGCATATGACCATTATGATTAGTTGTGCCTGTCATTTGCTTGTTTGAGCTCATTTAAGATCTTTGATTACTTAAACTTTTGAAAGAGTCAGCATCACATAGGTTAAGAACATGGACTCTGGATTAAGTCCATTTTCTTGGGGGTGGTCCATATGAACGACAGCTCCATGACTTGCTGTCTGAGAGATCATGACAAAGTCACATAACCTCCTTGAACCTTAGTTTTTTTTCTCCGCTATCAAATAGGGATATTAATAGTACCACATCATCAGAGTGAAGTACAGTATGAGACACATAGTTAGCGCTTCATGAAGATGTGCTACTCATGAGTTTATCATCACGATCATGGTCAACAACACTGCTATAATTCTTATCAAATAACAAGACTCTCCTAAGAGAACAAGGAGGGATGAGAGCGAGGGGGGAGATCCCATGATTGTTCAGAAGTAAGTATCATCGGAAGTCAGTGGACAGAGACCAGATGAACCCAGATGTAAAACCCAAGCACAGGAATGAACCAAAACACTTGTGGGTCAACTGGACGTACATAGAGACCAGAACTGCAGTGATGACTTCGAAGGCAGCAAGGCAAGGGATGTGCATTGAGCTATGGGGACAGAAACATCTAGATCAGGATTTTCTACTCCATTCCACCTAATACCAGTCCCACAAAGTGCTCCATGACTGAGGACCATCACAGGCTAGTGAGTGGATACTCTTCCTCCCTCTGGAGACCCATGGTATTGATCCATGTCAAGAGGGTCTGAGTAGTTGTGCAGTAAAGAATTTAGCATCTCCCAAACCCAGTTAACAGTAGGGCTCCCTCCTCTTTTATTCTATAAAATAGTACATTCATTCCCTGAATATACTCTGAGAGAGACTGATTTGAACCAAGAGAATTTGTAGGAAATGTCTTCTTTGAGGCAAGGAAAAAAAAACTACCAGAGTTTACTTCTAATCTATGGTTTCAATGCACCCTGCCTGAATAGCATTTTCTTTTTTGTAAATAGATTGACCACTAGTTCTAAATGATCACTCTTGTGCCTGGAAGTGATGGTCTGGCTTTTGTAGCTGTTGTATATGGTTTACATAAAGGATCAGGAAGAGGAAGTAGATTCAGAAGAGGACATGGAACGAAATATATCATTGCTGATGTCAGATGGGACTTGGCTGAAAGCAGATAATACCAGAAAGATGCTTACCTGTGTTTTATTGACTATGCAAAGACATTGAATTGTGAGTCATAACACATTATGGATAGCATTGCTGAGAATGGGAATTCCAGAGCACTTAATTGCCCTCACGTGGAACCTGTACATAAACGAAGAGGCAGTCAGTCATTCAAACAAAACAAGAGCTTACTGCATAGTTTCAGATAAGGAAAGATGTGCATCAAGGGTGCATCTTTCCCCATACTTATTCAGTATGTACGCTGGGAAAATAATCCAAGGTGCTGGATTGTATGATTATCTGAAGAATGTGCATCAGGACTGGAGGAAGACTCATGACCAACCTGCAACATGCAGATGACACAACCTTGCTTACTGAAAGTGAAGAGGATTTGAAGAGCGCTTACTAATGAAGACCAAAATCTATATCGCTTTTAGTATGGAGTATACCCCAACATAAAGATTTTTAAAACAAAAACAACAACAAAAATTGGACCAATAAGCAACATCATGATAAGCAGAGAAAAGATGGAAGTTGTCAGGGATTCATTTTACTTGGATCCACAGTCAACACCCGTGGAAGCAACCATCAAAAAATCAAATGACATTGCGCTGGGAAAATCTGCTGCAAATACCTCTTGAATTGTTCATTAGCAAAGATGTCACCTTAAGGAGTAAGGTGTACCTGATGTAATCCATGACATTTTCAGTCACCTCACATGCATGCAAAAACTGAACAATGAATAAAGAAAAGCAAAGAAGAATTAATGCATTTCAATTAAGGTGGTGGCAAAGAATATTGCAGGTACCATGAAGGGCCAGAAGAACAAACAAATCTACCTTGGAAGAAGTACAACCAGAATGCTCCTTAGAAGCCAGGAGATGCAAACTTTGTCTCAGGTACTTTACATGTGTTATCCGGAGTGATCGGTCCCTGAGAAGCACATCATACTTGGTAGAAGTTCCATGAAAAAGAAGAAAACCCTCAAGGGGAGAGATTCAGACAGTGTCTGCAACAGTGTTCTCAGACACAGGAACAATTGTGAGGATGGCGCAGAACTGGATAGAGCTTTGCTTTGTTGTATATACGGTCTCTGGGGTCTCTGGAAGTCAGAACTGACTGGATGGTACCTAACAACAACAATCAACTCATGATAATGATAGCATTTGTGATGTCAAAAACATTTGTCATAATATGCAGACTATTCATGATGATGTTCGTGCCATTTTGCTGCTGTCTGTATGACTCATGATTTGGTCTATCCAACCACTCCTCACTTACCGATATGGCTAATTCCAAAGGCCAGAGCTTTAGGCAAGAATCAGTGTTATGTGAAAATAGAAGGTGACCACATCAGATCACAAAATGGAAGGTAACTACTTTATCACCAAACTGTCATATGAGACATCAATGCATAACTGGCAGATGACAACATTGCATGACTGCCAATGACATCACTGCATAACTGCCAAATGACATCACTGCATAACTGCCAAATGATATCACTGCATAACTGCCAAATGACATCATTGAGAATCATGGTCTAGCCAAGTGGACACGTAACTTAAACCATCACAGTGAGCATCAAGGTCACCTTGCACCTTGGTGTTCCTTACTGCCAGGTGTATATCATTAATATGCAAAATAGTCAAGATATCAGACTTTTTATTACTGCTGTACCTATGAAACGTCACATAATGAGGTAATGAGGCGTCGGTGTAGAATAGTAAGTAACATTTACCCTGCTGTTTTTGGAGGCCTATCTTTCCACCCTACCCCACCCTACCCTACCGTAGGTCCCACATGCTGGCTCATTTAGTCCTCCAAAGAGTTTGTAGGGGTTAGGGAGCTTGTCCAAAATCATTATTACTCAAAGTAGCAGAGCCAGATTTGAATCCAGGATCCACCCTCAGCACAAAGAAAGCAGGGCTCTCACGTTGCCATCCCACATGGACCTGCTAATCCTTCATTCCCATGCATGTCCCAAGTCCTTCCAGAGTGACTCAGGTGTCACACCTACTGTTAGGAGCCAGGGCTGCTCGGGGTACTTGGAAGCTGAGGCCCAGCACATTTAAAGATCTTGCTGGAGAGGGCGACTGAGTCACCCAAAGCCGGCACTGTGGCATCGGCACTGCCATGGGGGACATAAGACAGCTGTCAGGGTCAATCACATGGACCTTGACCTCAGCCTGCTGCTGACAGCTGTGCTTTGTCCAGGTGTCACCTTTGTTCTTGGAGGCTCACACTTGTGCTCACAGACACATGGCGTGCACAGCCATGTGACTGTTTCTATAGGAAGAACCAGAATGGTGACTAGCCATTCCAGTTTCCCTGGGAAAGACTGGGCTGGCTTTCAAGCTGAGAGGTTCACCTCCCTCCTGGGAAATCCTCAGACCTAGGCATTCTGGGATGGCTGGTCATTCAAACTGTATCTGGTTGCTCGTATGGGGAGTGACAGGTGGGACTTGTCTAAAGGCAAGTGGAAGTTAAGTTCATTGTCTTCCCAGTAACTAGTAGTGAGGTCTATTCTGTTTAAAACAAAACCAACAAAATTCCCTCATGAAAATAAACAACAAAGATGTCTATTAAATCCAGTACTTCACCTATGAAAATAAAAGGGCTTTGGAAGAAACTCCACCATTACTTACTAAAATGACGGCAAAAATACTAGGTCTCACGTCTGAGGGTTGATGCATGCATAACCTCCCTGTGAAACAACTGGACTGCTCACCTGAAAAGTCAGCAGTTCAAACCCACCAGTCACTCTGCAGGAGAAAGCTGAGGCTTTCAGTACAGTAGAATAAGAATAGGACCACGAGATTGGTTTGAACTGAAATGTCAGCAGTTTAAACCCACTAGCCGCTCCTCAGAAACCCTATGTAGGATCACTATGAGTTGGAATTGGCTTGATGACATTAGGTCTGGTTTGGTTGGGCGTGTCTGTATATACACACATAGTCTTTGTTACTGGTAGTTGCCATTGAATTTGCTCTGATAACAACCCTGTGTACAATCTAAAATCAATGTTGTCTACCAGGTCCTGGGGGTCCTGGTGAGGTGCTGTGGGTTAATGTGCTGGACTGCAAAGTCAGTTTGGTCCACAAGGTCGGTACTTCAAGCTAACCAGCCACTCCTCAGAAACCCTATACAGGGTCGCTATGGGTCGGAACTAACTCGACAGCACTTAACAACACCAACAACTGGGTCCTGCGGAGTCCTGGTGTGGCACTGTAGGATAAGCTCTGGACCACAAGGTCGGTTTGCACCAGATGGTCGGCAGTTAAAACTCACCGGCCACTCCTCAGAAACCCTAGACAGGGTCGTGGGTTAGAACTGACTTGACTCGACGGTACTTAACACACACACACCCTCAGTCCTGTGCTACATCCTCCTGATTGATGGCAAGTTTGCCTCCATTGTGAGCATCTGTGTGGGCCTTCCACTCCACTTCCGTCACGATACTGGACAATACTGTTGTGATCCATAGGTGGTGGTGGAGGTGGTGGTGGTG
>NW_006408596.1:13020441-13025690 GCF_000296735.1 Chrysochloris asiatica
TGGTGGTGGTGGTGGTGGTGTACGTGGTGCAAACATACACACGAATTCACCAACAGTCTGTCTACATGCACAAGTCTTTATCACTGATCCCAGTCTTTATGTTTCTCAACCCTTAGCCCTATTTTTTCCCTAATCATTCCACCACCATTAGCATAAACTGAGTGCCCACTCTGAAGCAAAAACTCCCCACTCCCTCCAACTCTGGGTAACCATTAATAAGCTTTGGCTTCCACATATTGGCTAATTTCATGCCAGTGAGGTTATATGTTATGTTATGTGCCATCGAGTTGGTTCCGACCCATAGCGACCCTATATAGGGTTTCCAAGGGCTCCTATTTGTCCTTTTTAAGGAGCTCTGATAGCGTAGTGGTTACGAATCGGGCTGCGAACCTTAAGGTCAGCGGTTCGAAACTACCAGCCACTCCGCGGGAGAAAGATGAGGGTTTCTACTCCCGAAAAGATTTACACCCTCGGAAACCCTGTACAGGGTCGCTATGGGTTGGAACCGACTCGACGGCACTTAACAACAACAACATTTGTCCTTTTGTGACTGACTTCTCTTAGCATACTGTTTTCAAAATTCACCCATGTTGTGGTATATGCCATAGGTAGGTTTTCATTAGCTTATGTTCAGAAGTAGAACACCAGGTCTTTCTTATTAACCTTAGTGTGGAAGCTCTACTGAAACCTGTTCTCCTGTGACGGACCCTCCTGGTATTTGAAAAATTACCACATACACAGGACAGCACTTGTCATGCATGTTTGTTATTGCTGTTAAGTGCTGTCGAGTCAGTTTCAACTCATAGTAACTGTATATAGGGTTTCTGAAGAGCACCAGGTGGGTCTGAACCAATGACCTTATGGTTGGCAGTCCAGTGCTTACCTTATACAAGAGGGCTTTCAAACGTTCATAGAAAAATGGAATTAAAACATAATGGAAGTTTTTCTTTTGAAAACTTTTGAAGCCCCTTCGTCTATGTGTGTATGTGTATGTGTGTATACATGCATTCATATATACACATGCACAGGGAGAGAAAGAATGTGATGGATTAAATTTTGTCCCTCAGTAACTTCATACGATAAGCACTCGACTGCGAACCCCAAGGTCCACAGTTAAGAGCCCACTAGTCGCTTCTCAGGAGAAAGATGAAGCTTTCTACTCATGTGAAGATTTAAAGCCTTAGAAAGTCAAACAGGGTCGCTATGAGTCAGAACCGACTTGATGGCACTTAACAACAAAAACAAAAGAAATGTGGGAATCCTGTCCCCTCCACCAGTTTGAAATTCACAGGTTTCTTTTGTGAATGAGGCCATACTAGAGTAGGCTGGCTCCTAAACCCAATCACTGCTGCTGATGTCTCATAGATGGACCAGAATGGGCCCAGCCACCCACACAAGGAAAGTCAGATGCATGAACTAGCCTAGGACACCAACCTGAAAGAGAAAAGAGCACCTGTCCCCACAGCTGATACCCTGAATTTGATCTTCTAGTACCCAAAAGTGAGAGACAAATTCTTCATCTTCAAAACAAAATGTTTTTATTGTGGATTGAGTGGAAAGTGTGAAGAGCGAAGTGGTGTTCCATTCAGCAACTGATACATTTTTTGTTGTGTGACAGTGATTGCAGTCCCCAGAATGTAGCAACTGTCTTCTCACTTCCTCCTGGTGGTGGTTACATGCTATGGACTTGGTTCAGACTCATAGCAACTCTGCATAGGCTGTAATTCTTTATGGAAACAAAAAGCCTCATCTTTCTCCTGTGGAACACCTGATAGTTTTGAACTGCTGACCTTAGGGTTAGAAGCCCAACTTGTAACCACTACGCTACCAGCGCTCCTTCACTTCCTCCTAGGGTTCACCATTTCCATTCATCCTATATCCTGTCCTTTCTTGCCTTCTGAGCTTTATTTTTGGGCAGAGTCTGCCTTTGTGGTTTCCATGGGTGATGATTCTCACAAGAACATTCCTGTGTGGTATTATTTTTACTTTATAAGCTTGTCTGTTCTTTGACTGACAGTTGATCTGAAGAGATGAATTCAGTTCCAGGTTTGAAGAGTGACTAAGGGCCACAGTCTTGGGGTTCCAGCAGTCTTCAGCAGACCAGTAAGTCAGATCTTTTTAAGATTTTGAGCTTTGTTCCACATTTTTTTCAGCCTCCATTTATGAACATCCACCGTGGTCCTAATCTGAGTAGTTGGTCAGTGGTGGCGGTGTTCGTGTGCCATGGAGTTGGTTCCAACTCATAGCAACCTGAGGCTATAATTTTATGGGAACAGAAAACCTCATCTTTCTCTTGCGGAACTACTGATAGTTTCGAATGGCTGACCTTAAGATTGGCAGCCTGCCTTGTAAGCACCATCTAGTTCTGGTCTCAGAGTAATGAAGGCTTAGATTTCGAGTGATTGGACTTTGGACTCATTGTTTCCTTGTGCCTTTGATTTTATTCACTCTTCTTTGCTCCCCATGGGGAGAGACCAATAGTTGCATCATAAATGGCCACTCACAAGCTTTAAGACCCTAGTTGCTACTCAACAAAGTAGGATGTAGAGCATTATCTTTGTGGTCTATGTTATGCCAATTGACGGAGAAGGTCCCCAAGACTCTGGCCCTGAATCCCCAAGCACAGTGACTCATTAATTCAAGATTTTTGGTGATGGCCAGTTTTCATATCCTTGCCCCCATATAAATCCTGTTATTGCTATTAAAGCCATCAAGTCAATTCTGATTCATAGCAACCCTGTTTAGGGTTTCCAAGGAGCAGCTGGTGGATTTGAACTGCTGACCTTATGGTTCACAGTCCAGTGCTTACATAGGGAGAAATAGTGTCTGGCAAACCCATACTCGTATATATTCATGGTTTTAGTTCCATTTGCTTCAACTGGCATACCTATCTATGTATCTACTAATATTGCTGCCGTTAGGTGCCATCGAGTTGGTACCGACCCATAGTTACCATATGCACAACAGAATGAAGCACTGACGAGTCCTGGGCCAACCTCACTATCGTTGCCACACTTGAACCCATTGATGCTGCCATTTTGCCAATCCATCTCACTGGGGGTCTTCTTCTCCTTGTCTGACCCTCCACCTTACCAAACATGATATCTTTCTCCAGAAACTGGTCCTTCCTGACAATATGTCCAAAGTATGAGAGACAAAATTTGGCCATCCTGGCCTCCAAGGAGCACTCTGGCTGCACTGTGTCCAACACAGATCTGTTGGTTCTTTTGGCAGCCCATGGTACTTTCAATATTCTCCTCCAACACCATAACTCAAAAGCATCAATTCTTCTACAGTCTTTCTTATTCACTGTCCAGCTTTCGCATGCATATGAGGTTATTGGGTCAGGCTCACCTTAGTCTTCAAGCTACATCATGGCTCTTCAACACTTTAAAAATGAAATGAAATGAACAGACACTTCACCAAGGAGGAGATCCGAGCAGCCAACAAACATATGAAGTAATGTTCATGATCACTAGCCATGAGAGAGATGCAAATCAAAACAATAATGAGATATCATCTCACACCAGCAATAACAGCAAAGATAAAAAAAAGTAGAGGACAATGCTGACGAGGATGTGAAGAGACTGGGACCCTCCTACGTTGTTGGTGGGATTGTAAAATGGTCCAACCACGCTGGAAAGTAATATGGCGCTTCCTCAGAATGTTGGCGATAGAAATACTTTATGATCCATCAATTCCTCTACTTGGTATTCACCCACAAGAAATACGAACCATAACACGAGTAGATATGTGCACACCTTTGTTCATAGCAGCACTATTCACAATAGCAAAAAGATGGAGACAGCCTAAGTGCCCATCTATTGAAGAATGGATAAATAAACTGTGGTACATACACACAACAGAATACTATGCTACCTTGAAGAACAACAAGGAAGCTGCAAGCCACCGCATAACATGGATGAACCTTGAGGACATTGTGCTGAGTGAAATTAGTCACAAAAGGAGAAATACTGCATAGGACCATTATTGTAAAAGATTAAGAAAAAGAACCCACTCTAAAAGGGGAAAAAAAAATTATATATGTATTTGCTGATCACCAGGGTGTATGGGATTAGGTGAGGGGAGGGAGGGAGGGGAAGACAGAGCACACAGAATAGGGAATACACACAGGATAGCTTGGGTGCTGGGGTGCTGGGGGGGATGCAATACACAAGAAAGGGGAGGGGAATGGGAGAACAATTAGGCAGGTTCCCATGGGCTAAGTGGGGCAGAGGTAAATGAAGATATATGCGCAAATTTGGAACAATAGGGTTCCAGGATACAGGGATTGAGGCATGGTATGAATGGGTAAAAGAGAGGAATAATGTTAAGCTGCTTGGCTGTCTTTTGAATCTTCATTTCCCTTGCCTACCATTGTACAATAGACACTTGAGGAGGAGAGAAAGGAATAGCCAGACACATCACAATAGAAAGCTTATAAGTCCATCTTCAGCCTATAATTCATTGTTGTTAAGTGCCGTCGAGTCGGTTCCGACCCATAGCGACCCTGTACAGGGTTTCGTAGGCTGTAAATCTTTACAGAAGCAGAAAGCCTCATCTTTCTCCCGTGGAGCCGCTGGTAGTTTCGAACTGCTGACCTTAAGGTTCGCAGCCCAATTCGTAACCACTCATTGGAATACCTTAAAGGGGACTAGAAATTGCCCAGTGAAAGAGGCTTCCTGTGGAGCCTTTGCATTGCATAAGAGCATAGGTGGAATCCTGAACCCCATCCAGAATCATCTCAGATGGGAAATTTCCACTTGAAAGGACAACTAGACCAGCCTGGAGAGGCTAGAAGAACAGAAGATAATTTGTGAAAGAAAGACTAGCTGGAAAAATAAAAAACAATAAGGGCAGTCTGATTGACTACTACAAAAACAAGCAAACTGTTCTCCTGGAAGCCATCAAAGCAAGTGGTTGGGTCCCGTCAGAGCAAACCCCCTTCCAAGACTAAAACTCAAGGGGAATGCACGAGCAGGCATGTGGTCTGGCTGGTGACCACGTTGGTCACCAATAAGGGGAAGAGGGGGGAAAACAGCAATGAAGTCATGAGCTAAGTCCAACCACATTCAATAGACTCCTGTGAACCCAGGTGGAGACTGGTTGGCCAGCAGTGTGGCAAAGACCTGGGAATTCCTGGGCCCAGAAGCAGTGACATGGCCACAGAGGACTAGAGTGGAGAGTGAAGCATCCAGCTGATATGAAGTGAGGGGAGATGCACAAGAACACCCATACTTGCAGATAGC
>NW_006408596.1:13026867-13037089 GCF_000296735.1 Chrysochloris asiatica
GATAGAATTCTGTAAAACCAATGAGTTGTTCATTCCAAATACCTTCTTTAGACAGCATAAGAGGCGATTATACACATGGACCTCAGCAGATAGGATACACAGAAATCAAATTGACTACATCTGTGTAAAGAGAAGGTAAAACTCTTTATCATCAACCAAAACAAGGTCAGGGGCAGACTATGGAACAGACCATTAATTGTTCATATGCAAATTCAGACTGAAGCTGAAGAAAGTGAAAACAAGTCCACGAGATCCAAAATATGACCTTGATATATCCCACCTGAATTTAGAGATCATGTGAAGAACAGATTTGATACGTTAAACACTAAAGACTGAAGCCTAGAAGAGTTGTGGGATGAGATCAAGAACATCATACAGAAAGAAAGCAAAAGGTCATTAAGACAAGAAAGAAGGAAAATGTCAAAATGGATGTCAGAAGAGACACGGAAACTATCTACTAATAGATTATTGTTATTACTGTTGTTGCAGCTTTTTGTATATTATAGTATTTAGATTTGTTGCCTTGAACTCTTGGTGCACTTCCCAATAACTTCCTCTGACTTGATCATCTTCGTGTTGATTACTTATTGAATATTGCCTTTTCCTTTTCCCAAGTTACTACATGTTGACTGCTGGTTAATCTGCTACATTGCAAAGTTGGTTTGAACCACAGTGTCGGTGGGTCAAGCTCACCAGTTGCTCCTCGGAAATCCTATACAGGGTTGCTATGGGTTGGGACTGACTCGACAGCACTTAACTACACCAACAACAACACTCTAGTCCTGGCGTGGTGGATAAGGATAAGCACTGAACCAAAAGGTCAGTGTGAATCGCACGGTCAGCAGTTCAAAATCACCAGCTAGTCCTTGGAAACCCAGTAGAGGGTTGCTATGAATTGGAACCAACTCAATGGCACTTAACAACAACAGCAACTCTCTAATTAGTGATTTTCCCTTCCTTCCCTTCCCTCCCTGTTGTTGTTGTTAAGTGTCATCAAGTTGGTTCCGACCAATAGCGATCCTGTATAGGGTTCCAAGGAGCAGCTGGTGAGCTTGAACCGCCGACTTTGAAGTTCAAACCGACTTTGCAGTCAAGCGCATTAACCCACAGCGCCACACCAGGACTCCCTCCCATCCCTGGTAACCACCAAATAATGCTTCTTTCTGTATGTAAATCTTTTCTTAATTTTGTATAATTGTAGTCTCATACCATATGTGCCTTTTTATGCATGACTTATTTCACTCAACATAATGTCCTCCAGGTTCATCCATGTTATGAAGTGTTTTGTGGATTTATCATTATTCTTTAACATTGAATAGTATTCTTTAACAATGTATGGTATACGTAGTATGTGTGTACCATGGTTTGCTAATCTTTTCATCAACTGATGGGCATTTAGGTTATTTCCATCTTTTTGCTATTGTGTCTAGTGCTGTAATGAACACAGGTGTGCATAAATCTATTCATGTTACAGCTTTTATTTCTCTCAGATACATACCTAGACTGGGCTAGCTGGATTATATGTTATATCTATTTCCAACTTTTTCAGAAACACCATACATTTTCCACAGTGCTTGTACCATTTTACAGCCCCATTAGCAGTGTATGAAGGTTCCAGTCTCTCCACTGTTTTCTGTTTTGTTTAGTTTTTTTTCCAACTTTGCTATCAATGCTTGCCAACCACAAGGTTGGCAGTTCAAATCTACCAGTGGCTTTGTGGGAGAAAGATGAGGCTTTCTGTTCATGTCTAGGAAACCCTATATAGGGTCTCTATGATTCGGAACAGACTCCACGGCACACAACCCTCACCATCACCCCCACCACCGTTAATGCTGGGGTGCACTATTGTCATTGTTGTTTTGATTTAAATATCTAATGGTTAATAATCAGGAGTATTTTTTCATGTGTTTGTTATCTGCCTACAATTCTTGTTCTTTAACGCTACTCATTTGTGGTCATTTTTGTTACAGCAGCACTGTTGTTGCTAAATGCTATTGAGTCGGTTCTAACTCATAGCAACCCTCTCTAGGGTCTCTGAGGAACAGGTGGTGGGTTTGAACCACCAACCTTGATGTTCAAAGTGATCTGGCCGGCTAGTACACTATCCTGTAGTGACACACCAGGACAACAGCACTAGATATAAGTAAAGGTTTATCTAAGACACAAATGAAAAGTTCTGAGAATGCTTGCAGTTGTAGACCAGTGTTTTCAATTTGAGTATCTTTCTTGCTTGTCAGTTTGTCGTACTGTGGTGGCTTGTGAGTTGCTGTGATTCTGAAAGCTGTGCCACCGGTATTTAAATACCAGCAGGGTCACCCATGGTGGACAGGTTTCAGATGAGCTTCTAGACGAAAACAGACTAGGAAGAAGGAGTGACAAACTACTTCCAAGTATTTAGCCACTGAAAACCTTATGAAGAGCAGAGAAACACTGTCAGATCTAGTGCTAGAAAATCAGTCCCTCAGGTTAGAAAGCACTCAAAATGCAACTGGGGAAGAGTGGCCTCCTCAAAGTAGAGTTGACGGTGATGATGCGACTGGAGTAAAGCCCGGGGGAGAAAAGCTCGCAGGACCTTCATGTGCTGACGGGGCACAGCTCAAAATGAAGAGAAACAGCTGTAAACATCCATTGAAACTTGGAACATGGAATGTATGAAGTATGAATCCGGGAAAAATGGAAGTTGTCAAAAATGAAATGGAACGCATAAACATTGATATTTTAGGCATTAGTGAGCTGAAATGGACTGGTATTGGCCATTTTGAATCTGACAACCACATGGTTTACTATGCTGGGACTGACAAATTGAAGAAGAATGGTGTTGCATTCATCATCAAAAAGAACATATCCAGATCAGTCATGAGGTACAACACTGTCGGTGATAGGATAATATCCATGCACCTACAGGGAATACCAGTTAATACCAGTATTATTCAAATTTATACACCAACAACCAAAGCCAGTGAGGATGAAATAGAAGAATTCTACGAACTTCTTCAATCTGAAATTGATCAAACATGCAACCAAGATCTATGCATCATTACTGGTGATTGGAATGCAAACGTTGGGAGCAAAGAGGAAGGATCAGTAATTGGAAAATATATATGGCCTTGGTAATAGAAATGATGCTGGAGATCACATGATAGGATTCTGCAAAATCAATGATATTTTCATTTCAAATACCTTCTTTAGACAGCATAAGAGATGACTATACACATGGACCTCACCAGATGGAATACATAGAAATCAAATTGACAACATCTGCGGAAAGAGACGATGGAAAAACCCCATATCATCAGTCAGAACAAGGCCAGGGGCAGACTGTGAAACAGACCATCAATTACTCGTATGCAAATTCATATTGAAGCTGAAGAAAATGAAAACAAGTCACCGAGAACCAAAATATGATCTTGAATATATCCCACCTCAATTTAGAGATCATCTGAAGAACAGATTTGATACATAGAACACTAAAGACCGAAGACCGGAAGAGTTGTGGGATGACATCAAGAACATCATACATGAAGAAAGGAAAGCATCATTAAGAAAACAAGAAAAAAGGAAAATGTCAAAATGGATGTCAGAAGAGACCCTGAAACTTGCTCTCCAGTATAGAGATGCTAAATCAAATGGAAGAAATGAGGAGGTCCAAGAGTTGAAAATTTCAAAGATCAGCTCAAGAAGATAAATCCAATTATTACAACAAAATGTGTAAAGATCTGGAATCAGAAAATCAAAAAGGAAGAACATGCTCAGCATTTCTCAAGCTGGGAGAACTGAAGAAAAAATTCAAGCCTCAACTTTCATTATTGAAAGATTCTCTGGGTAAATTATTGAATGATGCAGAAAACATCAAGAGAAGATGGAAGACATACATAGAGTCACTGTACCTAAAGGAAATGGTTAATGTTCAACCATTTCAAGAGGTAGCCAATGATACTGATGGAGGAAGTCCAAGGTGCATTGAAGGAATTGGCAAAGACCAAGGCACCAGGAATTGATGAAATAAAAATTGAAATCTTTCAAGAAAGTGAGCAGCACAAAAGACACTCACTCATCTCTTCCAAGAAATTTGGAGGACAACTATCTGGCGGACTGATTGGAAGACATCTGTATTTGTGCCCATTCCAAAGAGAGGTGACTCAATGGAATGCAGAAATCATTGGACAATATCTTTGATATCCCATGCGAGTAAAGTTTTACTAAAGGTAATACAGAAACAGCTGCAAGCATACATTGCCAGAGAACTTCCAGAGGTTCAAGCTGGATTCAGAAGAGGCCGTGGAATGAGGACTATCATTGCTGATGACAGAGTCAGATGGATCTTGGCTGAAAGCAGAGAATATCAGAAAGATGTTTACCTGTGCTTTATTGACTATACAAAGACTTTCGATATTGTGGGTCATGACCAGCTATGGACAACATTGCAAGTATGAGTATTCTGGAACCCTTAATTGTGCTCATGAGGAAACTGTACCTGGCAGTTGTTCGAATAGAACAGGGGAACACTGAATGTTTTAAAATTAAGAAAGGTGTGTGACAAGGTTGTATTCTTTCATCATACTTATTCAACCTATATGCAGAGCAAATAATCCGAGAAGCTGGGTTCTATGAAGAAAAAGATGGCATCAGGATTGGAGGAAGACTCATTAACAACCTGCAATATGCAGATGATACAACCTTGCTTGCTGAAAGTCAAGAGGACTTAAAACATTTACAGATGAAGATCAAAGAGCCTTTAGTGTGGATTACATCTCAATGTAAAGAAAACAAAAATCCTCACCACTGGACCAGTAAACAGCATTCTTATCAACAGAGAAAAGATTGAAGTTGTCAAGGACTTCATTCTTCTTGGATCAACTATCAACACTCACGGAAGCAGCAGTCAAGAAATCAGACGACATATTGCATTAGGCAAATCTGCTGCAGAAGACCTTTTTAAAGTGTTGAAGCTCAAAGATATTAGCTTGAAGACTAAGGTGCACCTGACCCAAGCCATGGTATTTTCAATAACCTCATATGCATGTAAAAGCTGGACAATGAATAAGGAAGACCAACACCTTTGAGTTATGGTGTTGGAGGAGAATATTGAAAATACCGTGGACTGCCAAAAGAACCAATAGATCCGTTTTTGAAGAAGTGCAACCAGAGTGCTCCTTGGAGGCTAAGATGGCCAAACTTCGTCTCTCCTACTTTGAACATATTGTCAGGAGGGAACAGTCGCTGAGAAGAATGTCATGTTTGTAAGGTGGAGGGTCAGAGAAAAAGAGGAAGACCCCCAACGAGATGGATTGGCCAAGTGGCAACATTGGTGGACTCAAGCGTGGCAACAGTAGTGAGGTTGGCCCAGGATCAGGCAGTGTTTCGTTCTGCTATGCATAACTTCACTATGAGTCAGTACGGGCTTGATGGCACCTAACAACAACAACAACTTTCCACCTGATCCCATCTTTTGTTTGGCAGGAGTATTCTTTGTTCATAGCTCAGTCTTCTTTTCTTGATTGTGAATTCTTGGCAGAGATTATTTCTTTATGATCGCTGTATCTCCAACATTGTGTTGCAGTCAATGTATGTTAAATTAAAGGTTTCAGGAGCAAACCCCAAGGAGAGCAAAGCTACAGAATTCTGTATGCAGATGCCAGGGAGAAGGAAAGTTAATCCCATTCTCCACTTGCACTACCCAAAGGGTATTTGACAACCTTGACCGCCACCTAATAAGAAACCTCTTTGCCACCCATCTCTATGGATGTAGGTGCCGCCAGGATGTGACAACTGATGGAGAATATTGTCAAGCCCAATTTAGTTATTTTTTCTAAGCTCCTAGATTGTGTCTTTCTTAGTCATCTCCAGAACCTTCCCAAGAGGGATTTCCCTTGCCCTTGTAAACTAGAGATTTCTGTCCCACGTGTGGATTTTTTTGAGCTTAGCTGAGTTCACCTTTGTGGGTATTACCCTTCAGGCAGGAGTTTAGGAAGCAAAGGAATGTTGGAGGAAGTACTTTGTAGTGAGATTCTCTAACTAGTTCTTACCTGCAAGAGGTAATCTGGGCGGGTATGTGGTGTAGTGGGAAAGATGTTGGTTTCTGGAATCAGAAAACCACATGGAATTACCTCCTATAATCCTGTGAGCGCGGGCAATTGACCTACCTTTTCTGTGACTCATGTATGTCCTTATCTGTTGTTTGTTGTTGTGAAGTGCCTTCAAGTCAGTTCCAACCCATAGCGACTCTGTGTAGGGTTTCCAAAAGTGGCTAGTGAGATTGAACTGCCGATCTCACGTTCCAATGACTTTGCCACCAGTGCATTAACCCACAGGACTCCTTATCTGAGCAGTGGAAATGCTGATACCTATCTTGTAGAATGACTTGCTGCTGTGGTTTTTAAGAGGTGTTGCGTTGGTTCCGATTCATAGTGATTCTGTGCAAAACAGAAGGAAACACTACCCGGTCCTGCACCCTCCTCACAGTTGTCAGCATGTTTGAGCCCTTTGTTGCTGACATTGTGTCAGTCCATCTTGTTGGGGACATTCTCTTTTTCAGTGATCCTCTACGTGACAACCATGACGCCCTTCTCCAGGGTCTGATAATATATCTGAAGTATGAGAGATGAAGTCTCACCAGCCTGACTTCTATGGATGACTTAGAGCTTTGTTTTTGTTGTTAGGTGCCATCGAGTCTGAACCAACTCATAGCGACCCCGTGCACAGCAGAACGAAACAATGTCCTATCCTGGGCCAACCTTACTACCACTGCCACACTTGAGTCCATCAATGCTGCCACCTGGCCAATCTATCTTGTTGGGGGCCTTCCTTTTTTTCTCTGACCCTCCACCTTACCAAACATGATATCCTTCATCAGCGATTGTTCCCTCCTGACAATATGTCCAAAGTATGAGAGATGAAGTTTGGCCACCTTGGCCTCTAAGGAGCACTCTGGCTGCACTTCTTCCATAACAGATCTATTGGTTCTTTTGGCAGCCCATGGCACTTTCAGTATTCTCCTTCAACACCATAATTCAAAGGCATCAATTCTTCTCTGATCTTCCTTATTTACTGTCCAGCTTTCACATGCATATGAGGTTATTGAAAATATCATGACGGAGTCAGGCACACCTTAGTCCTCAAGCTGACATCTTTGCTCTTCAACACTTTAAAAAGTTCTTGTGCAGCAGATTCGCCTAATACAATACGTCGTCTGATCTCTTGCCTTCTGTTTCCATGAGTGTTGATAGTTGATCCAAGAATGAAGTCCTTGACAACTTCAATCTTTTTTCCGTTGATAAGAATGTTGTTTATTGGTCCAGTGGTGAGGATTTTTGTTTTCTTGACATTGAGATGTAATCCATACCGAAGGCTGTGTTTTGTGTGCTCTTAGAGCATAGGGGACGGTTATTATTGTTTATTATCTGTCTTTGAATCCTAATACTTATTCCAGTCCTAGTTCCTCTTGCCTTTTCTCTACCTCTCAAAGTTACAATATTTCCATTCATTCTGGTACTGGTTTTAGTCACATCTTTATTTCCAGCTATTCTTACTATCTAACCTTAACCTTATCTTGCATTCGTTTGTGTTTTATCCTATAAAATGTGTGTCTCTTAATAAACCTATTATTTTATCTCAAGCTCTATTTTGAAACAAGGTCTTATCCTGTCATAGTGGATCAGCAGCAATGCCATGCCAATTCTAACTCCTGGACACCCTGTGTGTGTCAGAGGAAAACTGCAATACATAGATAGGGTTTGCCGGGGCTGATTTTTCCAAAGTAGACCAGGCATGGTCTACTTTGGAAAAATCAAGTCATAGTGACCCTATATGACAGAGTAGACCTACCCCCACAGGGTTTTCTAGGTGGTAATCTTTATGGGTGAGTCCTGGTGTGACACTGACCTGCAAGGTCAGTTTGAACTGTAAGGCCCGTGGTTCAAACTCAGTCCTCTGAAACCTTATCCAGGGCTGCTATGAGTCAGAATCGACTCAGAGGCACTTAACAACAGCAACAACAACAATCGTTATAGGAGTAGTTTGCCTGGACTTTCTCCCGCAGAACCACTGGGTAGGTTTGAATCATCAGCCTTTCAGTTAGCAGCTGAATGCTTAACCATTTGTACCACCATGACTCCTTAATGTTGTTGTTGTTAGGTGCCATTGAGTCGGTACCGACCCATAGCGACCTTATGGACAGCAGAACGAAACTCTGCCCGATCCTGGGCCAACTTCACTGTTGTTGCCACGCTTGACTCCATTGATGCTGCCACTTGGCCAATCCATCTTGTTGGGGGTCTTCCTCTTTTCCTCTGACCCTCTACCTTACCAAACATGATATCCTTCTCCAGCAACTGCTCCCTCCTGACAATATGTCCAAAGTATGAGAGACGAAGTTTGGTCATCTTGGCCTCTAAGGAGCACTCTGGCTGCACTTTTTCCAAAACGGATCTATTGGTTCTTTTGGCAGCCCATGGCACTTTCAATATTCTCCTCCAACACCATAACTCAAAGGCATCAATTCTTCTATGGTCTTTCTTATTCACTGTCCAGTTTTCACATGCATATAGGTCCTTAATGTAGGGGAGTTGAAGCCACCCAGTTGTCGTTGTAAAGGCAATGAGGCTGGAAAATGGGCCATAATGTGTGTTCCAGCCTCTCCTGCTCCCCTCCCAATCTGGCAGGACTTTGATGGCTGAAATAATGCTAAATCACAACATGTGTCACCAAATGTCTGCTATAATTGGGTCTTGTTGGTTCTTACCTAACAACTTCCAGTGCTAAAACTTAGAGAAAAAAAACAAAACAAAACATCAAAACAAGTAGGAGCAGAACAAACAGTTAATATAAAATCAGAATGTTAGGACTGGAAAATGACCAAGACTTTATAAATAATGAAATTGTTCTCTTCACAAACAAATGTTAAAAGGAAAAGTTACCAAAAAGTTTAATGAAGAGAAGAAGAAAGAAAAAGAGAGGAAAACCTACATACCTAAAATAGGCAATGAGAAACATGATATAGAGTTATAAAGGGGATATTTAAAGCTATAAGATAAAGAGAAATACAAGGGTAAGTCAGAAAGCATGGTTAGAAAAGCATAAAAGGTTTCACGAAACAAAAAACATCAAAAGGTGAATCTATTGTTTCTCTACATATCTTCCATCTAGGTCTATACTCTACTGAAGGTGGTATTTCCATCTCTCTAAGGAGCTCTGGTAGCATAGTCGTTATAAATCGGGCTGCTATCTTCAGGGTCAGCAGTTCGAAACTACCAGCTGTTCCATGGGAGAAAGATGAGGCTTTCTGCTCCTGTAAAAGATTTATAGCCTCAGAAACCCTGTGCAGGGTCACTATGGGTTGGAACGGACTCTACAGCACATAACAACAACAACAACAAAAACTTGTCCCTGGAGTCCTGGTATAGCACTGTAGGATCACCACCAGACTGCTGACTTGTGGGTTAGCAGTTCAAGCTCACCATCTGCTCCTCAGAAAGCCCATATAGGGTCGCTATGAGTCAAAACCAACTTGACACCACGTAACAACAACCACCACCTTTCCCTAGACTTATAATGAGATAGATTGACACAGAGGCAGCCGCAGTGAGCCCAAATGTCACGACTGTGAGGATGATGCAACAGGGCCACACCACCCTCCTGTTGTGCACAGGGTTACATGAGCCAGAACTGATTGCATACGATCTAACAACAGCAACACCCTCCCCTGAATTTCTGTGCTCTTTGACACCACGCCAGAACAGCAGCAGTCTCACATGGTGTTCCTCGTCAATGTTCTTTGCGTTTGTCCAAAGGGACAAGATCAGAGCTTTAGGGTGGATGGTGTATGACTTCCGGAAGAAATACTCATAGGTCAACTCTTGCTACTCCTTTTTTCTTTCTCTCTTTGAAAACATCATGGGTCTGTATTTGCTTTAATTGTAGCAATATATATAAAACAAAACATGTGCCATTAAAGCTATAACATGCACACCCCGCCACACCAACCACGCTTCCCATGCTGCGCAACTATAACCACATCCATTTCCAATTTTTTCCTCTCTCCTTTTTCCCCCTTCTTTCCTTTCCTTTTTACCATTTGCCTGAAAGTTCCCAATTGTTGGTCCCAATGAGAAAATACATGTTGCTTCCCTTCTGTTGTTGTTGTTGTTGTCAGGTGCCATCGAGTCGGAACCGACTCATAGCGACCCCATGCACAGCAGAACGAAACAATGCTCGATCCTGGGCC
>NW_006408596.1:13038254-13068667 GCF_000296735.1 Chrysochloris asiatica
GCTTGAGATATCAAAGAGATTGTCCGATGATTTCCGCATTCCGTTGGGTCACCTCTCTTTGGAATGGGCACAAACATTGATCGCTTCCAATCAGTCGGCCAGACAGTTGTCTTCCAAACTTCCTGTGCTTTTTTTTTAGCTTCCCTTCTAGTACATGAAAAAACATAAAAACAGATTCCCGGCAAAAAGGAAAGCAATTTTCTTTCTATTAAAAAAAAAAAAATTCCTTCCTTTTCTTTTTAATTGGCTTTCCCATCACCCAAGTTAGCATGTGTCTACACTGTACCCAGTAAATAATTCTCCTTTCCTTCCCACCCAGGTAGCCATCATAGGAAGTTTAATATAGAACAAAAGTCTTTATTTGAATTTTTACGGTAGTGGTCTCTTACAATAGCTGTCCCTTGAAGAATGACCAGGTGCAGTGTTGTGATAGGAAAAATTCCTTGGTGCAAGTTTTCAATATTCTGAAAACTTCTTCCTAATTAATTATAAGGATCATACTGTATCCTTCAAGAAAATCTATCCCGACTACCCTTTTACAATTAAAAAAAAAAAAAAAAAATTACCATAAATAACCTTCTGAGGTGACCTCTGTACCTCAAATGTAATTGGCCCAGCAGACCCCCTTGCAAGCCACTATTTTGATTGAACTTTTTATTGAAGGCTCGCTAATAAGACTAAGACAAACTTATTCCTGAGAGAACTTGCCTACAGTCAGCCACTGATCACAGAAACATATTTAAACATGTTTTAACCTGTGCATGTATGAACTAGCCTGTCAGTCTGTTGCACTGTGGTGGTTTGCAAGTTGTGATGATGTGGGACGCTATGTCACAGGTGTAGATATTTCCAATACTAGCAGGGTCACCCATGGTGAATGGGTTTTAGTGGATTTTCTGGACCAGGAAAGAAGAATCTGGTGGTCAACGTCTGAAAAATGGTCACTGAAACCCTTAGGAATAGCAGTGGAACCTTGTCTGATACAGTGCTGAAGATGAACCCATCAGGGAGTGGTTGATCTTGCAGTCCAGGAGTGGAGGAAGCTGGTACCATCAAGGGAGAAGAGCGAAGTGTGGGGCCCTATCCAGAGAAGCAGCGATGCCAGAGATGGAGTCAGAGATGATGATGTAGAGAGATGGAGCCGCTGGGGACTCTGGATTCAAGGAGGGACAGGGACTGTGTGCTGGTGGCTGGGGGTGGGGGGTAGGCTTGCAGGGTATGCCCTTTGGTTCTTTGAATGGGTATATATTCCTAAGTGCTTCGGTGTACATCCAAATTTTAAAAAAAAAAACAAAAAAAACAGAGGGAATGGAAGCAAATGCTGTTGAATGATGATGCACCAAGGGGAGTGTAATCATTGCAATGAAACAAAATAAGATAGGATGAATGTAAAGCTGATGTTCTTCCATGTAAACTATCACTCAATTCACAATAAAAACTCAAAAAAAGAAAAATGAGCCCCTCAGTTTGGAAGACACACAAACACACAAAGTGGCTGCAACAATGGGCTCAAACACAGGAACCCAAGTTGTGAGGGTGCTGCAGGGTCAGGCAGTGAGTCATTCGGGTTGCTATGTACAACAGAACCACATGACTCTACCTGACAACAGCAACCGGATGTAGGAACTGGAACCCTACTAGCAGTACGTTTTGATTTACCCTCATGGCTACGAGGGTGAGTCAAAAATGATCCACATTCTGGCTGTAGAATTTATTTTAATAAACTTTTAGAAAAGACAAATAACACTAATTTTCAATATAATCTCCTTGCTTCTCAATACATTTTGTCCACCTGTCAACAAGTTTTCATATTCCCTTATTAGAAAATGTTTTAGGCTGAGCTGCGAATGGACTGCTGTCTTCACTTTTTATCAGAGGTGAATCTTCTTCCTCAAAGAGCTTCTTTCAGGGGACCAAATAGATGAAAGTCTGATGGAGCAAGATCAGGACTAGAGGGAGGATGCTTTTAACACCTCAAAAGGAAGTTTTTGCAGAGTGTCAAAAGCGTGGGCAGAGATATGTGTATGTACATTGTCATGCAAGATCACAATGCCCTTGGATAGCAGTCCTTTGCATTTAATCCAAAGTTTAAGCTTCAGCTCTTCAGTTTGAGTCTTACTGTAACTGGCACTGTTGACTGTTGAATCTTTTTCCTGATAGTGTCCTAATATTTATCCTTGAGAAAAACCATTGAACTTTTTCTTGGCTGGCGATTGAGAATGTTTCTATTCTATACTCTGCCATTTACTATCAAGCTCATAGAGATGAATCCATGTCTCATCACCAGAAACTTTTTTTTTTTTAAAGAAACTTTCACCTTCCTTCAAGTTTCGGTTCAAATTTTGTTTGCAAATGTCTAAATGCTTCTTTTTATGCTTTTTCTTAAGTTGTTTTGATACCCATCTTGCACAGACTTTTAAAAACCCAAGTCTGTTGTGGATTATTATGTCATAGGAAGAATCATGGCTGATTTGCAAATGATTTGCCACATAATTCTCTGTCACTCATCTACTCAACAGAATCATTTCACGTGTGCCCTCAATGTTTTCACCAACTGTGGGGGTGGATGGGAGTTTCCACATAACTAGAGTGCAGATCATTTTTGATTCACCATCGAATAAAGATGTATATACATAAACATTCAATCAAGATGTATAGCTACGTAACCTAATCTAGGAACTTCAATATTTTCTCCATTTAGCATGATGCTATTTATTGGTCCAGTGGTGAGGATTTTTGTTTTCTTTACATTGAGGTGCAATCCATTCTGAAGGCTGTAGTCTTTGATCTTCATCAGTAAGTATTTTAAGTCGTCTTTCCTTCCAAGGTTGTGTCATCTGTATATCACAGATTATTAATGAGTCTCCCTCAAATCCTGATGACACATTGTTTTTCTCAGATTATTTGCTCAGCATACAAATTGAATATACATGATGAAAAGATACAACCCAGCCACATGCCTTTTCTGATTTTAAACTATTCAGTATCCCCTTGTTCTGTTGAAACAACTGCCTCTTGGTTTATGTACAGGTTCCTCATGATGTAGCCAGTTTGATTCCTGTATATTGCATCT
Organism: Chrysochloris asiatica; assembly: GCF_000296735.1. NCBI lineage: Eukaryota > Metazoa > Chordata > Mammalia > Afrosoricida > Chrysochloridae > Chrysochloris > Chrysochloris asiatica. The sequence continues at coordinate 13,041,328 of NW_006408596.1, forward strand.
GGTGAGGTCCCTGTGCATAGTCTCCTTTTTGTTGTTTATTGGGGGAAATAACAGGTTACAATTCAGGATCAGAAATGTTCAGGATACAGTTCTTCAGTTAGGGCAGCTTCCTCTTAGGGCTGGCCTGCAGGCATGTCTCTCTCCAGCTTGGGCAAGTGTTAAACAAAGGCCTTTTAACTCTGCCCATAAGTGTTTAAAGGCACCCTACTCCCACTCTGCCAGGATGCCTTCTTCCCCAAGGAGCTCAAACTTTCTTACCCTGGGGGAAGGATTCCACAGCTCCCCCTTGAGCTGGTCTCCTGGCTCTGCTACTGTGTCTCACTGTCTCTCACTACCTCCTGCTCCACTGCTGTATACGGTTTCCAAGGCTTCTTAGTTGCACAAAGACTCATCTTTCTTCCTTGGAGTAGATGGTGGGCTCGAACCACTGATCTGTGGTTTGCAGTTTGGTGCTTATCCTCTAAAACCAACATGCTTCATGTAGAGATATAACTTTGGAAATTCGTCATGGTGTGTTTGATTTCTTGACCCTGAGTGATCTATGTTGTTGTTGTTGTTGTTGTCTTGTGCTTACTCCTGTTTAAGACTTAATAAAGACTCTCTATTGTTGTTGTTGTTAAGTGCTGTCTAGTCTATTCTGACTCACAATGACCCTTTATAGGGCTTCCGAGGAGCAGCTGGTGAGTTTGAACCACCGACCTTGTGATCCAGTGCTTTATCCTACAGCGCCACACCAAGACTCCTAGAGTCCCTATAACATTTATTTGTTTGAAGGTTGGGTCTCTTTTCTCCTCTGTATCAACCTAAAGTACAATTAAAAGAAAAAGTTGAGGCCAGAATGAAAGGAGGAGCTTCTAGAGACAGTAGGGTGAAGGAGACCTGTGTTGGGGGAGAGGGGAACCAAGATGAATTGGGTATGTGTGAGGAAGGGGACAGGGAGGAGTCACACTAGGCAGAGGGATTGGAAAGTTCTGTTTATAGCCTAATGATCACCAACTGCCCAAAGCAATTCCATATCATTATGTTGCCATCGGCCACATCCTCCTCGGCAGCATGCTACTGCTGCAGCTGTGTAGTGGTCCAGACTCATAGTGACCCCATAGGATTTCCGAGACTGTAACTCTGTGGGAGCAGCGAGCCTCTTCTTTCCTCATGGGGCAGTTGGTGGATTCAAACTGCTGACCTTGTGGTTTACAGCCCAATGTGTAACCACCATGCTACCAGGGATCTTACCTCGCATGCTGTTTTCAAGAAGCTCAGAGGGTCTCAGGAAGTTACCTACTGACATGCCCCAACAGCCCTGCACTATGACTCCCTTTGTACAGATGGAAAAACAGGGCACCCAGTGACAAGCCTACTTTTACAAGACCAGAGTGGGAGTCAGTGGCTGCCTGTAATGAGATACCAGCTTTTTCCACCTGTGGGTCCCTTCTGCGGCTTCTAGGGCCAGCTTCCAGCTCCTACCGAAGGCTGCAAGTCTTTTTCTTCAAAAGAGCCACTAAACATCCACATGCCTAATGTAATTTAGGTATTAGCTAGATCTTGATCTTTAACAACACCAAGTTTGATTTACAGGCTAAACAGTCTCTTGGAGAACAAAGTGCTGATTGATACCCTATACTGTTGGTTCCTAGCCTTTATTATAAACATTTCCAAATAAGTAGAAAAGTTCAAAGATTTTACAACCAATAAGAGTAGTAGGATCAGCGCTGGACTTTGAACCATAAGGTCTCCAGTTCAAACTCACCAGCTGCTCCTCAGAAACCCTATACTGAGTCACCAGCAGTTGGAACTGACTCAAGAGCACTCAGTAACAACAATCACAACTATATCCCCAAGAGCCATAGAATCTGTTCTGACTCACAGAGACCCTGTAGGCCAGAGTAGAACTGCCCAGAGAATTTCTAAGACTGTAATCTCTTTGGAAAGGAGCTCTGGTAGCGTAGTGGTTACGAATCAGGCTGCGAACCTTAAGGTCAGCGGTTCGAAACTACCACTTGTTCCGTGGGAGAAAAATGAGGCTTTCTACTCCCGTAAAGATTTACAGCCTCGGAAACCCTGTACAGGGTCACTGTGGGAGTCGGAACCGACTCCACGGCACATAAACACCACCACCACCAATCTCTTGAGAAGCTGAATGTCACATCTTTCTCCTGCACAATGGCTGGTGGGATCGGATTGCTGGCCTTTTGGTGAGCACCACAGTACTTTAACCACAGTGCCACCAGGACTGCTTACCCACTAGCTAGATCCTACAATTAAAACGTTGGTTTATTTTACAATATTAGCTAACTACTACTAAGAAGAATAAGGAGCTCTGGTGGCGTAGTGGTTATGAATCGGGCTGTGAACCTAAAGGTCAGCGGTTCGAAACTACCAGCCGCTCCGCGGGAGAAAGATGAGGCTTTCTACTCCCATAAAGATTTACACCCTCGGAAACCCTGTACAGGGTCGCTATGGGTCGGAACCGACTCGACGGCACTTAACAACAACTAAGAAGAATGGTGATAGAAGTAACAAGTCATGCTATTAAGGTTTTTTTTAATCCACAAATGGTAATAACAAGTTAAAAAATAAGAATAGCCTTGAAATCCATCCGCTGAGACATTAATTGCTACCAAAGGGAGCCTTCAGTTGTTTTCACATTGCAAGATAGGAATCTTTAAAAGTAAAATGTCTTGGTATTTCATGAGATTTGTCTAAGACATCTGCTCCCCAAAAAAAGACATTAGGAATAGGGAATATGGCCTGCAGCCTTGAAATAAAGTCTTTTTAAAAAGTGTTGTAAGCAGATCTAACACAGCACTTGCCAATTCCCCATTTCTCAGATGTATAGTTTAGAGATCACATGTTTATCATGTGGTGCAAAGAAATACTTTTTAAGTTCCTCTGATGGGGACACAAACAGATGTAAGGTCAGGAGGTTGAAGCTGCCGGGCCAGAGGCTAGGAGGAACCCAAGAAATCTTTAGATCTACTCCTTTACTTTATGGGAAAAGCTAGTGACTTGTCCAAAGTCCCTCAGCAAATGTCTTTCATTGACTGTTATTGTTAAGTGCCATGGAGGCCTCATATCAGTACATGGCTTGTGATCAGAAGGGTACAAGAATAAATAACCCCCAACTCGGCACTTCTCCTGGATTTAGCCAAAGGACTGTGTTCTCAGTGGGCTCCCTGCTTGACCCTCCTGAGAGGTGCCAAGGAAGCTGGGGCTGGATCACACTGAGAGCCAGTGGAAAGTGGTCTCAGCAATGCCTTTGAGCTTCAGGCAGGGTGGAGATGCAGGAAGGAACAGAACACCTTCCCCCCGCCCCCCATCAGTTTGTCATCTTTGGCCTGTATAACCCCAAGAGACCTGTATCTCTAGCAGGCCTAAGCCAGGATTCGGTCCCCAGCACTAAACTCATGGTCCCCAGCACTAAACTCATTTAATGGATGGGGTGCTTATTAATAATAAAGATAACCAAACCACCCAGGCTGGCCTTAATGAGTGCTTGTGAAGGGCCTGGAGAGGCTCAGATGAAAACCAACCAGGTGATGTCAGCCCTGCCCACTGGGGCCAGGCCACCTGACTCTGAGAGAGGAGGGGCAGGGAGAGGAGTAGGGACAGAGGGAGGGACAGGGAATGGAAAGGAGGGAAACTGGAGAGGGAGAGTGGGAGTGGGCAGAAAGAAAGGGAAGGGGATGGGGAGAGAGGGACGAGAATGAATGAACCAGAGACATGGAAGATGAGGAAGGACGAAGAGGTACTGGGAGAGCTAAGTCAAGAAGCTAGAAAGACCAAGGTGAGGGAGAAAAGGAAGCAGGTTCAGAAACTGTCGAGAGAAAGAAAAAAGGATGAGAGAATCAGACAGTAAAAAACTGGAAGGATGAGATAGAAAAGGCTAAAAGAGACCAGATTAGGGGGGCAGGGGATGCAGACAGAGCAAGAGCAAAAGGGAGAGATTAAGGAAGGAAAACAGATCCAGACACAAGAGATAGAGATACTGGCAAGTGAGAGACTTTGGGAAGGGATGGCACCAGGTAGGAGATCTGGAGAACACTCCCCCCCCCACCCCCCCCAACATACATCCTACTCCCTGCATCTGCCGCCTCCCCCGCCCATCGAGTCTTATCAGCGGAGCCGGAGCCGCGAGGCTCGCGGACAGGCGAGCGGCCTTGGGCTCCAGTGGCGGCTGGGCCTTATTGCAGGTGCACTGGCGCCGCCGAGTCTGCAGGAAGGCGCTGCGTGGCCCGGCGGGTGGCGGCGGCCAATGGGGCGCGAGCTCGGGCGCCTTCGCACGCAGGGCCGCCGCACACCTGGCTGGGCACTGTGAACTTGCGCGTGCACTCATCTGTGCATCTGAGCCAAGAGGCAGGTCAGACAGAACCCAAACTGGCTGCTAGCCGGGCCTCAGTGTGTGCGCTTCGGACTTGTCAGTCAGGTGCAGCTGCTAAACAGCTAATATTATCCTCCTACAGAACCATACAAACACCACCATGGGCCAAAGATGGTGTTGGTCAGCCATGGCCTCTTTGAGTTTCAGTCGCTTTGCTGAAGTCAGCAGAGCCTTCAGTAGTGTGGCCTATCGGGGTTCCATCCCAGCTTCGTGTTTCTCCTTGCCCAGGCGTCTTCACCTCTCTGTGCCTCAGTTTCCTCCTCTGTGACGCTGGCATATGTAGTAAGGTACCTTCATCAAAGACCTGCTGCGAAAGTGAAAGGAACCTGAAGACGTAAGCGCTTAGCACCCTCAGGCCGGCACATAGAAGAGGTATGGGGGTGTTGGCTATTATCATTGTTATTGGAAGTGAAATGGGAGGTTGACTGAGCAGCTGGTGGAACTCCACCTTCTGCCAACAAGGCTTTGTGCCTCTCAGTCTGTCCTCTGGGTTGCAGAAAGGCCAGGTCTTTTGGGTGTGGTTCCTGGCTCCAGCCAAGACCTCCCTCTCCTGTTTGTCCCCTGCCCCCTCCCTCCATTATCCGGTCTCTACTGTAAACCATCATGTCTTTCTCCCAGGGAGGTCCATGGTCCCTGGGATCTGGTTTTGAAATCTGGTTCCATCTTTAAGAGCCAGAGGGACACTCAATCTACCCTGGAGGGCCTCAGATGGCCACCTGATCTGTAAACTCTTCATCCCACAACTACTGACAAGGCCTGTGACCACTCAGGAGTTCTGGTGCAGCGTTGTAGGATAAACAATGAACTGCTAACCCACCAGTAAACCCTATAGAAGGTCCCTATGAGTCACAATTGAGTTCATGGCACTTAAAAACATGACCACTCAGCCCTCCATGAGTTAACTCTCGGTGTTTTCAAATTTAATATTAACTTTGAACCTATCCCCTCCATTACAGTCAGGCCCTCTGGGGACAACTCTGTGAAGACCACTGTATAGTTCAGATCAAACAGGGAGGCCCAGATCCTTAGGTGGTTGCAGAACCTCCTCTGCCTCTAAAGGGGTGGAAAGATGCAGACCCTTGTAGTATCCAAGTCTTCACGCCCATTTCTCCCTCACTAAAGGTAAAACCATGGAAGAATTGATACATTTGAGTTAACGGTATTGGAGAAGAATATTGAGAGTACCGTGGATTGCCATAAGAACAAACAAATCAGTGTTGAAGTACAACCAGAATGCTCCTTAGAAGTCAAGATGGTCAGACTTCATCTCTCCCACTTCAGACATATTATCAGGAGGGACCATTCCTTAGAGAAAGACACCTTGCTTGGCAAAGTGGAGGGTCAGTGAAATATAGGGAGACCCCCAATGAGATGGATTGGCACAGTGGCAGTAGCAGTGGGCTTAAGCATAGCAGCAACTGTGAGGAGGGCTCAGGACCAGGTGGTCTTTTGTTCTGTTGTACAGAGGGTCGCTATGGGTCGGAACCAACTCACTGGCACCTAACCACGACAAAATGATCAACACTCATGGAAGCAGCATGCAAATAGTCAGACGACATTGCATTGGGCAAATCTACTGCACAAGACCTCTTCAAAATGTTGAAGAGCAAAGGTGTCAGCTTGAGGACTAAAGGTGCGCCTGACCCAAGCCATGGTATTTTTGATAGCCTCATCTGCTCTGGTAGCATAGTGGTTACGAATTGGGCTGCGAACCTTAAGGTCAGCGGTTTGAAACTACCAGCTGCTCCGCGGGAGAAAGATGAGGCTTTCTACTCCCGTAAAGATTTACACCCTCGGAAACCCTGTACAGAGTCGCTATGGGTCGGAACCGACTCGACGGCACTTAACAACAACAACAACATCTGCATGTGAAAGTTGGGCAGTGAATAAGGAAGACTGTAGTAGAATTGATGCACTTGAGTTGTGTTGGAGAATAATATTGAAAGTCTCATGGACTGCCAGAAGAACAAATAAACATGTATTGGAAAAAGTACAGCCAGAATGTTCCTTGGAAACTAGGGTGGAGAGATTTCATCTCTCATACTTGTGACATGTTATCAGGAGGGACCAGTCTCAGTCCCTTGAGAAGGACATCATGCTTGGTGAAATGGAGGGTCTGAGTAAAGAGGAAAACCCCCAATGAGATGGATTGGCACAGTGGCAGCAGCAATGGGTTCAAGCGTAGCAACGATTGTGAGGTGACACAGGACCCCGGCAGTGTTTTGTTCAGTTGCATAGGGTTGCTGTGGATCAGAACCAATTCAATGGCACCTAACAGTAGAATGATAGCTCTTTTTTTCCTTAATCCTTTCTTGGGGCTGTCCCATCTTTTCCAGTTTTCATCATCATTACGACTGTGGGGAATGCTGACCTACACGCCGAAATGAAGCAAATAAAATCAAATATAAAGAGACTTGTTGAAACCTTTTCAGCACAGCCGGGGCTAGTTCCCCCAAATTAAGGCTGTGCTTATGAGCACACCAGTCAGAAAGAAAACCTTTTAGCTGAAACCAAGAACATTCCTGGCCAAGCTATTTCATTATAATAATGGTCTAGCTTGGATGGGCAATTTAGGAGAAAGGTTAGTGGCTGAATACAGTTCTTACCATAAGAATGTTGGGAGCCTGCAACAAGAGCCTGCATATTCTTTAATTTGAGGCAGGGAGTTTGATTCAATACATGGAGCTTTTAGGTTTATTTCCTTGTTTCGGAAGCCTATGCATCACAGATAATCTTTGTTTTCAGACTCCAAAGGAGGTTTGGCCCTAAGACTTGATAGAAGTCTTTGATTACTTCCAATCACCCATTAGGTAATTGTTCAGAAGTAAGGGGATTTTCGGGGCAACACATGGTGTGGCGCTGTGGGAATAATCCACTGGACCGCCAGGTCAGTTTAAACCACAAGATTGGCAGTTCAAACTCACTATCTGCTCCTTGAAAACCCTATACAGGGCTGCTTTGTGTTGGAACTGACTGAACGGCACTTAAAAACAACAACAACCCTGGGTGTCCAAGTGAGAAAGGGTGCTAGCAAAGTGGCCCCTAGTTAAGGTTAGGTGGTTTGGGGGCCTCATGAGGAGCAATACGCTTAAAAACGCTCAACTCAGGAGAAATATCTATTAATGCAGGCATTCAAAGCCTGCTTTCTGAGGGTGAATATGTGCAGGACTGCATGTGAGCAGAGGACAAGACAGGGTAGATGCTCTCAGGAGATGACACTAAAGACTTACAGCCATGATTTGATGCTTGGTGTGACAGAGACAATAATGAAGTAGTGTATCAAGCATAATGCACAGATAATATGTCCACATCCACTATGCCTGGCACAGTGCTTACAAAAGTAACATGAGAGTCGGCAAGGTTGTGATGCTGGCACAAAAACATGTAACATGTGCATTATTCATACAAATAGGGTACTGATCTAGTCTTGAAGGGAAGATGATGCATCAGGGGTATTGGAAAGCTTCCCTTAGAAATCGATGCCTAAAAAACTATGTTGTTAAGTTCTGTCAAGTCTGTTTTGGGTTTCCAAGGAGTGGCTGGTGGGTTTGAACAGCTGGCCTTGAAGTTACCAGGCCACTGCTTATCCCACAGCGCCACACCAGAACTGTGTAAGAATGTGATACTTGGTTTTGAGGAGTAAAGAAACACTATGGTGGGGAGGAAGGAGCAAGTTGAAAAGGGATGAAGAGATTCGACTTTGGAAGACATGGGTTTGAGTTCCAGTTTGTTACTTCCTAATGTATTTGAACTTGGCCACGTAAAGACACCATTGTGACCTCTTGGTGATGAACTCCTTCATTTGGATATGTTGTCTTTTTCTTCTCTTGGTCCTGTTTATAAAGATGTCTTTATAAAATATATTAAATTGTGAGGTCTTTTCTCCCTATAACAATTTTCAAAGTTCATCTTGTGACATGTACCGGGACACTCTTTTGAGTGTCTAACCACACTGTGTTTATCCTTCATCTGCTGATGGACATTTCATGTGTTCGCCTGTTAGCTTTATGTGGAAAGTGCTGCTGCATTCAGTGATGGACAAGTTTCGCTTTGCCTTCTCATCTTCCCTTCTTCTGGGCATAGAACATATTATAGTCCTACATTCAACATTTTGAGGATTCTCCAAAGTGTTTTCCATAGGGAATATATCATTTTACACCCCTAGCAGCAATGGATCAGGGTTTCATGGGATTTTCAATGGCTGATGTCTCAGAAATAGATCACCAGGACTTGATTCTCAGATGCCCCTGGAGGAATTTGTACATGTAATGTTTCATTTAGCAGCTGAGCGCCTCCGTCTCTGATCCACTCAGGGATGATACTTATTTTGAAGACCTGACCAAGGAACTAAGATAAAAACACCCACCCATGAGAAAATTAAGCCCAAAATAACTTAAACCAGGTATCAAGATGTGGCTAGAAGAGATATCACCAAGTAGAGAATGATGATTTACCCACCAAATTGTACACAAGCAATCACTGTCATGTGGGCTAATGTGTCAGACTGCAAAGTCATTTGAACTGCAAGGTCAGTGGTTCAAGCTCACCAGCTGCTCCTTGGAAACCCTATACAGGGTCGCTATGGGTCAGAATCACATCGACGGCACTTAACAACAACAACAACAATCACTGGTCATTGAATTTGTGAGGGAATGGCCGTGCAGGTTTAGAAGGCTTTGGTCATGCATGTAGATGGTGGCAAGGAAGCCACATGGGGGTGGTCCTTGCACAGAGAATGGGGTGTATGGAGTCAGGGAGGTGGGCAAGTATACAAAGTGAGTAATTTGAGCAGAAGGAGATATGGCCCACGTGAGGAAGTAAATCCTGGTCCAAATGTTTGATAAAGAAACTTAGAGCTTGTAGCAGGTAAAAACACAGCCACAGGTCTAGTGATCCTTTGACACTCCTGGTATTAAGAGCTGGATTCGAATTTCCTCCGTCCATCATGGGCAGGCCTTAGACTTGCAGTGGACAGGATGCTGCATGCCTTCTGAGGAGAGAGCATCAAAGGAGATATAGTTCTGCCTGACTCTCCCTCTTGTCACATTCCCCTTCCCAGGAGCTCAGAGCCAAAGCTGGAGAGCTCAGAGGGAGGAGTCCTGATAATTCAGTCCCTACTGGTGAAGTCTTCCCAGTTCAAGATGCCACCCATAAAGAAGTTTCCAAATGACCCCACCGCCGGCAACTGCCTGACTCCAACCCTAAGCCAGACCTGGAGAGAAAACCACCCTACTGAGCCCACTTGCCCTCCGAGAAGCCTAAGAGAGAACACACAGAAGTTGCTGTTTTTCTTACTAAGTGTGGAGTGGTGTGTTATGCTACGGTTATAATCAGGACAGGGCTGGATTGTGAACATCTACTTCAAAGGTGTGGCTTTTACACTGTAGCCAGTGGGAGCCATGGAAAGCATTTGAGCTGAGAGTGTCATGGTCCAAGTGGCATTTTAGGAAGATTAATCTGGAGGCTTCTGCCAGGCAAGAGTAAGTAAGGAGAGTTGGATGTGGAGACATGTGTATAGAGTGATTAGAAGGTTGAATTGTAACTTTTCTTTCTTCTGAATGGCCTATAATCCTTCCCTGGGAAGTGGTGATGTGGCCAAGGCATTTGTCTGCAAGTAGGGCCCTGCCTGCTACAGGGAAGGGAATGTCAAAATTGCCCAATGACAGATGACAAGGAGAAAATTTGTGGAGCAGGCAGGGATTCAAGCTGGCATTGTGTGAGGTCTCCAGTCCTATTGGTACCTTTCAGTTGCACCAGATATGGGAGTGTGGGTGTCAGTGTCACGAATGACTTGAGAATAAGAAGGTGAGCCTTGGTGAAATCTCAGGTGTGTAATTTACTAAGTGAATCACCTGATAGAGCATGAACATGAAATTTACAGCCTGGGGTGGCAATTAGAATAATTAAGCAGCCTAAATTGCATTGAAGTTGGAGGTACCTGTGTAGCCTTTGGAGATTGAGCAAACAGCCTGACCTAGCAGATGACCTGGAATAAATTTAGACCCTCACAGGCCATGACGAGGTCAGCTTTCTCCAGAGCAGCTATAAGATGCTAACGGCCCCCGTCAGAAATGCCCAAAGACTGGGCTCTGGTGTCCTGCAGTTTCGAGCAAGTCAGTTAAAGAAGCCTGGTCCTCCTGTAGCGGACTCTCAGGGGTCATGTCTTCTGAATGCAGATTTCCAGGCACTGCCCTGCATCCATCACATTAGGATTGCCTAGGTGTTAGGTCTTGAGGGGTGGAAATTTTTAACAAGCATCAGGTATTACTCACCTGCTCTGAAGTTTGAGAAACTGTCAAGTATTTTAAAAGAAAGTTCTGTTTTAGTTAATTGATCTTAGGTTGCTCGTAAATTTTTAACATTATTATTACAAAAGTAGCACATAGCCATTGTAACCAATTAGGAAAACCTGTGTTGTGGAGTCGGTTCGGACTTGTCACGACCCTGTATAGGTTTCTGAGGCTGTAAATCTTTCCGGGAGCAGAGAAAGCCTCATCTTTCTCATGTGGAACAGCTGGTAGTTTCAAACTGCTGACCTTGAAGTTATCGGCTTTTAATAAGTCATTAAAGATGGAACATTCTCAGAATGATTACTGTAGAAATGTTTGCCTGCCATGTATGACAAAAACAACCACAGACAATGTGTAAATAAACAAGTGCAATTGTCTCCTAGTACAACTTAATTTCCCAAACCAGGAATGGTCTGAGTTTGGACTTTGGATCAGAACTTGTTGACTTCATGTTTAAACCATATTTGAGATGCCCAACTGTGGCTGTTGCCATTTCATGAAACTGTCTTTGATCTGAGAGAGAAAGCAAGTCCTTCTTCTTACGGAGATTTCCCTAAAAAGGTGAACAAACATAGCTCTTTATTCTTAGGAACCATGATGCATCTGTCAGGTTGTCGTACTGTGGTGACTTACGTATTAGCTGTGATGCTGGAAGCTAGGCCAGCAGAATTGGAAATACCAGCAGGGTCACGAGTAATGGACAGGTTTCAGCACAGTTTCCAGACTAAGAAAGACTTGGAAGAAGGACCTGGTATTCTAATTCTTAAAAAAAAAAACACAAAAAAAAAAATTGACCAGTAAAATCCTTATGAAAAGCAGCAGCAGATTTCCTGATGAGTTCCTCGGGTTGGCAGGCAATCAAAACATGACTGAGCAAGAGTTGCCTCCTCAAAGTAAAGTCCGCCTCATGGTGTGAATGGAGCAAAGCTTCTGAAACCTCTTTTTGCTCATGTGTCGTGGCTCAAAGTGAGAAGAAATGACTGCAAATATCCGTTAATAATGGGAACATGAAATATATGAGTATGAATCCAGGAAAACTGGAAATTGCCAAAAATGAAATGGAGCACATAAAGATTGACTTCCTTGGCCTTAGTGATTAGTGATTGATATCCTAGGCATTAGTGATTCAAAATTGGCCATTTTGAATCAGAAACTGTTATGGCCCACTATGAAAGGAATGACAAATTAAAGAGGAATTGCATTCATTGTCAAAAAGTATATTCCAAGATCTATCCTGAAGCAGTAGTATAATATTCATAAGCCTACAAGGAAGGAAGATCAGCTAATATGACTATTATTCAAATTTCCATACCAACCACTAATGCCAAAGAAGAAAAGACTGTAGATTTTTACTAACTTCTGCAGTCTGAAATTGGTCAAACATGCAATCAACATTCATTGACACTTGTGACTGAAATGTAAAAGATGAAGACAAAGAAGGCTGTTGGTCTTAGTGATAGAAATGACACCTGAATTACATGAATTTTGCAAGGCCAATGACCTAACCATTGAAAATACCTTTTTTCTACAGTGTAAATGGTGAGTCTACATTATAGGGAGTCCTGGTGTGCCGCTGTGGGTTAATGCTCCAGACTGCAAATCCATTTGAACTGCCAGGTCAGCGGTTCAAGCTCACCAGTTGGTCTTTGGAAACTCTATAAAGGGTCACTGTGGGTCGGAACCAACTCGACAGCACTTCACAACAAAAACAGCATACATTATAGGGGAGCACTGTGGGCTGTATATGTTAAGCACTGGACTACTTACCACAAAGGTCTGAAGTTCAAGCTGTCAGCTGCTCCACAGGAGAACAATGAGGCTTTCTGCTCTCACAAAGATTTGTAAAAATCTCTGAAACCCTATTCAAGGTCCCTATGAGTCAGAACCAACTTAACGGCACTTAACAACAACTTGCATTATTGACCTCAATAGATGGGCTACACAGGAATCAAATCAATTACATCAGTAGAGACAATGGAAAAGCTCAATATCATTACTCAGAACAAGGCCAGGACCCAATGCAGAATAAACCATCAATTGCTCATATGCAAGTTGAAGTTGAAGAAAATTGAAACAAGTCCACAGCAGCTAAAGTATGACCTTGAGTATATCCCATCTGAATTTAAAGATCATCTCAAGAATAGATTTGACTCATCGAACACTAATGACCAAAAAACAGGCAAGTTTAAGAAGGACATCAAGGACATCGTATGTAAAGAAAGCAAAAGATCATAAAAGATACATTAAAAAACCAAAATGGTTGTCAGAAGAGATTCTGAAACTTTATCTTGAGTGTAGAAAAGCTAAAGTGAAAGGAAGAAATGATGAAGTGAAAGAACTGACCAGACTATTTCAGAGGGCAGCTTGAGAAGACAAAGTAAAAGTATTATAATGAAGTGTGCAAAGACCTCGAGTTCAAAAACCAAAAGGGAAGAACATACTCAGCGTTGTCCAAACTGGAAAAACTGAAGAAAACATTCAGGCTTAGATATTAGCAAAACACAAGGCTCTAGGAACTGACAGCATACCAACTGAATGTTTCAATGAACTGGTACAGCAGTGAAGGTGCTCACTTTGTACCAAGAAATTTGGAATACGGGTACCTGGCCAGCCACTCAATTATGCCAAGAAATTTGGAAGACAACTACCTGGACAACTTACTGGAAGAGATCCTTATTTGTGCCCACTCAAAAGAAAGACGACCCAATAGAATGTGGAAACTGTTGAACAATATCATTAATATCACACTCAAGTAAAATTTTGCGGAAGATAATAAAAAAAAAATACCGTAGCAGTACATCTACAGGGAGCTGCCAGAAGTTCGCTGGATTCAGATTTATGCATGGAATGAGGGATATTTTTGCTGATGTCTGATGGATCTTGGCTGGAATCAGAATACCAGAAAGATGTTTACTTGTGTTTTAGTGATTATGCAAAGCATTCATTGTGGCTCATAACAAACTATGGATAACTTGCTGGTGAAGATCAAAGAACACAGCCTTCATGGACTACAATTCAATGTAAAGAAAATGAAAATCCTCTCACCTGGACCAATAGACATCATGATAAATGGAGAGAAGATTGTAGTTGTCAAGGTTTTCGCAAAGAATGCTGATGGAAGCAGCAGTCAAGAAATCAAACAACATACTGCATTGGGCAAATCTATTGCACAAAACCTCTTTAAAGTGTTCAAGAGCAAAGATACCATTTTGAGATCTAAGGTGCTTCTGACACAAAGCATGGTATTTTTAATCACTCTGTGCATGTCAAAGGAGCCTGTTGGCTCCATATGATAAGCACTGGACTGTGAACCACAAGGACTGCAGTTCCAGCCTGCTAGTTGCTCTGCAGGAGAAAGATGAGGCTTCCTACTCCCAAGAAGATTTAAATCTTCAGAAACTGTATATAGGGTTACTATGAGTCAGTACCAACTTGATGAAGCTTTATAACAACAACATGCATGTGAAAGCTGGAAAATGAACATAACCTGAGAAGATTTACAGTGTTGGGGAAGAATATTAAAAGTACCATAAACTGCCAGGAGAACAAACAAATCCGTCTTGGGAGAAGTGCAGCCAGGATGCTCCTTAGAAGTGAGGCTGGGAAGACTTTGTCTCACATCCTTAGGACGTGCTGTCAAGAGGAATCAATCCCTGGAAAAGGACATCATGCTTGGTAGAGACTCTGCAAAAAAGAGGAAGTCCCTCAGTGAGATGGATTGGCACAGTGGCAGCAACAATGGATTATAACCCAGCAAAGATTGTGAGAATGGTGCAGGATGGTGCTTCATTTTGTTGTATGTAGTCTTGGTATGGCGCTGAGGGTTAATGTGCCAGACTGCAAAGCCGTTTGAACTGCAAGGTCGGCGGTTCAAGCTCACCAGCTGCTCCTCAGAAACCCTATACAGGGTTGCTATGGGTTGGAATTGACACGACGGCACTTCACAACAACAACAATCTCACTCTGAGTCAGAGCTGACTTGATGGCACCTAACAACAGCAACAAGGAGTCTATGTAAGGGGCAGTGTTGGTTCAGTGGTTGAGACTTGGGTTCAATTCCCAGCAAATGTACTTTATGTAGTGTCACCCTCCATCTGTCAGTGAAGGATTAAGATGTCAGTGGAATTTGCAGACTAAGATTATTAAGAAAGGCCTGGTAATCTGCATCTGAAAACCAGTCAGTGAAAACCGTAGGGATCTCAACAGTCCAGTCTGCATCCAGCCATGTGGAACACTTGTTCTGTTGTGCAAGTCAGGGGTTGACTTGAGAGCAGCCAACAGCTCAAAATGGAGTCCATATGCTTGAGCCAGAGAATAAAACAGTAGGTCATGTTGGTGCCATTGGATTCCAGGAAAGGAAGAGCCTTTATCTGTCTTTGTGTTTTGCATGCCTCTTGCTTGCCCCTTGGTGTCCTCTGGGCATGGCAGGGACAGATGACCCTCTCATCAAAGGTCATTCACCTTCTCTGCTGTGGCCTCCCCTTCCAGTCCCCAAGTGAAGTCTAGGAATCATGCCTTAATCCACCAAAAAGCCTGGGATGGGAATGTAAGCCTTGTTTGATTCTTTAGCCCCATGCTGCTGATCTGCTGATAACTCCAAGGACAGATGCCTTTGGAGCCATGTTGATAGGGATCAGGTAAAATGTGGTTTGGGGAGGCCTGAAGTAGAGTCATAAACCATTCTGATAAGATTGCACATGGGTTCCTGACAACCTTCTCACTTCTCCATCCTTGGGGTCCCTCTGCATTGGGCGCTGTAATTACAGGTAGCAGGGATGCTAGGAGGTCCGTAATCCTCAGATTTACTGGATGGATTTATGCTCCTCAGTGCTTTTACAGCCCCTCCCCCCCCCCCTTTTTTTTTTGTCACCAGTGAATTGACTGGCTGTGACTGAAATAAAAATCCTTAGTGTGTTTTGCCTTCTGGAAGGTTAATGATGCCTTGTGGAGGCTGCCAGCTCCCATGGGAACAATTGAATTGCCCTAGAGCTGAGTTTCCAACAGTTTTCTAACCTCATGACTCTATGGGCTCTGACCAAAGGCATGGAGAGGGCAAAGGGAAGTAGGGGAAGATCACAGGCCTGGGTTCAAATCCTTCTGCTGCTCTTAGACAATGGATAGTTTTGGCCAAGGACAAAGCTTCTCTATATCTCAGTTTTGTCATCTATAAAAAATGAGACTTATGTTACCTACCTACTCCACAGTCCTTGGGCGGCTCTCAGAATCAGTGTGCTGGGCTGCTAACTGAGGGACAGGAGGTTCGAATAGACCAAGAGATACCTCAGAATAAATTTCTGGGAATCTTATTTTCTGAAAAATCATTGAAAAATGAGAAAACAAAACAAAACAACAACAAAAAAACCCATGAAAAGACGTATGAGGTGCAGTCTGCTGACACTTAAGGGGTGCCCTGAGCCAGAGTCCACTGTGTGGCCATTGGTTCTGGTACTTACTTGGATGTTTGAGTGGGATGAATTTACCTGCCACATACTGCCTGCTGTGAAACCTTTGTAAGTGATTCCCTTCTCCCACCCTGAGCAAGGCTGATGAAGAGATGGAGCCAGTCAAGGGTGGATGGTGGACGGGACAGTGTCTCAGTGATCTCAGCCAAAACAGTTCATGCAGTGGGCCGCACATGGTGGGGAGTGGGGAGCGGTATTTGAGAAGCAGCAGAAAGAAGAATCTATCTATGTGGGAAGCAAAGAGGAGACCGATGGCGAGGAATCTAGGGTGTTCCAGGGGTTGAAGGAGGGACCGTGTAAGAAGTCTGGATCTGAGGCCAAAAGAAATGGGAAACTTAAGGCAAGCAAGTAACGGAATCTGACAGGAGCCCAAGATGAGGTCTCCAGTTGTCAAAGGATGTTTGCTCCGTCTTCCTCCATGCGTGAGTCTTCGGAAGTTGCTAGTCTGCAAGGGTTGGTGAGCAAGGGCATAGGTCTTGGTGTGGCGCTATGGGTTAATGCGCTGGACTGCAAAGTCGGTTTGTAACGAAAGATCAGCAGTTCAAGCTCACCAGCCACTCCTCAGAAACCCTATACAGGGTCCCTGTGGGTTGAAACTGACTCAACGGCACTTAACAACAACAGGAAGAGTTTTTGGGGCCAGGTTAAGAGCCTGGAATCCTTACCTGGTGGTACAGAAAAGTCCTGTTATTTCTTTCCCAGGAAGGATCTCCTGGTGGCATGGTGGTTAAAGCACTTGGCTGTCTGCCAACTAACAGGTCAGCAGTTCAAATCCACCAGCTGCTTTGTGGGAGAATGATGTAGCCATCTATGGGAACAGCTCTTCTCTGCCCTGTCGGCTCACCATGAGTCAGAATCAACTCCGAGGTCTCGTCTTTTGGCTTTATTTCCCAGGAAGGAAATGCTGTGGTCCAGTCAGTTGGTTTCCGGCCCTTCTGCTGGCTGCGGCTGTCTGAGCTGCATCAGCCACAGACAGGGCCTCTGCGCTGAGCTGCATTCTCTGAGGGCTTTGGAGTCCAAGTCTGGTTCTTCCTCTTCTGGGTAGGCAGGCCTCTCTGTTTCTCTGAGCCAGTTTTATTTGCTCACCTGTAAAATGGGAACAATAATGGAATCATCTTTATAGCATGTCTCTGAGCAGTCTGCTTACTAGACAGCATGTGAGCATGCCACAGCCATTCAAGAAACGGCTTGCACTACTAAATCATATTTTTCATTAGTTACAAGCATATCGATCCCTGGTCCGGTACTGTGTGTAGGATAAGCACTAGACTGGTAACTGCGTAGTCAGTAGTTGAAACTTTGACGGCAAACAACAAGGGTATTAACCCCTCTACTTTTTTTTTTCTTTTGGAAATTTTGAAATATAAAGTACAAAGATAATTCTCCTTCCCTGTAATTCCAATACCCAGAATTTTGAGGCCTGTTAATCTCAGGGTCCATGTGCTGTACTGCTACCAGAAGGTTGGAGTTCTGAGTTCACCCAGAGGCACCTCAGAAGAAAGGCCTGACTGTCTACTTCTTCAAAATTGAGTTACTGGAAACTTATGGAGCACAGTTCCTCACTGACACAGATGAGGTCATCATGAGTTAGAACTGACTCCATGGCAACTGGTTTGGATAGCAGGTGGTTTTAAATGGTCCTATGTGTAAGCCAGGAAGGTCGGCTGTTCAAGCTCACCAGCTGCTCCTTGGAAACCCTATACAGGGTCACTAGGGGTCTGAATTGACTGGACAACACTTATCAACAACAACAATGTGTAACCTCGGGAGCTGTGGAACGCTGGGCAAGGGCAGAGTGGAAGATGCTCAGACTTTGTGCTGCCTCACTCCTGAGCTGAGCTGTGTGCCTTTGGGCAAGTCACCTCGCTCCTCTGGGCAGTAATAATAGACACTCTTTAAGTAACTGAACTTAAGTTTAAAATAGCACCAGTGCATTTTATTCTGGCTCTTTCAACACTGATGATCCACTCTTGGCAGCTCATGTGTGTCAGAGTAGAACTGTGCTCCACAGGGTTCTCAGTGGATGGGTTTTCATAAGTAGATCCCACTCATGGTGCCCCGTGTGTGTGTCAGAGTAGAGCTGTGCTCCACAGGGTCCTCAGTGAATGGTTTTTCATAAGTAGATTCATTCCACTCATGCTGCCCTGTGTGTGTGTAAGAGTACAACTGTGCTCCACAGGGTTCTCAGTGGATGATTTTTCATAAGTAGATCCCACTCATGGTGCCCCATGTGTGTCAGAGTAGAACTGTGCTCCACAGGGTTCTCAGTGGATGATTTTTCATAAGTAGATCCCACTCATGGTGCCCCGTGTGTGTGTCAGAGTACAGCTGTGCGCCACAGGGTTCTCAGTGGATGATTTTTCATAAGTAGATCCCACTCATGCTGCCCTGTGTGTGTGTCAGAGGAGAACTGAGCTCCAAAGGATTTTCCAGAAGTATATTGCAAGGCCTTCCTTCCAAGTTACCTCTGTGTAGATTCAAACCTCCAACCTTCTGGTTAGCAACCTATCTAACTGGTAGCCCAATTTGCAGTACTTGGGGGATTTCCCCATATATATATAGTAGATGAAGTGACAAGAAAGCATGCTCTTTAAAATGGGGTCTTGTTGGTCTAGTGTCCGGTGAGACAGCCACAGGCACAGAGGCTTGTCATGTAAGGTCACTTCTGAGTGCTCTCTGAACTCATCCTCAAGAACTCCCATGGTGCCTCGTTTCCAATGGAAAGGCTTGGCGTCCTCCCTTTGACACCTAATCCTCTCTGAAAACTGGGTGATGGTTGATCCTTTCAACAAGGGAAAGGCCCTTTGCTCTGAGTCACTGGGTAGCCAGGACCTCGGCATTGTACTCTGGAGCCAGTGGACCTGGGAGAGAAGCCGCTCCCCTGGCTCAGCCTGGACCAGTGCCCATGAGGATGTGTCAGCTGCTGGCCAGGACAGGCAGGGCAGGACGGAGCTCTGCAGCAAGGCCTGCTGGGGTCGCTGCAACTCAGAGTGATTCTCTGGGGGGTGGGGCTCCCCACCCATGCACACAGGAGCTCCTGAAACCCAAGATCAGGGTACGCCATGCAACGAGCTTCTCCACTTCCATTTCAAACCTTTGAGTGATTTCACAGGACCCAGGAATGGAGCTCAAACTCACCCTCCCCTCTTCCACTGGCCTGCCTTCCATGGACCTACACCAGTGCTTCTCCCAGTGGGAGCTGAATGGTCATTGGAGGATGCTTAGCAATGTCTGGAGATGGGTGATGGCCGTATATGCAGTACATTGGCTGAGAAATGAACCGGGGTCTCTAGCTTGGAAGGCAAGGATTCTAGTACTGGGCCTCAACTGCGCTGTGCCCCCAACAATTGTTGTCTATACATAGAATACAGCTATGGAAAGAGAGAAAGATATATGTAGGATAAGCCCTGGACTGTAGACCACAAAGGATGAGGCTTTCAACTTCTCGAGAGATTTGCAGCCTTGAAAACCCTTATTCAGACCCACTATGATCCATCAGCACTTAAGCACAACACATATATTTATAATCCCGGTGTGGTGCTGTAGGATAAGTACTGGACTGCTAACTGCAAGGTCAGCAGTTCAAACCCACCAGCCACTCCTCAGAAACCATATATAGTGTTGCTATGAGTCAGAACCACCTTGGCAGTACACACTCACTGACATTTATATATTCTTACTGTTGTCATGTGCCATCAAGTCGGTTCTGACTCATCATGACCTTGTATCGGGTATCTGCGAAGCAACTGGTGGCTTTGCACTGTAGGATAAGCATTGGACTGCTGGTCACAAGGTTGGAAGTTCTATCTTACTAGCTGCTCCTTGGGAGAGAGAAGAGGCTTCCTGCCCACCCCCCACCCCCCCAGGCTTTCTATGAGTCACACTGATTCAGTGGCAGTAGTCTGGTTTGTTTGGGTTGGACAAATAGCTATCAATACCGGGGATCCGTGCTGGCACCTGGAGGGTTGTTGTTGTTGTTGTTAAGTGCCGTCGAGTCAGTTCTGACCCATAGCGACCCTGAACAGGGTTTCCGAGGGTGTAAATCCTTATGGGAGTAGAAAGCCTCATCTTTCTCCCGAGGAGCGGCTGATAGTTTCGAACTGCTGACTTTAAGGTTCGCAGCCAGATTCGTAACCACTACGCTACCAGAGCTCCTGTAGAGACCAGGAATTCTGCTAAGGATCGTGCAGTGCCCCCGAGGAATGGCACAACAGAAACCCTCCATCCATAAATTCCTTTGTTGAGTAGCTTTATCCCTGGGTCCCACACACCTCCTGGTCATTTCCACCCGGAGCCTCCTTCCATCTCTCTTGTCTCTTCTCCATTGAAGAACCTTCACGTGCCATTGCGCAAAATCTGTGTCCTTCTGCCCTGGCTTGTCCACAGTTAAATCTCCAAGACTTGGCATAGAACTTGAGCCTGTGAAGCACTCCCTAAATATTGGTTGGATAAATGAATGAAACAGTAAGCAAGACACAAGAGAACTGGTTTCTATTCTTTGTTGCCCCCACTGTGTTCCCATTGGGCATGTTACTCAGCACACTCCTGGATCCAGCCTCTCCTTCCAAAATGGCTGAAGAAGTTGTCCTTCTAGCTTGCTCTTGGAAAGGGCGTGGACTAGTCTGGAGGGAAGTGGCAGAGCTCAGAGAGAAGACCCATTTGTTTGAACCCAGATATTGTTACTTAGTGTGTTACCCTGATAGCAATACTTCCCCTTTCATGGCCTGGGGAGGCCCTGGTTAAAGGCTTTGTGCTGTGACTAGAAGATCAACAATCTCAGGAATCTCTATCTCACGTCCATAATTTTATTTTGGAAAACTGTGCTTACTCCAGGCTCCACCCTTCCCTCTCAGTCTAAGCTAACACCTTCAACAAAGAACTTTGGGAGGGGAACTAGAATTGAGTTCAACCTAGCCAGAAATCTCCCTGGGTGGGTGGAAGGGTGAGTGGGTGTCCCCCCCCCCCCCCATTCAACCAAGTACTATTAGCATTTCACATACTCTTGAGAATCGCCAAGTGGAATTTAAAACAATAGGAGTTTTGAAGGAAAACAAACATACAATAGATCTGGGGGTGGGGGGGTCTTCCCGTTAGGCAAGGATTCTCAATCATAGCACTGTTGGCATTTGGGGCTGGATCATTTTGTGGTTGTGGGGGCTGCCCTGTGCATTGTAGGAAGTTTAACAGCATCTGTGGCCTCTTCACCAGATGCAAAGAGCATTCCTCCTGCCCCCAGTTGTGATGAGAAATGTCTCCAGACTGAATTCTCCAGGCCTCTGGGAAGCAAATTCACCCCTAAAGAGAAGCCTCAGACCTAAGCCATAGTTTTGTTGACTTTTTTTTCACAAGGGCAATTGTTGACATTTGGGGTGGGGTTGGGGGAAGGGATTGGTCAGAAGTTTCATGATGGATCCCAAAATTTAGGGAATACAAACCCTTGGGATTGTAAGATTTACTGCTGTTGTTAAGTGCCATCGAGTTCGTTCTCTCTCTCAGTGACTGTGTATAGGATTTCTGAGTTGCTGCTGGTGAGCTTGAACCTGCCGACCTTGTGGTTGAAACTGACTTTGCAGTCCAGTAAAGTAACCCGCAGTGGCACACCAAGACTCTAGGATAGTAAGACAGGTCCTGAAATTTGGGCCAAGTGCATCTTAAGCCTGCTGATCGGCCTTGAGCAAGTAGGTCACCGACTATCTGAATTCTGTTACCTTGGTGAGTGAATGAGAGCGCCACTCAGTAACCACTTCTTCATCTGCATGCTTTCAACAGTTGATACCTGGTCATGTGCACCTGTTTTGCAGGTGATGCTTATAAAGATTTAACCATCAGGGCATATCTACAAAGATAATTCTCCTTCAGGTCACTCCTCCTGTAACAAAACACACACACACACACCACCCCCTTTGCTGTGCCTCCAATGCTCTAGGCACCATTCCCACCCCAGGGCTTTTGCACAGTTTGTCCCCTCCACCTGAAACTCTCTCTTCCCAGTTGTCAGCATGGTCTGTTTTCTCACCTCCTGTAGATGGTCTCTCAAATGTCACCTTCCTGTGAGGTGTTCTCAGACACTCTGTCTGAACCTCCACCCACCAAGCCCAGCACACACAAACACATACAATACTCTCTGTTTCACCTCCCTGCTCTGCTCTCTGTCTTTTGCCATCTAACTTGCTAGGTACTTACATTGTCCGTCTTTCTTACAGTTTGTCATCCCTTGCACGAGAATGATGATGGGCTTTCTGTGGGGCTTGCTCACTGCTCTATCTCCATTCCCAAGTTAACACGCAAAAAAAAAAGTGTGGATAAAAGGATGGAAAAATGAATGGGGAGGCAGTGTAGGATAAGGACTAGGTTTCTAACCGCAAGGTCCTCAGTCCAAACCCACCAGTTGCTCCTTGGAAGCCTCATACAGGGAGGCTATGAGTTGGAACCAACTCAACGGCACTGAACAACAACAGCATCCCCATTTTGCAGAAAAAGAAACAGAGACTTTGAAAGCTCAAATCATTTGCATGGGATCACCCAGCTAGAAAATTGCGGAGCTAAATTTCATTCCTCTTCTGCCATCTCTTGAGGTGAACGGCTCTGACAAGGTAGCTGATACCCTTTGGCTGACCAGTGAGGAGACAGGTCTTAAATGCATAGTTATCCATTTGTTGTTCTTGTTAGCCACTTTGGAAGTTGACGCCAGTCACAAAGCAGTCCCATGCACAATGGAACAAAACGTGGCCAGGTCATGCACCATCCACATGATGGATTGCATATTGGACCATTGTGATCCATGGGGGTTTTAATGGCTGATTTTCAGAAGCAAACCACCAGGCCTTACTTCCTAGTCTCCCAGTCTGGAAGCTCCGCTGAAGCCTGTTCAGCATCACCATTGTTGTTGTTAAGTGTTGTTGAGTTGGTTCTGACTGGTAGAGACCCTGTATAGGGTCTCTGAGGAGCAGCTGGTAAGTTTGAAGCACAGAGTTTGCAGTTAGCAGTCCAGTGCTTATCCTGCAATGCCACACCAGGACTCCATTCAACATCATAGCAACATACAAACTCCACTGGCTAGGGAGCAGTGATTCAGTCTGAGGGACGTCAGCTGGGAATTGAACTCGCTTCTCCCTCATGAAAGTTGAGAATTCTACCACTGAATAATCTAATCTGCTAAGGACAAGGACAGGGGCTCAAAGAGATTTTATCAGGAGGCTCACTCCAAATATTTAGGATCTCTTTTAATATCTCTTTATATTTTTAACAAATAAAGGGAAGAGAAAAACCTGCCTCCACAATAGGATAGCTATGTCAACTGTCATTTCAGATTTGAGTTTCAACAAAAGCCCAAATGAATCAAGGGGAAAACATCACCAATAGTGTATGTTTATCCTCATTGTTTCAAACCCAACCAGTCACGGCATTCTGTTTTTTAAATAGACTTTCTGAAAAACAACAATATCCGCTTGCCATCCACACCCTCCCTAGCTCCTACAAAACAAAACTTCCAGAAATAGGACTTGGGAGGCAATTGCTGGTGCTGACTCAAATATGAACAGTAGAAAGTTCAGATTGCATCTCACAATGGCTGGTTCCTGTTGAGAGAGAGTGTATGTGTAGCTGGGTGTGGGTGGGTGAGTGGGTGGGTGCTCCAGTCTTTTCAAGGCAGAAAGAGCCGGCTGTGTTTCTGAAAGACTAAATGCACCCACGAGGAAAACAGAAATTCCAAGGCCATAAGACCCACAGCTATTGCGAGCTGCATAATGGCTGTGAAGCTCAGGCTCAGCCTTCTGCAGAGCAGGCTCTGGGTCTCCTCAGGCATGGTGAGCCCTGAGGTCTGGGGGTGGGAGGGGTGGGGTGTTGTTGACCCAGCTCTTCACAGTCCTGGTTCTGAGCCCTGTTGTAAGCAGTCTGCACAGCATCTGAACTCATTTAACCTCCTGTGCATCCATCGGTGGCAGCATGGTTTCCATCCCATTCTACATGGAGAGGCATGAGGGCCCAGGGCACACAGCTAGCTTGGGGGCATGGGGGGGTGGCAGGAGAGTAGCTAAGGTTTGGATCCAGAGGTGCCATTCTAAACATTGAGGTAATTGCTCACATCCTAGGTCTTGCCTGACATTCACCTTGTATTCTTAAAGGTCCTCATGTGAAGAAATTATACTGTCAGCGCTTCTCCCGTTTAGAGTCCCTACTTGGACAACTCTGATTTCTGGAAGCCCTTACTTCCTCCCTCCAAGGACTGAATTAACCATTCCCAGGCTCTTTTTTTTCTGGAATGAAAAACTAGATTTAGGGAAGTTAAGGGACTTGGATTACATAAGCAGGAAATGAAGTACAGGATGGAGCAATTTAGAGTTTAAACCCAACAATGATTCAAACCCAATAATGTCTAGAATCTGCTGGAGAATATGTAGATTTGTAGTCTTCATTCTTAAGCCGTCAGGCAATAATAGTGTTGTATAAATGCCTTCTACTGCTCAGGGTTCATTAGAGCACTGCTGACTGATTTAACTTTCCTCCCAGTTCTGACTTTATGATCTGGGGCAAATTATTTCATCTCTCTGTGTCTCAGTTTTCTCATCTCTAAAAGGGGGATGATCATGTTACCTGTCTCAAAGGATCGTTATAAGGGCTAAAAACAATTCATGTAAGCCTTAAAACAGTACCTGACACTTGATGCTGGTGAGTCATTTCTGACTCACAGCAACCTTGTGGTTAATAATCTAGTGTTTATCCTACAGCGCCACACCAGGACTCCAAGGATTAATGAATGCACTGGACTGCTAAATTAGCTTGATCTGCAAGGTCGGGGGTTCAAGCTCACCAGAAATCCTCCTTAGAGTTTCTATGATTTGAAACCAACTTGACGACACTTAACAACATATACGTGTAGCGCTGCAGGTTAATGCGAAGGACAGCAAAATTGGTTCGAACTGCAAGTTCGGTAGTTCAAGCTCACCAGCTGCTCCTCGGAAATACTATACAGGGTCACTATGAGTAGGAACCAAGTCGCCGGCACTTAACAATAACAACAGCATAAAATATACGTGGAGTCCCAATGTGACACTATAGGACAAGCACTGACCTGGTAACCACCAG
Source organism: Chrysochloris asiatica (assembly GCF_000296735.1). Classification (NCBI taxonomy): domain Eukaryota; kingdom Metazoa; phylum Chordata; class Mammalia; order Afrosoricida; family Chrysochloridae; genus Chrysochloris; species Chrysochloris asiatica. The sequence goes on from NW_006408596.1 coordinate 13,066,542, forward strand.
GCCATTGGTTAAGCCCCTTCCCACCCCCCACCCTCCCATACAGGGTCGCTAGGCGTTGGAATCAATTCATCGGCACTTAACAACAGCAACAGCATACATGTGAGGAGTCCTGGTGTGGTGCTGTAGGATAAGCACTGGACTGCTGGCCTCAAGGTCAGTGCTTCAAACCCACCCACCTGCTCCTTAGAAGCCCTATACATGACTGCTATGAGCTATAATCAAGTTGATGGCACTTAAAAACAAGAACAATAACATCTTTATTCACTTAGAGATCAAATCTTAAGGTCTTTTAAGAGCCTCCACCTCCATGAAGCCTTCCTGGGTTTTCCAGGGCTCATGGACTTCTCCTCCTTCTCTAACTTGCTCCAGCCTGGGTCAGGCAACTCAGTACAAATCTCTATGTTGCGGTGAGCACTTTCTGGTTCCAGAGTGTCCTCATCTGGCCCTCAACCAGCCCCCATTCTTCACTGCTATGAAGATGTCAGAGTTCTTGAGTGTGTAGTTCTAAGTGGGGAGTAATCCTAGGCTTTGTCTTTGGCTTGCCCAGAGGACCTAGAAAGGTAATGAGGTAGCTTCTGGGTATGAGTAAGATCTCTGGGCTTGGAACCAAATGGGGAACCAGGTGCCAGTCCTGGCTCTGCCTCAGACTACCATCTAATCTCCTTGCCCCTGGGTTTCTTGTCTGTAAAGGTGGGTCTACCTCTTGGGGGTCATTAAGAACAATCCTTGAGGAGTCCTGTAGCTGCAAACCAGCAACTTGACAGTTTGAAGTCACCATTTGCTCCATGGGAGAAAGATGTGGCAGTCTGTTTCTGTAGAGATTGTTGTTGTTAAGTGCCGTTGAGTTGGTTCCAACCCATAGCCACCCTGTATAAGGTTTCTGAGGAGTGGCTGGTGAATTTGAATGGCTGATCTTGTGGTTCAAACCAACCTTGTGGTTGAGTACAACTTGTGGGTTTAAACTGCCGGTTTGGAGTTTAGCAGTCCAGTGCTGATCCTACATCGCCACACCAAGACTCCACAAACAGGTGTGTGCTAGCTAGTCATCGCTGCTGTAACAAACTGATACATGCTTAGCGGCTGAAAACAACACACAGCTAGTTTTTGAAGTCAAGTTCACTGGACTAACATCAAGGATCATCGGAGCCGTGCTCCCGTTGGAGGCTTCAGCCGACAATCTGTTTCCTTGCTGTCTGTAACTTCTGTAGGCCGCCCCTATTCCGTGTCTTGTGGCCTCTCATCACTGCCATCTCTGCTTCTGTTTCCATGGCTCCTTTTCTAGCTCTGACTTCCTTCTACTCTCTCAGAGGGCCTAGTGGTGACATTCTGTTATCCAGAATAATCTTCCCACAAAGCAGTAACAGCTCCACAGGTTTTGGGGGATTAGGGTATGGACATCTTTGGCAACTGTTATTCTACCTCCCACTGGATGTTAGAGTCTTTCATTCCTTAGAAACAAAAGTTCAGCCCCTATGATAGAGTATATGTACCTAAGACAGGGACTTAGAGTTTAAGTCTCTAGTGTTCTCGGCTTTTCTTTCTGCTGCTTCCATGATGGTGGGTGAATATAGAGTGAGAAGACCCCTGGGCGGTACAAAGTGTTAAGCACTCTACTACAAGCCAAAAGGCTGACGGTTTGAAACCACCTGGAGATGCCTCGGAAGACAGGCCTAGCAGCCTGCTTCTGAAGGTCTCAGCCCTGAAAACTCTGTGAAACAGGTCTGCTCTACACACATGCAATCTCCATGAGTCACGGCTGACTAACAGCAACAACAAAACATGGGGTGAGGGACTTGAGCTCTGAGACCAGGGTGTTTAATTCTTGGCTGTGCTTGTGTGATTGTAGGAAAATTAATTAACCTATCTGGGCCTTAGTTTCCTCATCATCAAAATGAAGATGATAAAATCCAGGTCCTAAAATTGGTGATAGGCAATGAACCAGCTGCAAAGAATGGTGTTTGAGTTATTAGCTATTGTTACTGACAAAGTCTTCCTCTCTCCACATTCTCATCAGTGTCTCTGTACTTTTTACTATAGGAGTTTGCACACTCTTCTGAACGCATCTGGTTTTTTTTGTGGGTTTTCTTTTTTTTGTCTACTATGGAGCTCTGGTAGCGTAGTGGTTA
>NW_006408596.1:13068999-13083844 GCF_000296735.1 Chrysochloris asiatica
AACAACAACAACAACAACTATGGCTACCAGTGAGCACCTTCAAGGCACGGATAAGGGTCTGCTCTCTTGGTATTCCCAGAGCCTTGCAAAGAGCAGGTGGATGTATGAATGGATGGTGGCTAGCCAGAGTCATCTATAAATGGAAGGATGATAACTGATAAATTTATGTGTTATAGAAGGAGGCTTCCAAAAGTTTGTGAAAAAATTACATTATCTTTTAATTCCTTTTTTTCCATGAAGTTTTTTGAAGCACCATTGGCTATGAGTTCAGTCTATGAATGGAATCGCGGTGCAGTGACATGGGTTAATGCGCTGGACCACAAGGTCAGTTTGAACCACAAGATTGGCAGTTCAAGCTTACCAGCTGCTCCTTGGAAACCCTATACAGGATAGTTATAAGTTGACTGACTCAGTGGCACTTAGGAACAACAACAATGAATGTATGCTTGTATGTGTATATAAATGGGTTGATGGGTGAATGAATGGGATGGCTGATGGGTGTGTGTGTGAATGGATGGATGGATGAGTTAATAGTTGAGTGGATTGATGCATGCATACATGCATGTATGTTATGGATAGGTATATAGTTAGAAGGGTGCATGAAAGGACAAAGGGAGGGCTGGATGGTTTTATATATATTTAACATATATGTATATATATGTGCATGGATGAATTCATGAGCACATGTATGCATGAGTCCGTGATTAGGGTGGTGTATGTATGTATCTGAATAGATGGATCATTGGGTGGATGAATGTTTGGACAGATATGCACACACACAGGGATGGGTAGTTGGGTGGGTGGATGATGGGTGCGTCTCTATGGATAGAGGGGTGGTCATTTGAACATTTGCAATCTAGTCCTGAGAACTATTTTAGACTCAGACATACCAATGATTATGAACATGATACACGGCTGGGCAACATTTTGTTCTGTTAGACACAAGGCCATCATGAATTGGTGCCAACTCATTGGCAGCTAATAGCAGTGACTCAGAACAGTGTTCCCATTCTAAACCTTTGTTGCTGAAGGTTCTGATGCATTTCCTGAGCATGGGAAACAATCATACAAAATCACCTACTCTGTAGCCCATAAAAGAAGCATGCCACCATTATTAAATGGAGATCACTGTGGAAGGGTTTCTATGTTGCTGTTGTTAGGTGCCATTGAGGCAGTACCTATGCACAACAGAATGAAACACTGCCCAGTATGTGCTGTCAAGCTGGTTTCGACTCTATAGTGACCCTGTATAGGTTTCTGAGGAAAGGCTGGTGAGTTTGAACCACCAACCTTGTAATCCCAACGACACAAGAGGACTTCTGTGTAGTTAAGTGCAGTCGAGTCGGTTCCAACTCAAAGCCAGGGTTTCTGAGGAGCAGCTGGTGGGTTTGAACTGCCAACCTTGCTGGTTAGCCATCAAGTGCTTATTCCACAGTGTCACACCAGGACTACTATGTTGTTACTGTTGTTATTAAGTGCTGTAGAGTAGGTTCCAACTCATAGCAACCCTGTATAGGGCTTCCAAGGAACAGCTGGTGAGTTTGAACCACCGACCTTGTGGTTCAAACTTGTAGTTCACTGCATTATCTGACAGTGCCAATCAGGACTCCATGACCTCTAACTGCCTGGGCTGTTTCAAAGGCTCATTTCTTCAGCACAAAATGATGACATTAGAGGGGACTTTAGGCCTCCTTTGGTTTTTTCCTTCTGTTTTTCAGATGTAGAAACCAAAGCCCAGAGAAGGAAAGGGACTTACTCAAAGTCACACAGCAAGGAAGTCCCAAATCTAAGAAAAGAAGCCAGGCTCCCAGGACATTGCTTCTGCATGAAGCCTTCCCTTAGTTCTCTTTCCCTCTCTGACCTCCCTGCTCCCAGATCCTGGGCACAGTCCACCACTTAGACCATCACAGAATGCAGGCCTCCTCTCTGTCTTTAACTCTGACCCCAGACACTCTGGAGAGACAACTGCACCTGTCCACCTCACATATGACAGACATTCACTCAGTTGCCAACACCTGGTCTCCTGGCTGTGGGTAGGATTCAGGGAGCTGTGGAATTTGCCCTATGTGGGTAGATCACAAAGATGCCCTGTGGGGTGTCAGTGTTTCCCGCTTGTCCCTGTCTCCTGGTGTGCAAAAGAGAGTCCTCTCTTCTCTTTTCTTTCATGGGTGAAATAGGAGGAGGGAGAGACACACAAACAGCACTTGCCTTGGTCACTCAACAAAGGCACACTACAAGGATAGTGTTTGTTCATCCCCTGGGCCTTTGGGGCCCTATTAGTCTTCCTGTAATCTTTGGAGTGGCAGTGATGAACTCGAGGCTCTTCCTGCTCCTCCCTCCTCTAACTTGCCTTCAAAGCTTCCCAGGACTGCCAGGTGCTTGGGTACTGGCTGGAGTACTGTAGCAGTGGTTTTGCAAATCAGACCCGCCTGTTTCTGGATGTCTGAGTGTTCCAGTTCCCAAAGAATCCAAGCCCTGCAGGAGGAACCCTCTCACCTGCTCTGGGTCACTCGCTGGAAGTATCATTGGCAATCATAGACGCTGCTTACCAAGAGATGACCAGAGCCCAGGGCCTACTCTGAACTCACTCAGTCTTGACAACAACTCTGGGGTAGGTGTGTCATTAGCAACCCCAGTTTACAGATAGGAAAACTGAGGCATAGAGAAGGTCACCCAGACTGAGTTACAGAGTATGAGTGTGTTTCATTCCTGTGTAATACCAGACGTTTTACATGGAGTAACTCATTTAATCCACTTTGTGGCTGGGTAAGTACCATCCTTATCCCCATTTACAGATGATAGCTTTGGGCACAGAGAGTTTTAGTCACTTGCCCAAGGACACACAGTTAGTAAGTGGTGGCATCCCAATGACAGTTACTTCTGGAAATAACTGTGGAATTATAAAGTCATTATTATTTTGAGCTGGAGGTGGTCTTAAGGGCACTGAACTGAAATATCACAGGTCGAGAAAGAACCCCTTGCGATGTCATGTGACTCCCGTAAAATCATTAGCTGTAGATTTCACTTGTTGTTGTTGTTATGTGCCGTGGAGTCGGTTCCAACTCATAGCGACTCTGTATAGGGTTTCCGAGGCTGTAAATCTTTATGGGAGCAGAAAACCTCATCTTTCTCCCGTGGAACAGTTGGTAGTTTCGAACTGCTGACCTTAGGGTTGGCAGCCCAATTCGTAACCACTATGCTACCAGTAGAGTCGTAGAATTATTATTTTTTTCAAAAATCAGAATGCATGCTTGTGATCCTTTGTAAGTACACATTCCATTTTGTGCAGATGTAACTGCAAAGTTGTTAACATAGTAACTGCCGGAAGGTTGGCCATTCAAACCCACTTAGCAGCTCCATGGGAGAAAGAGTTGGCCATCTGCTTCCACGAAATTGTTGCTGTATGTTGGTTCTGACTCATAGACACCATATATAGGGCTTCTGAGAGTTACTGTTAGGTTTGAACTGTTGACTTTATAGTTATTGTGATTAGCAGTACAGTGCTTATCTTACAGCACCACCCCAGGGCCCTAAGAAACCCTGTGGGGCTGTTGTACTGTGTCACATGCAATCACTGTGGTGACTCAGGATGGCCTAGACAGCACCCAGCAATCACAAACTGCACGCACGCACACACACACTACCTTTCTTTGTGTGGGTCTCTGAGGTTTAGGGGTCTGTGGGTGTGTGCATGTACATGGGTAATCAGAGGTGGCGGGGGGGTGGGTGTTTGTGTGTCACTTCCTCCTGAGTTCCATTGTCCCGGGAGACAGAGTTGCTTGGACATAGGACAGGGGAGATGTTGAAGAAAGGAATGCTGGGCCATAAGACTGGGGGCAGTGAGTGGAGCAAAATGAGCAGGGAAGATCATGTTGAGAAAACTTGACAAAATCCTTTTCCAGTTTTTCAACCAAACTGATGCCAGCCCTGAAGGCTCTGCAAGTTTGCATTTGGACAGCAGAGGTGGGCAGGGTACATCCAAAGTGAAAAATGAAAATGTGAAGGCCATGCAGATGTTGCTGATGGTTTCAGGAACCAGCCACATTTCACTTTTGCGGTCTTCCACGAACAAAGCAGCTTAAGGTGGGTGAGGCTTTTAGGAGGCACAAGAACAGAGGATTATACAACATTGGGTCACACACACCAACAATGCTGCTGCCTTCTCTGTCCCTTCTCACTCTGTGTGAGTCCCTCAGGTAGCAAGTCTCAGCTCAGCACTGATGGTGCTTGAATGCCGTTCTCACCATCCTTATATAATACCAGAGCCCTTGGAGTTACCAGATTAGAATTTCAACAGTCAGGTTTTGCATTCTTTCTGTTGGTGCTGAAGGTTGCTTTCTTGTAAGAGTATAAGAGTACTTGATTTCTAATTACTAATTACAGTGTGAAGTGGCTTTTCTTTTTGGAAACTTTTTATTGTGAACTGAGTGAAGGTTTACAGAGATGTTTTGTCTCTCTAATGATTGCAATCCCACCTGTGTACCAACAGTTTTGCCACTTCCTCCCTGTGGTGCCCATTTACGGTTCCAGTTTCCTTTTTATCCCTTCTCAATTCTGTCTCTAAGTAAATGTTGCCCCCTGGATCTTGACTGATTGATCATTCTGTGGTGGTGAGCATAATCAAGGTGCTTCTGAAAAAACAGCATCTGTATTTTTTAAAAAAAGGGTTAGCATAAAGAAAATATAATAAGTGTAAGAATATTACATGTTGTTGTTATTGTTCGTGCCATCGAGTCATTTCTGACTCAGAGCGATCCTGTATTGGGTTTCTGAGGAGCAGCCATTGAGGTTGAATCTCTGGTTCAAGTTGACCTTGCAGCCCAGTGCATTAACCCTCAGCGCCACACCAGGACTTCACAGGTAGTATATGGATATTGCAAAAATCCTGACAGTGATGTAAATGTGCTGGATGTTTTGGGAAGTACTAGTCTCAATGGCGTAGTGGTTACAAATCGGGCTGCGAACCTTAAGGTCAGCGGTTCGAAACTACCAGCTGCACCGCGGGAGAAAGATGAGGCTTTCTACTCCCGTAAAGATTTACACCCTCGGAAACCCTATACAGGGTCGCTATGGGTCGGAACCAACTCGATGGCACGTAACAACAACAACAACAGTCTCAATGAGAGCAGAGAGACAGAGACCAGGCCTAGTGTGGAGGAAGAGGACCTTTTACTGACTCTCAGAAAGGGGTGGTATGTGCTTGTGACAGTCAGTAGTTGCTAAGGGGTGGGTGGGTAGTCTAGTCAGGAGAACCTTGCTGCTGTAACAGATAACCCTGGAACTTCAGTAACTTCACCTAGTGGATGTATATCCATCACCAACACAGAACCGAAAGTCTTGATGGGGTGCTGTAGGATAAGTACTAGACAGTTTACCGCGAGGTTGGCCATTTCAAACCCACCAGCTGCTCCTTGGAAACCCTATACAGGATCACTAAAAGTCAGAACCGATTCAACAGCACTTAACAACAACAGGAACACAAACCCAATCCTCCAAATTCATTCCCATTGAGTCAACTCCAAATCATGATGACTTCATGTGTGTTGTTGTCAGGTACCATTGAGTTGTTGGTGACACAGAATGAAATACTGCCCTGTCCTGTGCCAACCTCACAATCATTGCTACGTTTGGGTCCATCGCTGCCACCACTGTGCCAGTCCATCTCATTGGGGTCTTCCTCTTTTTCTCCAACCCTCCACATTACCAGACATGATCTCCTTCTCCAGGGATTAGTGCCTCCTGATAATGTGTCTGAAGTATGAGAGACAAAGTCTAGACATCCTGGTTTCCAAGGAGCATTCTGGCTGTACGTCTTCCAATACAGATTTGTTTGTTCTTCTGATGGTCCATGGTACAGTGTACTATACAGTTTTTGATGGCTCATTTTTTTGGAACTAGATATCCAGACCATTTTTCCAAGGTACCTCAGGTGGACTTAAACTTCCAATCTTTTAGTTAGCAGTTGTTGTTATGTGTGGTGGACTTGGTTCTGACTCATCGTGGCCCTACATAGGGTTTCCAAGGAGTGGCTGGTGACCTTGAACCGCCAACTTTGCGGTTCAGCGTATTAACTGTCAGCACTGTCCAGGGACTCCTGATTGCCAATCAAGTGCATGCAGGGACCCAGGTTCCTCCTTATGACTCTGCCTTCCTCTAGGATCTCAGTTTTTCCACTCAGCTGTCAAGGTGTCCATTTAGCATGAAAGGTTTTCAGGTGTACCACATCCCATTGGCCAGAAATATGTCACACAGTTATGTCTGACTGTAAGGGATGCTGGAAAATGTAGTCTACCCAAGAAAAAATGAAGTGGGTTGGGTGAGCAGCTAGTGTCTGCTCTAGGCAGCATTGTCATTATTTGCATGCAGTATTTACTGAGCACCTACCCTCTGCCAAGTCATTTTGCATTTCAATTTCATCTAAATAGACTGGTGACTTTATCCCTTTCATATGTGTTTGGAGATAATTTCTGAGATAATGTCTGAAAAATTAATTGCACTTATTTCATTTCCAGCTAAATAGAGTGGCAACTCTACTCTTTGATGGGTTTAGAGATATTTTGTGAGATAATGTCTGAAAAATTGATGGTACATCCTATGGCGTATTTGAATAATCTTTTCAGAAACAATTACCCATTTTCAGTGGAGATACTTTAGGGCCAGGGACACAGCTAAGCTATCATTCCCAAGGAGTCAGGCATGCAAATGTTTACAGAAAAGAAGTTCCTAGAGATAACAGCTGAATCGGACTTGTACTGAACTGGTAACTGGGCTGCTTACCCATTGCCTTAGCTCAGAATAGAACCTAAGATTGCAAGACAGAGAGCTGGGTGCAGATCTTATTAACTGCCTTGCCCTCCTGGCTCCGTGTCTCCCACAGAGGGCAAGAGATTTCTGTGTGCTGGACAAGTCCATGTACTGGCTTGATGGAGTTCTCGGAGAGAGATGGCCAGAAATCTTAACTTGGGACGAGAGAGTGCTCACAGCGTATCGCTACTTCATGTACTTGTTCTATCTAGGGAGACTGTAGGATGTAGTCTGGGAACAGCAGAAGGGAAGCACCCACTTCCACGCCTTGTCCCATGTGTCCACATGGGAAATGCAAATGGAATTGCATCACTGAAGGGCTCTCTGTAAGCCTCTTCCTTAGAGTCCTGGTTGCTTTTATGATGCAGGCTGAGCACCTCACCATGGTTGCTGCATGCTGAGCAGTCCTGGAAGCGGACTCTGATGTGGGGTCTGTGTACAAACGTTTCAGGGTGTGCCCTGGGACTCACACCTGTGTGAAGGAAACAAGAAAGGAACAGACATAGGCAGAGGGAGAAGGTGAGCCTGGATGGCAGCCTTGGCCAACTCCATGGAGAACGTCGGTGCTAGAATATTCCTTCAGAGTTGTCCCACTTTGGGTTGGGATGACCAGACCTTTATATTCTGCATTGGCCAATTACTGGACATGGGTCACTCTGAGAAGACCATGGCCTTGGGGTAGGTCAATTGGCTATTGGAGGAAACTTTAAAAGAGCTGATGTCTGAAAGCCAACTATTTGAGCACTGCGGTCAGCTTGAACAACAAGTCATTTCTTACATGAGGGTCCCTATGTCCCCCACAATGGCCCTCCACTTTCTGAGCTTGAAGACTGCCCCAATCTCTTCTCCCTTAGCTGTGTACTAGGGCCACCTCTTGTTGCCCCTAGTACCACAGGGCCTTTGTATGTTCCAATGCTTCTTCTGACGGTTTATACCTGACCAACACCTACTTGTGTTCCTAACCTCAGTTCAAATGGCGCTTCCCTTGGGATCCAAACACATTCCGCAAGCCATATTCTGTACCAGAAGGGCTCCCCCCCACCCATCCAGTCTTTCCCTTTATTATCTAAAACTTTAGATTTATTGCATGAATCCCTGCACTGAAGGCTCCATGAGGCCAGGGACTAGGTGGGCTTGGGCTCACCATTGTGTCTACGTGACCCATGTTGTTGTTATTATAGTTGTTAAGTGCCGTTGAGTCCATTCTGACCCATAGTGACCCTGTGTAGGGTTTCTGAGGAGAAGCTATTGAGCTTGAACCACTGACCTTGTGATTCAAATCAACTTTGCTGTGAAGAGCATTAAGCCACAGCTCCACACTAGGATTCTTGACCCATAGAAGCACTCAAGAACGCCAGTCTCCCTTACATCACTGGAAACTAGACTGCCCAAGTTCTCCTTTGATGTGTTTCTTATTTGGTGGTGGGGGCGGGGGACTCCTGGTCTAGTTGTACTGAGAGAATTTTCCATTGCACTATAGAATTTTCCATCACAAGGATAGCAGACTGGAGGATGGGTCAACCACCAACTGGTAGATAGTTTTAAAAGTGACTTTGCAAGAATGCAGAACTGACCTCCTCACTCTGCCACTTGTTAGCTGTGTGACCTTGGACAAGCCACTTTACCTCTCTGAGCCATAGTTTTCTTATCTGGAAATGATCCCACCTCTTAGCATTTTTTTTTCCCCCCCTACGGAGCCTGGCACAATACTTGGCACACAGGAAGTGCTCAATGGATGCTGCTTTTGCCCCTTTCCTCACCTATGCATGTAGATTCTGCCATAGTGCAGCCTGTCAAGGACAGCAGTGGGAAACAGTCTACAGACAGACACGCTGGCTTGATAGCCTCACCAGCCTCACTGCTGACCTCACTGGGGCCAAGGCTTGTTTGCCTTGGAAGATGTGCTGATGGCTCCCAAGGTGGTTTGTTTAACTAATGGCCTTTGAGAGGGCTAGGGTGAGGGTTCAGAAGACCCAGAGTTGCCTGGTCAAGTAGAAAGCTTTTGACAGACAAGCCAGGACAGAGATCTGGTAATGCTTTGATTCCAGGAGGAGTAACGGATTAATCTCTGTTGCTTTGGGGAAGATGGCTCTCGGTGCCACCTATGGAGACAGGTGGGGCCCTTGAATACCTTGGCCGTGGCTCAGGCACTTAAACGGAAGAGGAGGAAGTGTATTCATGGACGTGGCATTTTAGACAGAGATTTTCCAGACCCAGAGGGTTACTGGCATGGCCTTCTCTCTGTTCTAGAAGCTGGGTGTCACATGCTGGTGATGGGGATCCACGTGACTCACTTGGGCTCAGCAGGCATGCAGCCTCTTCCACCATAGCCATCCCCTTCATTAATGGCTGTCTGCCAGAACCCCTGGGGGTGCACACAGTCAACACGCTCGGTTGCTAATGGAAAGCTTGGAGGTTCAAGTCCACCCAAGACCTGCTGATCTACTGAAAAACCAGCATTGAAAACCCTGTGGAGCGCAGTTATAGTTCTACTCTGACACACGCAGGGTCTTGTGAGTCAAGGTTGACTCAGAGTAACTCCTTTTCTGGTTAGACTCCCATGGGTACTAAGCACTATGACCTCGAATGAATTACAGTTGGACTTACTTATCACACGTCATGTGTCCTTTCCTGTGGTCATTGTTAAGAGTCTTTTTGAGTCAGTACTGACTCACAGCAACCCTGTATAGGGGTTTTGAGGCTGTAAATGTTTACAGGAGCAGAAAGCCTCATCTTTCTCCCAGGGAGGAGCTGGTGTGCTTGAACTGCTGACCTTGAGGTTCCAAGTCCAGTGCTTTACCTAAAGTGCCGCTCCAGGACTCAGTCACTTCGTAACACTGTGTAAAAGAGATATCAGCTAGATTCCAACTTACAGCAACCCCATAGGACAACTGCTTCATGGGGTTTCTGAGGCTATAAATCTTTCAGTGAAACAAACCACCTCATCTTTCTCCTGCAGAGCAACTGGTAGATTCAAATCACCGACCTTTCGGTTAGCAGACCAGTGCTTAAAGCAGTGCATCACGAGGGCTCCTTCTTTAATGCTTTAGTGTAGCTCACTATTAAAAGAAATCCTAAAGGGAAAGAAGAGTCCTGGTGTGGCACTGTGGGTTAATGCGCTGGACTGCAAAGTCGGTTTGAAACACAAGGTTGGTAGTTCAAGGTCACCAGCTGTTCTTCAGAAACCTTATACAGGTTCGCTGTGGGTTGAAACTGACTTGATGGTACTTAACAACAACAACAAAAATGGGGAAATGATAAGAAACAGTTAATTATTTGGTTAGGTAATCAAAAGGAGTCCTGGTGTGGTGCTGTGGGTTAATGCACTGGACTGCAAGTTCAGTTTGAACTGCAAGGTCGGTAGTTCAAGCTCACCAGCTGCTACTCAGAAACCCTATACAGGGTCGCTATGAATCGGAATTGATCGATAGCACTGAACAACAACAGCAAGTAATCAAAAGAGCTTTATAATTTGTTAACCATGTAATTTTGTGTATTGGTCCTCATCTGTCTACTCACCGTCCTATCTCTGTCTGCAATTCACCCATCTGTCTTTTACTCATTCACTTATTCATGTATATACTTCTTCATTTGATCCATTCATTTATTTACCCATTCATCCATCTAGAAATTCATCCTTTTGTCCTTATTGTTATGTATTTCTTCATCTTTCAGGCAGCCAACTCGCCAGAATGTATCTGTCTGTCCATCCATCCATCCACCCATCTACCCCCCCACCAACTACCCATCTATCTGCCTATCTATCCAGTATCTGTCCAGCCATTCACTCACTTTCTCCTGTGTTCTTTAACTTCTCCAGCAGACTTTTCCTGATACTTACTCTGTACATAGTCCTATTCTAGGCCCTCGGAATATACAGCCCAGAAACCAACTTATAACGAGACAGTTACCACCTAGCAACATAGGTGAAGAGAAGGGTTTCTGAAGGTTGGGCATAGTTTCATGCCAAGTAAAGTGGAGCCTTCAGCAGCCAGAGTTAAAGGCAAGACAGAGGGAGTAATGTGAAACCAAGGAAAGGCGCTCGTTAACCCTTTACTTCCCCAAACCTTTACCCATGGAGGCATTATCTGTCAGTTTCTCAACTATCTCCCTTTCCTAGCCATCCCACTCCTAGGAAATTGCTTGGAAAGAAGCCAAATATCCCACTAGAAAGAAACATTTATATATGTTAAGATACAACTAAACAATTAAAATATCCAACCTAGAGAGCATCATTTAAATACATTACGGTACATCTAAACAATGGAGCACTGTGCAGTGTTTGAAATGCATAAGGTAAAGGTTTATGAGCTGATATGGAAAAGAGTCCAGGAAATATTTTTAAATTAAAAAAAAAAAAAAAATTCAGCTGAAGGACAGTAACTATTTAGTATAATCACTCTGTGAGAGTGGCATGAGCTGATGCAGGTGTGGCCACGTCTCACCCCTCCTTATAACAGGTCATTCCTTTATTTTTGCCTACACAGAGAATTTTCTGGAAGGGAAAAGAGCTGCTTTTATTCACCACTGGATCCCCAACACCTAACAGAGTGGCTAACACATAGTAAGCCACCCCCTTCCCCCAAGCAAAACACAAAAATCTACTGCTATTGAGTCGACATTCCAACAGAGTCAAACTACTCCAAAGAATTCTCATGGCTGTAATCGTTACCAAAGCAGATCACCAGGTCTTTCTTCCGCGGCTCCACTGGGTTCAAATTGCTAACTTCTCAGTACTTAACCATTTGTACTACATCAATAAATATTTGCTGAAATCATAAATAGGTGATAAAGCAGCTAACTGTCATTATTTTGTTAGGGATATTTATCTTAGGAAATACCATGTAAAGTCTTATGTGAAATACACAAACGTTTTGCTATAAAACTTTTCAACTTTAAAAACAACATGAAAACATCTCTCAGAGCCTTCCGCCCTTCTGCTCTCAGGGACGAGATTGCACTTGGGGTGACGTGTCTCTGTTTATCCAAACTGCTTGTCATGTCCAATTAGGGACACTCTTATACGTATTGCTGTGTAGGCGCTGAGCCCCATAGACCCCACACCCCTCTTTGGAACCCTGGCTTACATGACAGAGCTGTTGACATTCCCTCAGCCTGACCTCTTGCACAATGCAGGGTCTGCTCTGAAGCTTAGGGAAAGGAAGAAAACCAACACAAACATCTGTATGTCAGTCTGTTCTGAGGACGCTCCAAAAGGCGTTTGACAGTCGGTATATGCCAGCCTGGCTCTGGGTTTCCATCAGTAGCAAGGGAGGCAGAATGGCTTCTGCAGAAAGAGGTGCGGAGGAGGAGGGAGAGATTGAGGGAGAAAAATGGAGAGAGAGAGAACATCCTTGTGGGTAGGAGCTTCCTCAAAGCTCACTGAGCAAAAGGGGTAATGACAGCGAAGGGGATTGGACCCAGGCAGTCAGCTCTTGCTGCAGAGGTCTGGTTCATTCCTCCCTCCTGCACGTCCTGTCTCCCTCCTTCTCTCACTCCTTCTCTTCATCCCTTCCTCCTTTTCTCTCCTACTCCTCTTCCTTCCAACCACTCTCCTGTTCATCCATTTTTCCTCCCTCTCTTCCCTCTTTTTGCTTCTATGGATGAACTGCCCATTCCAAAGAAAGTTGACCCAACAGAATGAGGAAATTATCAAACAAATATCATTAATATTGCATGCAAGTCAAATTTTTCTGAAGAAAAAAAAAAAATTATTGCAGCAGTACTTCAACAGGGAGCAGCCAGCACTTCCACCTGGATTCAGAAGAGGATGTGGAATTAGAGGTATCATTGCTGATGTCGGATGGATCATGACTAAAAGCAGAAAGTACCAGAGAAGTTTTTTGTTGCTGTTAAGTGCCGTCAAGTCGGTTCTGACTCATAGCAACCCTATATAGCGTTTCCAAGGAGCAGCTGATGGATTTGAACTACCGACTTTGCAGTCGAGTGCTAATCCTAAAGTGCGACACCAAGAGTCCAGAGATGTTTACTTGTGCTTTATTGTCTATGCAAAGGCTTTTGACTTTGTGGATCATAATAAACTATAGATAACGTTGTAACGATGGGAATTCCAGAATACTTTGTTGTGCCCATGAGGATCCTGTAGCAAGAGGCAGTTGTTCGAACAGAACAAGGGAACACTGAATGGTTTAAAATGAGGAACGTTGTCTGCCAGGGTTGTATTCTTTCACGATACTTATTCAATCTGTGTGCTGTGCAAATAATCCAAGAAGCTGGATTATATGAAGGAGAACATGGCATCAGGATTGGAGGAAGACTTATTAAACAATCTGCGATATGCAGATGATACAATCTTGTTTTCTAGAATCAAAGAAAACTTGAAATACTTACTGGTGAAGATTGAAACCCACAACCTTCAGTGTCGATTGCACTTTAATGTAACAAAAACAAAACTTCTCACCCAGAGAAGCAGTGATGCTTGAGATGGAGGCAGAGACGATGATGTGGAGCGATGGAGCAGCTGGGCACTTTAGATCCAGAGAGGGAGAGGGGCTGTGTGCTGATGACTTGAGAGGGGGAGTGTTGGGGGCAGACTTGCAGGGTATACCCTTTGGTTGGTTGATGATGCATGGAGGGGATTGTAACCATGGCAATGAAACAATATACGATAGAATGCATGTAAAACTAATGTGCTCCCATGAAAACTATCATTAATTCACAATAAAACATTAAAAAAAAAAAGGTATTTGAAATGAAAAAAAAAGACAAAACAAAACTTATCACTGGACCAATAAATAACATCATGATAAATAGAGGAAAGATTGAAGTTGTCAAAGACTTCATTTTGCTTGGCTTCGCAATCAGCGCTCATGGAATTAGCAGTCAAGAAATCAAAAGGCATATTGTATTAGGTATACCTGCTGCACAAGTTCTTTTAAAAAGTGTTAAAGAGTAAAGATGTCAGTTTTAGGACTAAGGTGTGCCTGACCCAAGCAATGGAATTTTCAGTAATTTCACATACATGTGAAGGTTGGACAATGAATAAAGAAGACCAGAGAAGAATCAGTGCATTTGAGTTATGGTGTTGGTGGGGAACGTTGAAAGCACCAGCGACTGCCAGAAGAACAAATCTGTCTTGGATGAAGCGCACAACCAAAGTCTTCCTTTGAAGCAAGGATGGTGAGACTTCATCTCTTGTTCTTTGGACATATTCTCAGGAGGTATTAGTCCCTGGAGAAGGACATCATTCTCGGTAAAGTGGAGACTCAGCAAAAAACAGGAAGACCTACCTCATGGATTGACGGAGTTGTAGCAACAATTGCCTCACACATAATAGCACTTGTGAGGATGGCATAAGACAAGGCAGTGGTCAGTTTTGCTTGTTTGTGTTGTGCGCAGAGTAGTGATGAGTTGGAACCTACTCAGTGGCATTTAACAACAACACAACAACATTGAGTGCCTACTATGTGCCAGGTGCAGTTCAGGATGCTAAGGGATAAGGAAGTAATTGAGGCTTCCGTTCTAGTAATGGAGAAAGACAGGGAATAAGGGTGTCTAGTAG
This sequence comes from Chrysochloris asiatica, assembly GCF_000296735.1. Lineage (NCBI taxonomy): Eukaryota > Metazoa > Chordata > Mammalia > Afrosoricida > Chrysochloridae > Chrysochloris > Chrysochloris asiatica. Next base: position 13,083,326 of record NW_006408596.1, read on the forward strand.
TCGTAAATACTAAAGACGAAATTAAAGGGTCAGCTCTGGTAACATAGTGGTTACGAGTCAGACTGCTAACCTCAAGTTCAACAGTTCGAAACTACTGTCATTCCATTGGAGAAAGATGAGGCTTTCTGCTCCTGTAAAGATTTACAGCCTCAGAAACCCTGTACAGGGTTGCTGTGATTCGGAACTGACTCCACGGCACACTACTGCCACCACCACTAACAAAAGTCAGGAGAGTACTGGGGGTGTTTTAGATGGGGCAGCAAGGGAAGGCCAGTCACTAGAGGGTTTCAGCAAGGCAGGAGTATGGTCTGACGTGTGTTAACTGCATCATTCTGGCAGCTGTGTGAAGACCAGATGCTAGAGAAGCAAAGGGTAAAAGCAGAGAGAACATTTAGAAGGCTGGTATAATTGTCTAAGTGATATGCACTCAACCTCAAGGTCAGTTTGAGTTGCGAAGTCGGTGGTTCAAACTCACCTCTGAAACCCTATGGCACTAACAACAACAACAACAACAGGGCC
>NW_006408596.1:13086144-13102281 GCF_000296735.1 Chrysochloris asiatica
CAGGATCATGTTTTGGTTCTTGTGGACTTGTTTTCATTTCCTTCAGCTTCAGTTTGAATTTGCATATGAGTAATTGATGGTCTGTTCCACAGTCTGCCCTTGGCCTTGTTTTGACTGATGATATGGAGCTTTTCCATTGTCTCTTTCCGCATTTGTAGCCAATTTGATTTCTATGTATTCCATCTGGTGAGGTCTGTGTGTATAGTCTTTTATGCTGTCTAAAGAAGGTATTTAAAATGAACAAATCATTGATTTTGCAGAATTCTGTCATGCGTTCCCCAGCATCATTTCTGTCATCAAGGCCATATATTCCAATTATTGATCCTTCCTCTCTGCTCCCAACCTTTGCATTCCAATCACCAGTAATGATCAATACATCTTGATTGCTTGTTTGATCAATTTCAGATTCAAAAAGTTGGTAGAATTCTTGTATTTTATCCTCTAAATGATGCATGGCTTTAGTGGTTGGTGCATAAATTTGAATAATAGTGGTATTAACTGGTCGTGCCTGTAGGTGCATGGATATTATCCCATTACAGACAGTGTTGTACCTCATGACTGATCTGGATATGTTCTTTGTGACAATGAATGCAACACTATTCCTCTTCAATTTGTCATTCCCAGCATAGTAAACCATGTGGTCATCAGATTCAAATTGGCCAATACCAGTCCATTTCAGCTCACTAATGCCTAAGATACCGATGTTTATGTGTTCCAATTCAGTTTTGACAATTTCCAGTTTTCCCAGATTCATAGTTCGTACATTCCATGTTCCGATTTTCAGTGGATGTCTACAGCTGTTTCTCTTCATTTTGAGTTGTGCCCCATCAGCAAATGAAGGTCCCCTGGGCTTTTCTCCCACAGGCATTACTCTATTCATGTCATCATGGTCAACTCTACTTTGAGGAGGCAGCTCTTCCCCAGTCGCATTTTGAGTGCCTTCCAACCCGAGGGGCTCATTTTCCGGCACTATATCTGACAGTATTTCTCTGCTATTCATAATGTTTTCACTGACTAAATATTTCGAAGTCGTTCGTCATTCCTTCTTCGTAGTCTGTCTTCGTCTTGAAGCACATCTGAAATCTGTCCACCATGGATGACCCTGCTGGTATTTAAAATACTGGTGTCATTGCTTTCAGAATCATAGCAACTCACAAGCCACCACAGTACAACAAACTGACAGATGAGTGTTGGGATAGAGGTGGTAGGATGTGGATATACCTTGAAGGGAAAACCAACAGGTTTTGCTGATGTTTCGGGTGGGTGGTGGTAGAGAGAGTGAGAAGTCAAGAATAACATCAAAGGTTTATATCTACGCAACTATGTCATTGGTTTTCCTGGGTTACCAAGGTGAAGACTATTGTGATTTGGAGTGACAGTTGCTCATTTAATGTTTTTGCTGAATGACTGAGCAACTGAATGAGCAAGTTGTCTTTTATGCATTGTGATTGAATCCTTGACGCTGTCAACAAGCGTTCTTTGATTGCCTACTTTGTCTTTAGTATTTATTTACAACTACTAGACTCGTGTATTGTATGTTTCCACAACTAGAATGGAAACATCATGAAATGTGGTCTTTGATGTTGTTGTTAAATGTTGTTGAGTCCGTTCTGACTCATAGCAACCCTGTGTCTTTAACGGAGTCGCTTACTACTTCATTTCACAGCACCCAGAATAGTGCTGAGGAATACATAAATTCAGTCACCCGAAATTTTATGCATAGCTTCCTTACTGCGCTAGGAGCTGGAAGGAGGAGGTGTAAATGAGTTAGGATACTGTGGTCCTGTTCATACAGAAAGAATTGCAGTGTCTTTCTAGCATCTTTGGAAGTCTTGTGGGGGATCCAGACAACCAAATAAGAGTTGATGGATTAACTCTCCCAATGCTACCATTTTATTTTCCGAAAGATTGGTCAGATGTCTCCTGAGAAGAGCTGTTCTATTTTCAGTTTGTAAAAGTTTACCTCTCTTTTGTTCTGTGTGTTCTTGCACACAACACAAGTGAGTAGGCTGTGAGCAGGTGAGCAGTTTTGCTTGATTCTAGCAGAAATAGTCATAGCTCCCATTTACTGTTTGCCAGGCACTAAGTATTCTAATTGTTCCTAAGAAATAGGGACAATTATTATCTATATTTGTTGTTGTTGTTGTTAAGTGCCATCAAGTCGGTTCCAACTCATAGCGAACCTGTATAAAGGTTTTGACAGGTAGGAAAACAGAGGCTTAACTGAAGTAAGAGCAGTAATGTATCTATTTAACAGATAAGGAAACTGAGGCCAAAGGCTACTGAGGAAGTGCTGAAATGGGATTCCTACTAAATTGTCTGATTCTGCATCCTTGCCCTGAGCTACAACTCAGTTCACTATCTTAAGAGTCATTCAACACCTCCGTGCCTCATTACCATCGTCATCTAAAGAATGGAGACCCCATAAATGGCTAGTCTCAAGACCCTCCACAAGCCACCTGTTCTCTTGCCCATCAGCTATTGTGCTGTGCACCCCAAGTCCTACTTCCTACACACTGCGGATCTTGGGGTACACTTTCCTTGTGTGGTGTTTAGAACTTAGAGCAGAGGGTAAAGAGCAGGCTGCCTGGAGTGTCATCTTTGTCAGCCATTGTGAATTCCTCCCAAGAATGGGGTTCAGTGAGGTTGCCGATGTTGAACTCTGCTCACAGAGATTCATTCTGTAATTCACTCATCTTATGTTATTAAACTTCAAGATTGGGTGAGATATGATCATAACTAATTTTATTTAAGTAAATAAACATGTTCTAAGCAGTCTTCTAAATAATATACATGTATTTGCTCACTAATTCTATCAACCCTCTGAGGTTGGCGTGATGATGATACAAATATATGATTTGGTTACGATTTGGGTCCACACAGTCTGGCTCCTGAGTCTATGTGCTTAACCACTGTTCAGAATGCCTTTCAGTCTCCCACCATCTGTCACCAGCCGTTCCCTGGAATGATGGTCCTTCGGTGCAGCCCGGTGCTGGGATGACAGCGTAAATGATTGAAAGATGTCTAGCAAACTGCACACAGCAAACATTATCAGTGAATAAATAAAGGACCTGACATGCTCTTCCGCCACACCCGTCTGTCAGTTTGTCGTAGTGTGGTGGCTTGCATGTTGCTGTGATGCTAGGAGCTATACCACCGGTATTTCAAATACCAGCAGCATCACCCATGGTGGACAGGTTTCAGCAGATTCCAGACCACGACAGACTAGGAACAAAGGAATATAGACAATGAAACCAACAGAATGTTGTCTGAGATAATGCTGGACAATGAGCCCCTTAAGTAGATGATGCTCAGCAGACACAGTGTATTGAAGGTCATGGAGGTGGTGCAGAACGAAACGATGGTGTGTTGTGTTGTACATGATACAGAGCCAAGTTGCCAGCAGCCAACAACCACAGAGTCTTAGGCTAAAGAATTTGAACCATTCCTCTGAATCAGGGACCTCACCTCTTGGTTGGGACCCATCTCCCCCACCAGTTAATCCCAAGACTGAAGGTATTCCACCTTCTTCTGAGGGAGCCTCGAATGAATGAGTGAGTGGGTGACCTGCATCACTTCTCTCTCTGTAGGCCCACCCCATTATGCCTTATATGCAGGCCATGCTGAAATCACTTTTCATAGTTCACATTTTATGATTGTTTATCAAGGGCCTGGCATGGTGACAGGGGTGTGCATTTGGTCAAGCTCCCATTTTAGAGATGAGGAAACTGGGAGGCATGGAAGTCAGGAAACGTGTCCCTGAGAAGCTGGGGTAGGAGCACCCACTGTGGCCCTGATTGTGCCATGCTGCTTCAAAACAACAGCAACAAGCCAGGGTGCTTCCTCTCCTCAGAAGCACCCTGTGCTGTCGTCCACCCACCAGGGGAGCAAGCACATGACTGTCCACCTTCTTCAAGGCTGATTGCCTCCTGTTTTCAATGAGGCCTCTTCACCTCATGCCTGGGAGACCTGGTGATTTTGTATGCTTGGTTCCTCTCTTTTCCTTGTAACCAAAGGTCGTTAACGTTAACTCCAACTCCCAGTGACCCCAGAATAGAACTGGGTTCTGAATGGCTGATATTTTAGAAGTCAATCTCCAGTCTTTCTTGCAAAGCAGCTCTGGGTGAACTGGACCCTCCAGCCTTTGAGTCGTTAATCATGTTAATCTTTTACACCACTTTAGTTGTAGTTGATGTTAAGAGCCCTTAAGCGGATTCTGACTCATAGCAACCCTGAAGAGGGTTTCTGAAGAGGGGCTGGTGGGTTTGAACCTCTGACCTTGCAGTTGTAATACAGTGCTTGTCCTACAGTGCCACACCAGGACTCCATTAAGCCATGTAATAATGAAAGCATACAGAGAATAAATACTGCAAACACCCATGGGGACATTTAATTAACATGATCATTTCCTCATGTTTTCTTATTTATTATTTTTTTTATATAAATAATCTTTCTGTGTACTTTCTTGAAGGAAGGAGGTTTTCCCTCTTAAGCAAAGATGATTTTAATAAAAATAAAAGTTGATTAAAAATAGTTGGAAGGAAAAAATAGTTGGAGGGAAAATTTGCTTTATGCATTGACAGTTAAGAAAATGATGCCATAAAACCTCAGTAACTTGGAATAAAAGTAAAATTTGCATCCCATAAAAATGAGTGGGAAGTGCCAATTGTGAAATATTACCAAAAAAGCAGTTATGCTTAAAAGGTATATTTCCTTTGATCTCGAAGTACTACTGTTAGATCTTTATCTTGATAAATAACCGTATATGAATGACCACAGTTTAATTACAAGGATGTTCATTACAGAGTTGCATTCTGTTTTTGTTCTATGCCTTCAAGTTGGTTCCAACTCATAGCAGTCCTGTATAGAGTTTCCAAAGCTTTAAATCCTTGTGAGAGCAGGAAGTCTCATTTTTTCTCCCTTGGAGCAGCTGGTGGGCTTGAACCACAAACCTTGTGATTCACAGTGCTTAACATACAGAGGAAAGGTGTGCATCAGGGTTGTATTCTTTCACCATACTTATTCAAAATGTGCGCTGAGCAAATAATCCGAGAAGCCAGATTATATGAAGAATAACATGACATAAAGATTGGAGGAAGACTCATTAACACCCTGCAATATGGATATACAACCTTGCTTGCTGAAAATGAGGAGGACTTGAAACACTTACTGATGAAGACCAAAGACTACAGACTTCAGTATGGATTGCTTCTCATTGTAAAGAAAGCAAAAATCCTCACCACTGGACCAATAAACAACACCCATATAAATGGACTAAAGACTGAAGTTGATGAAGACTTCACTGTGCAAGCAAACCATCAACCATCAACACTCGTGAAAGTAGCAGAAAGAAATCGAACGACGTATTGTATTAGGCAAATCTGCTGCACAAAACCTCTTTAAAGTATTGACAAACAAAGATGTCAGTTGGAGGACTAAGGTGCGCCTGACCAAAGCCATGATATTTTCAATAATTTCATATGCATTTGAAAGTTGGACAGTAAATAAGGAAGACTGTAGAAGAACTGATGGGTTTGAGTTATGGTGTTGGAGGAGACTGCTAAAAGTACTATGGACTGTCAGAAGAGCAACCTATTTGTGTCAGAAGAAATACAGAATGCTCCCTGGCCAGACTTCATCTCTCATACTTTTGACATATTGTTAGGAGGGACCAGTCCCTGGAGAAATATATCATGTTTGGTAAAGTGGAGGGTCAGAGAAAAAGAGGTAGACCCCCAACAAATGGATTGGCATAGTGGCGGCAGTGATGGGCTCAGGTGTAGCAATGATTGTGAAGTTGGCTCAGGACCAGGCAGTGTTTCGTTCTGTTGTGCGTAGGGTTGCTATGAGTCAGTTCTGACTCAACGGCACCTAACAACAACAACATTATACAAAGTCATCGTGTTGCATTGTTAGGTGCCATCGAGTCGGTACCGACTCATAGCGACCTTATGCACAGCAGAAGGAAACACTGCCTGATCCTGTGCCAACCTCATTATTGTTGCCACGCTTGAGTCCATCGATGCTGCTGCTTGGCTAATCCATCTCATTGGGGGTCTTCCTCTTTTTCTCTGACCCTCCGCCTTACCAAACATGATACCCTTCTCCAGTGACTGCTCTCTCCTGACAATATGTCCAAAGTATGAGAGACGAAGTTTGGCCATCCTGGATTCCAAGGAGCACTCTGGCTGCATTTCTTCCAACACAGATCTATTGGCAGCCCATGGCACTTTCAATATTCTCCTCCCAATACCCTAACTCAAATGCATCAATTCTTCTGTGGTCTTCCTTATTCACGGTCCAGCTTTCGCATGCATATGAAGTTATTGAAAATACCGTGGCTTGGCTCAGGTGCACCTTAGTCCTCAGTCTGACATCTTTGCTCTTTAACACTTTAAAAAGGTCTTGTGCAGCAGATTTGCCTAATGCAAAATGTCGTTTGATTTGTTGACTGCTGCTACTGTGAGTGTTGATAGTTGATCCAAGAAGAATGAAGTCCTTGACAACTTCAATCTCTTCTCCATTGATAAGAATGTTGTTTATTGGTCCAGTGGTGAGGATTTTTGTTTTCTTTATATTGAGATGTAATCCATACCGAAGGGCTATGCTCTTTGATCTTCATAAGTAAATGTTTTAAGTCCTCTTGACTTTCAGCAAGCAACATTGTATCATCTGCATATCACAGGTTGTTAATGAGTCTTCCTCCAATCCTGATGCCACGTTTTTCTTCATAGAACCCAGCTTCTTGGATTATTTGCTTAGCATGGTGGTTATGTGCCGTGGAACCAGTTCCTACTCATAGCGACCCCGTCCATACTGGGTTTCCGAGGCTGTAATCTTTACAGAAACAGAAAGCCTCATCTTTCTACCATGGAACAGCTGGTAGTTTCGAACTGCTGATGTTAAAGTTTACAGCCTGATTCATAACCACTATGCTACCAGAGCATAGAACCGTTAAAATGAAAGCTAGACACCGCTACAATATACAAAAGTAGAGAAGTTGTTTATACAAATCATGGCTTATGTTTACAATAAAATTTTGTGCTGTAACTTAAATATATGCTGTTGAAGGATAGTAAATAGAATTAAATGTGTTCTATGAAACAACAACAACACACACACATATGAAAAAAACCCACACAAAATTGTGCACAGAAAACTGTCATAAATGTACATGTGGAAAAATGCCCACATGGAAAAATTCTCATGTCCCCAATATTATAAGACACTACTAACTCTATCTTTTATATGAAAAATTTTATGTGTGCATCTTTTTTGTGTGTGGACATTTTTCCATGTGTGCATTTTTCTTGTGTGTTTTAAACAGTTTTTTTTTTTTTTTTTTTTTCTTTTTTTTTTTTTTTTTTTTTTAATCTGTGTTCCGTTTTTGTGGGGGCTTTTTTCATGTATGTTTTTCTTGATTAGGAGTGAAAAGATATTCATAGTAAATTAAATGACAGAACATAGAGTATCATATCAATTCTATGAAACATTAATATTTATATTAATCTCTGTATAAATGTGTGTATGTAATTAATTCTTAATGAATACATTGTTATCTGGATGCGAGAATTATGTATTATTTTTTCTTTCCTGTTCTTTTGATATTTTCTAACAATAAGCAATCATCTTTGTAATTTTAAAAACTGTAGGTTATTTTAAATGAAAAAAAAAAATGTAATAGCACAGAAAGGGAAATTACTCTTTTATGCATTGTACATCTTATATGTTGTTGTTATTGCTGTTAAATGCCATTGAGGTTCTGACTGTATAGAGTTTCAGAGGCTTTAAATCTTTGTGCGAACTGGAAGCCTTAATAAAATATTATTTTACAAATGGCCTTTTGATAAAATAGTGCAAAGTCAGGAAGTCCTGGGAGTTGACTTGATTTCCAAAAGTCTTCCTCCTGACATGTGAATCTGGCCAAGTCCTTCTGAAGGATGAAATTTAACTGTGATTTTACAGCTCCTTCCCAGCCGGTGGAACTGGAATCCCAGTGTTCTACTAGGAGGGTGGGGCTTCCAGGTAGGGGTGGGTGAGACGTCTAGGCTGGGCTGTAGAGTGTTTCCAAAAACTGGAGTGTTTGGAAAATAGGACGTAGCTAAGATAGACCACCACTACCAACAACCACAAACAGTTGCCGTAAGTTCATGCTGATTCCTGGTGACCTCGTGTATTCAGAGTGGAACTGCGCTCCATAGGGTTTTCCTGGCTGTGCCCTTTTGGAAAACTGGGGTGGTGCAGTAGTTATCTATTTGACTTCTAACTGAAAGGTTGGAGTCTGCTCACGTAAAGATTACAGACTTAGAAGGCCTGTGGGGCAGTTCTGCTCTGGCCTCTGGCTCACTGTGAGCCAGAAGTGGGTGGATGACAGCAGCTTGATATTTTTGCTTGGGTTTGGACCCTTTCGGGAGTCCTCGTGGTGTTGTGGGTTCAATGCAGGCCTGCTAGCCACCAGGTCAGTGGTTTAAGTGAGAAAGAAGAGCCTGTCTGTTAGTCGGTGGTTCAAACCCTTCAGCTGTCACTTGGAAACCCTATACAAAGTTTCTGGAAGTCGGAACTGACTTGCAAGTACTTAGCAACAACACACATACACACACACATTATATATACATATACACATATGGAGTCCTTGGTGTGGAGCTGTGGGTTAATGTGCTAGACAGCAAAGCTGTTTGAACTGCAAGCTCAATGGTTAAACGCACCAGCTGCTCCCCAGAAACCCTATACAGGGTTGCTATGGGTCGTAACAGACTCGAAAGCACTTAACAACAACATATATATGGAGTCCTGGTGTGGCACTGTAGGATAAGCACTGGATTGTAAGGTTGGTTTGAACTACAAGATCAATGGTTCAAAATCACCGGATGCTCCTCAGAAACTCCATACAGGGTCACTATGAATCGGAACTGACTTGATGGCCCTTAACAACAACATACATATATATATAATGTAGTCCTATTGTGGCGCTGTGGTAGTCCTGGATAAAGCACTGAACTGCAAGCTTGGTTTGAACCACAAAGTCGACAGTTCAAACTTAACCAGCCACTCCTCAGAAACCCTATACAGGGTCGACTATAAGTCAGAACTGTGCCTAACAGCACAGTGCTTAACAACAATATCTATATCTATATCTATATCCATACATACTTACAATGTTCAGAGCTGACTGAAAAGAATCCCTCCATCATCCTTTGAGTTGGGTGCCATTATTGTCTCCATTTACACACAGGGCAACCAAGGCGTAGAGTAATGTAGCTGACCCAGAGTTACACATAAAATAACTTGTAATAACTGTATGTGGATGGGTTAAATCCATTTCTGGAAATCAGTGAAAACATCCGTCCCTGTCTTGCCCAATATTTTAGCTCAATGTCCTTTATTTCCAGTTAGAACCAACAGATTCGTTCCTTTCCCTCTGGAGCAGTAAGGTGTCAAGAGATTCATCTTTTACGAGGCTGATGGCAGCTGTTCTCTTCCCACCCAGCTGTCTTTTCCTGAAATAGGAGAGGGCCAGCATTTGAAACACATTTCAGGGAACTAGTCCTGGAGTTGGAGACCTGAGTTTGAATCCTAGCCTATCCATCACTCTCTGTTTGGGTACCCTCAGCAACCAACTCCATCACCCAGCCTTCATTTTCTCACCTGCACATGAAAGCATCACCCACCTCCAGGCTTGTTTTGCTCGATAACTGATGAGTGAATGCACATTGCATAATGTGTGCACTACACCAGAGCCTTTAGTACACTCTGTGGTTCTCCTTTGTGGCAGGCACCCAGCTCTCAATGCTAGGTTTTTTCTGGCTGCTGCCGAGTCTGCCTTCAACTCCTGGTATCCCCATACACATTGGGATGAAACACCACCTGCTCCTGCATCATTCTGTGAAAGACTGCATATTGGACGACTGTTTTCATTGACTGATCTTCAGAAGTAGATTACCAGGCTTTTCTTCTTTGTCTGCCTTAGTCTGGAAGCTCTGCTAAAATTATTTATAATAATAAATTTACAAATATATGAATATAATATATAGATATAAGTCTATTATAAAAATGTAATACATAATTTTTCTTTGAAGTGTTCCGAAGCAAAGCTATCAGTGTGGGGACTAAGGTCTACCTGACTCAAGCCGTGGTATTTTCAGTCATCTCATGTGTGTGTGAAAGTTGGACAGTGACTAATGAAGGCCGTAGAAGAATTGATGCATTTGAGTTATGGTAATGGAGGAGAATTTTTAAAAGTACCATGAACTTCCAGGAGAACAAACAAATCTGTGGTGGAAGAAGTACATCCAGAATGTTCCTTAGAAAGCAGAATGGTGAGACTTCGCCTCTCATATTTCAACCATGTCCTCAAAAGGGACCATTCCCTGAAGAAGAGAAGGGTCAGAAAAAAAAAAAGAAAGACCCTAATGAGGTGGATTGGTGCAGTGGCAGCAACAGTGGGCTCAGGACCGGGCAATCTTTCCTTCTGTTGGCATGAGGTTGCTACGAGTCAAAACCAAGTCAACAGCACTTAGCAACAATATATAAACATAAAAATATGATTAAAACAAACAAGCAGTGTTTCATTTTGTTGTGCATAGGGGTTGCTATGAGTCAGAACCAACTTGACAGCACCTAACCACAGTAACAACAAAGATAATAAGTATTAAAAGGATGTCTTTGGATCTTGGTCTCAGCCAGTAGGAAGTTGCTTCAAGACCTCCGATGCATCACTTCTGATCCCCTTGCCTTTCCTTTCTTTGATTCCTGGCATTACTGGGTGGCTGCTTCTGCGCAGGACCCAATGGATGGGTACATCGGGCAGCGCTTCATGTCTTGCTTCTAGCCCCAGGTTGTTTTTAGTGCTATTACAAATCAGGACAATTGAAGAACCAGCTTGTCACCCACATATGTGCAGTCTGGAAATGGCAGAACTCGAATGTCTGCTGGTGTGATCCTTTGATCACTGACAGATACAAGCACAAAATGAATGCTTCCCCTCTTGCTCCCTGATGGAAGGACCTGAGCCACACATTAGGGGGTTTCTAAGGTGGCACCAGTTAGCCAGATGCTGTTGAGTTCATTCCAGCTCATGGTGCCCATGTGTGCCAGAGGAGCACTGTGTTCCTGAGAGTTTTCAGTGACTGATTTTTTAGAAGTGGATTTTCAGGCCTTTCTTCTGAGGTGCCTCTGGGTAGACTCAAAGCTCCAAATTGTCAGTGAGCCCCCCTGAGCATATTAATTCTTGGGACCACCTAGGGACTTCTAAGATAGTTGTTATTAAGTGTTGTTGAGTTGGTTCCCACTTACTGCGATCCTGTATAGCAGGGATGGGGAACGTCTGGCCTGCGAGCCAGATAAGGCCCAAGAAATTGTTGGGTCTGGCCCTGCCAAGGCAACCATAGTTCCAGCCATCACATTATAGCAGGTTAACTTTTCAGTTGATAATTGTGTATGGCCCGTGAATGATGTTACAAATATGCAAGTAACCCTTGGTAGTGAAGAGTTTCCCCACCCCTGCTGTATAGGGTTTCCAAGAAGCAGATGGTGGTTTTGAACTGCCAAGCTATGGTTCTTAGTCCAGTGGTGATCCTACAGTGCTACTCCAGGAATCTAGTACAATGGTACATCACTGTAATGTTGATCCACTCAATGATGACACTTCCTTGTATTGATTCTTTGTCTTTCCCTGTTCATCTCCCCACATTGTTCCCCGAGTTCCCACTTGCCAATCATGTTCTCACACATAGATCTTTGTTTCAGCCTTAATTTTCTGGGGAACCCAGGACTGAAGAGAATTGAAACTACAATTTCAAACTCATACTTAGGCTTGTAGCTCCCACCAAAATCCCCCGCACAATGTCTGGAATATAATTATTGTTGTTAAGTATCATTGCGTCAGTTCCAACTCATAACAACCCTGTATAGGGTTTCTGAGGAGTGGATGCTGAGTTTGAACCACCAACCTTGTGGTTAGCAGTCCAGAGTTTATCCTACAGCTTCATAACAGGACTCAAAATATAATTGGTACTCAGTAAAAACTTAATTATTATATAAATAAATAAATGAGGTGTCTGTGCTGTGTCTCAAGCAAGTAGCCTATGAGACCAAAGGTCAGCAATTACTTTAAAACAAAGATGAGAATATAAGAGATCAGGGAAACTAGATTAATGGAAACAGAACAACCAGAACACATATAACGAGAATGTTTACACATTGTGAAGAATATACCTAATGCAGCTGAATAATTTGCATAGAAATTGTTGAATGGAAACCCAAACTGCTATGTAAACCTTTACCAAGACCACAGTAAAATAAAATTTTATTAAAGAAAGAAACTGTTGTTGTTAAGTGCAATTGAGTTGATTCCAACTCATGGATTGAGGTTGCCAGGCATAGTAATTACCTGACAACTCTTGGATTGAGGTAGCCAGGCATAGTGATTACATGACAAAATTTTGGAATTGACCAGCAGGGTTGAATATCAGCTCTGTTACTTACTAGATGGGCAAGTTATTTGGCCTCTCTGTACCTTAGTTTCTTTGTAAATGGAAGGAAAGAGTATGGCACCCATAAAAGGATCCAGTGACACCCCTCCTGTAAAGGACTTACCATGTGGTAATAATTATCTGTGCTATTAATATTACTAAGGAGCTCTGGTAACATAGTGGTTACGAATTGGACTGCTAACCTCAAGGTAGGCAGTACAAAACTACCAGCCGTTCTGTGGGAGAAAGATGAGGCTTTCTGCTCCTGTAAAGATTTATAGCCTCAGAAACCCTGTGCAGGGTCACTATGAGTCGGAACCGACTCCACGGTATTAACAACAACAACAATTAATATTATTACTAAACAAACCTCATTGGCTTCTAGTCAATTCTTATTAATAGTGACAGAGACTAGATGTACTCTTTCTCCATGGGAGAAAGATGAGACTTTCTCCTCCCACAAATACTCACACCATTGGGAACCCTATACAAGGTTACTATGAGTTGGAACTAACTCAACGGTACTTAACAGCAACAGCATGTCCCAGAGAACCGCCCCATAGGGTTTCCAAGGCTGAAAATCTCTATGAAAGCAGATTGCCACATCCTGCTCGTGTGGAGTGGCTGGTTAGTTCAAACTACCTACCTTTGGATTAGCAGCCAAGCCTTGTAACCACTGCAGTACCAGGGCTACTGATTATCATATAATTTGGTTGATTAAATTACAATTACACAAGGAATCTCTTTGAAAGTTTCAGGAATAGAATTCAGAAGACCCATTTGTGACTTTGGGTACATCATTGCATGTTTCTTTATTTAATGTTCTTTCTATAAGAAGAATAATTCCCAGTCCATCTATTTTGTTCATGATGGCTGGGAGAGCACTTTCCAGACATGGAAGGGACATCTTTTACCTCTGTGATATTGGTGGTGAGTGGTGTCTTTCAGAAATCATTCTGATGCCTTAAGGAAGATCTCTCCTTTGAGATCATGGAAATTCATCCATCATTTCAGAAGGATGACCTCTCCGGCTGACCATAGGATGATCTCTAGCTGAGAGGTAAATCCCTATGACTCTCGGAGGGAAACCAGTCCTGAAAGGTGAAGCGGGTGCTGTATTTCACAGCTGGCTTAAGCCCATTATCACTGATGAAAACTGGATTCTTAAAGGACATGCCTCTTTCACACCTCAGCCTCATTCAAGGGACCTTTGCCCAAAAGCTGGAGTGTTGTGTGCTGCCAAAGAATTACTAGTATTTCCCATAGTGGCACTGAAGTGTCACATAGGATGGATTTCCTGATACCTCATCTGTAGAGGAGAGTTCACCAAATCCCTCATTTGATAACAGATCATCTCAGCACACACAGACACCTCTCTCACTTGCCAGAGCCTGTGGAAGGCAGAAACCAGCCAGAGAAAGAAAATGCAATTATTTCCCACTAAAATGAGCAATAAAAAAGTAGTAAGACTGTACCCTGTCAAAGGCAGAAACCTTTTGATGCTCAGAAAAACAAGGGTGTCTAGGGAGTCCCTGCTCTCACAAGTTTCCCTGTATTCGACTGCACTGCATTCTATTATTTTGCATGGTATTCTATGGTATTACATTGCATGTAGTGTACTCTACAGTGTTAAATTGTTTTCTGTCATATTACTTTACATGTATTCTATTGTATTACATTGTATTCTATCCTATTACATCATGTTCTCTCGTATTACATCGTATTCTATCGTATTACATTGTATATCTATCGTATTACATGATGTTCTATTGTATTACATTGAATATTCTATTGTGTTGCATGGTATTCTATTGTATGACATGGTATTCTATTGTATGACATTGTATGTGTTGTATTCTACTGTACAACACTATACATATTGTATTACATTGCATTGTATTTTCTTCCATCACCCCGTCCCCATTTTTGTCTCCCTCCTTGACTTAACAGCATTCACTCTCATATGTCTGAGCTCTAACGTCAAATGTTTCCTTGTAAAACAAATGAAGGTTTTGTTCATGTGCTTCATTTGCAGAAAAGTTATTGAACTCTAAATCTTATTTTCAGCTAACACATAGGGTCCTATAGTGTATGCTCACTTCATTTTCTGTCTCATTCCTCAAGTCAGACACTTAGATTGTCTCTCCCCCTCCCCGACTTGCCCACAATTAGCATTATTACAAAGCTAAGCACAATAACTTCCCTGGAGGTGGGCTTTTGGATCTTCTTGTTGTTGATGGCAAGTGCCTTCAAGTTGGTTCTGACTCAAAGCAACCCTGTTCCGAGGCTGTAAGTCTTTACGGGAGCAGAAAACCTCATCTTTCTCCCGTGGAGCAGCCAGTGGGCTTGAACCTCAGACCTTGTGCTTAGCAGTCTAGTGCTTATCCTACAGAGCCATCATAGTCCTTTTGGATCCTAGGACATACCTAATCCAAAACTGTTGCCATGGTGTTGATTGTGAGTCACATCAATCCTAGGGGATAAGATAGAATTGCCCCAGAGGCTTTCCAAGGTGCTGAATCTTCACAGAAACAGACTACCACAGCGTCTTCCTGAAGAGGACTGGTAGGTTCTTGCCGCTGACCTTTGAGGCTACATTTGAGCACTTAGCCAATGTGCCATCAGGGCTCCTTCTCTAGGGTGTTGCTCTGTAAGATAAGCACTGGACTACTAACCACAAAGTCAGCAGTTCATACCCACCAGCTGCTCCTTGGAAACCCCATTTAAGGTTACTGTGAGTCAGAACTGACTTGATGGCGCTTAACAACAACTCACATATTCTAATCAAGATAGATTCTACTTGTCATGTTGCAATTCAGATGGTAAGACTTCTTGGTGGGTAGTTTTGTCCATGCCCTTTTGTCTTTGTTAGTATACATCTCTCATTTGTATAGAAAGGAGTTCGGATGAGAAAATCTCAAAATCTCTCTCGGTGTTAAGAGTCTGCCCTAATGTTCAAGCCCACTATGTTTATCAAACATATGGAAGAAGAATCAGAAAAAATATGGTAGCCCATCATCCAAATATTTGGAAGTAGCCAGATGTTCAACATCTTCTAGACATCATCTAAGAGAGCTTTGCCCGTGTTGTCAGGCAGCTCCCTCTGGGGTATTTGTGTTCTCACATTTTCCCAAGAATTCTCCTCTTTCTCTTAGTAAGATAATGCCAATTCTGGCTTGCAGGGTTCCTGCAGTCACATAAGAATCTGGGCTTTGAATTCTTTCAACTTAGGGTTGATACCAGTCTATCTATCTCTCCACTCATCCATCCAGTCTTCTCTCTGTCCATCCATCCATCCATCCATCCATCCATCCATCCATCCATCCTTCCTTTTATCTGTCCATCCATCTTCCTATCCATCCATCCATCCAGCGTCCATCCATCCATATTTGCTTCCTTCCATCCTTCTTTCTTTTTATCTATCTATCTGTCTGTCTGTCTGTCTTCATTTACAGGGAGGGTTTCAGTACTTAAGTAGTTAATAAAAACTGACCCTGTAGTCAAACAACATGATTTAGCTAGATGTGAGCTCCAGTGACTAGCTCTGTGACTTTGGGCCAGAAATGACTTCTTGGCATTTGTCTTGGTTCCTTAGCACTGCTACACCAGAATGACTACAGGTGGATGGCTTTCACAACCAGAAATCTATTCTCTCACTGTGTAGGAG
>NW_006408596.1:13102671-13112456 GCF_000296735.1 Chrysochloris asiatica
GACCCCAGGTCCAAAGGCTAGACTCCTTATCTGGATATTACAAAATAGAGGTAATAATTCTTATATCCGTGGCTTATGTTTTTGTTGTTAGTGCCGTCAAGTCAGTTCCAACTCACAACTACCCTGTATAGGGTTTCCGAGCAGCGGCTGGTGAGTTTGAACCACCAACCTTGCTGTTCAAAGCCACCTTGAAGTGTGTGGTAGGAATCAAATGAGATCATGCATAATAAAAACTCAACATTGAGGTTTTGTGGTCATTTCTTTAAGGCAAAAGAAAACGGAAAATTGCCAGAAATTCTTTGACATTCTTCCCATGAGGAAGTGAGCGCTATGGTCCAGCTCCATCTGGGTGGGCTTGTGACGGCTTCAACTAAATGGACATGATAAAACGCCAGAATGTGGCTTCCAGAGCCAGGTCATAAAATGCAATGTTGCTCTCACCTTCTTCATTGGAACCCTGAGACATCACATAAGAAGTCTGTCTCCTCTGAGGCTGCCATATTGGAGAGGCCACCTGTACGTTCTTCAGGAAACAGTCCTGTTTGGACCCAGCACTCCAGCCATTCCTGCTGGAAAGGTATCAGACATATGAGTGAAGAAGTCACTTGAAAGTCATTCTCTGGTCCCAACTGAGACCCTAGACACTGTGGTACAGGGGTCAACTATTTCCTCTGTGTTCTGTCCAAATTCTAGATTCCCACAATGCATGACCACAGTTAAATTGGCTGTTGTTTATGCCATGAAGTCTGGAGGGAGATTACTATACAGTAATAATATCTGGTGCACCCTGAGCTACTAGTATTATTTCACCCTTTGAGACAGTGCTCACATATTATGTATTATGTGAAGACACAGTCTAATTGATAATGTTGTTGTGTTGTTAAGTTCTATTGAATTGGTTCCGACTCCTGGTGACCATCTATAGGGTTTCTGAGGAGCGGTTGCTGGTCTTGAAACTTGTGGGTGGTTAGCAGTCTAGTGCTTATCCTATAGCACCACACCAAAAAGATAATATATACTGAAAATTTAGTATGTACCTGGTGCTGTGTTCATTGCTTTGTGGATGTTCAGTTATTCCTCACAATCATGCTGTGAGGCGGGCGGTATTACAATGTATTTTTTCAGAGAGGAAGAAACAAACAGTTTTTGTTGTTTTTTAAATTTCCCAAGACAACTGTCACAGTTCCTTCCCAGCTGCTGCCAAGTCAATTCCAACTCATGGTGACCCGTGTGAGCCAGAGCAGAACTGTATTCCGTGGAGTTTACAGTGACTGATGTCTCTGAAGTGTCTCCAGGTCTCTCTTCCGTGGTCCTCCTGGGTGGACTTGAACCTCTAGCCTCTTGGTTAGTAGCCAAGCACCTGAACCATTTGCACCACTAGGAAAAAAGTTGTTAATACTAGAATTTGACCTCTGGTCTCTGAGCTACTTAAGAGCTGCTCATGAATGGATAATTGTAACAGCAAAATCTGTGCTCATTTCTGGTTGCTTGCTTGGGATTTGATTAGAGACATGTCCATCTCCTTTTCTACCCATTGCCATTTGAAAATGAAGGAAGCTTCCCCAGAGAAGCCATCAGATGACAATTCCTCCCAAGGCCAGGGTTCTAGGGGAGGCTTCCTAAATACCCCAAGAGAAAGGAGCTTTAAACTTCACTCTCCAAGAAGGAAAGCTCTTGGGGGAATGGCAAGGTTGACAGTTTCCTACAACAGTGTGGTCTACTTATATCTGAGGGTCTCCCCACACCCCCAAACAACTTGAGTGCACCACTTACTTTGGTCTGAGCAGGTCTTAGCCTCTTTCCGTGCCCCACCCCCACCTTGAATCTATTACTTAAGTGAGCATAACCATGAAGCCACTAATAAAAACATCTCCACTGGCTCTGTTTACCCAGCTGCGTATCTCAGGATCTGCCCCTGACAGTTTTAACACTCTCTCATTTCTCTGTCTTCCACAGGATTCATTTGAAGCAGCCCACAAGGAAGGCTGATGCTGAGGAAACAAAACCCAGGCCCCCAGGCCTCCTAACTGAGGGGACTTGGAGCATGCTGGGAAAACATTTCCACCTGAGGAGCACAAAAGACCCCAGGAGTGGAGGGAGCTGGCTGGAGGCCAACCGGAGGTATCAAAGTGGCCTGGCCCCAAGAGGGATGTCTGATGGTGGGACCAGAAAACACACATCCTCCCAATCCTAAAGCAAATAGTGCTCCAAGCTTTGAGGTAGGGAGGGCTTTGCCCATCCAAATCCGGGATGGCAGCCACGATGGGGGTCCTCTGTTTTGTTTTGTTATAAGAATTACGGTGTATCAACAGGGAAGAAAAGGAAAAAAAAAAAAAGCACAAACTTAAATAATGAAACAGCAAACAGAACATCCATTCAACCACACCCAGGTCAAGAAACAGAACATTGTTAGTCCCCATCAGTCTCTCTCTTCTCCCGTCCCTTCCTTAAAAGTAGCCTCTAACTTTACTTTTAACACCAAAGGTTCATTTTGGCGGTTTCTGTTCTTTCTTAGAAATGGAATGTGTTCTTTGTGGCTGGGGTATTTTTTGCTCAACACTGTGTTTGAGAGCTGCATCTCGACCATACAGAAAGCTGTTATCTGTTAGGGTTGAAGATGATTCCATTAAATAAATATATCATGAGGTTTTGATTGGTTCAACTCTTAAGAGGCATTTGGGTTATTTCCAGTTTGAGGTTACTGTGTCATGGTGAAGGTTCTGCCTATCTCTTGGCACATCCATTTCTGTTAGTTATATACCTAAGGATGGGCCTACTGGTCAAAAGATATGTGTCGATTCAGCTTTACAGATAATGTCAGACTATTTTCCAAAGTACCTGTTTCAAATTAGTATAATTCCCATCTGCAATTCTGCAATGTCTGAGCGTTCCAGTTGCTCCACATCCTTGTCAACACTTGGTATTGTCTTTTAAAAACCTTTGGAGCCATTGTGCTAAGTGTATAGTTGGCGTTTCATTGTGCTCTTCAGTAGCATTTCTTTGATTAGGATGGAGGCCAAACCCCTTTGTAATAAGCTTTTTGGCCATTTGGAGATCTTGTCTGAAGTTTCTAGTCAAGTCTCCAGCCCATCTTTCTATTGGGTTATCTTTTTTTTTTTTTTTTTCCTTACTGCCTGGTCAAGTTAGGAAATTATGGATGCATTTTGAAAACAAGCCATTAGAAGGTTAGATGTGATACAATTATCTTCTCCCACTCTGTGGTTTGACTTTTCACTCTTTGAATGATGTCACTTCATGAATGTTGTTGTTGTTTTCTGCTGTGGAGTCAGTTCTGACTCACAGCGACCCTGTATAGGGTTTCTGAAGCTGTAAATCTTTATGGGAGCAGAAAGCCTCATCTTTCTCCTGCGGAACAGCTGGTAGTTTCAAACTGCTGACCGTGAAATTAGCAGCCTGATTCGTAACCACTACGCTACCAGAGCATGTTGTTGTTGTTGTGAAGTGCTGTTGAGTCAGTTCTGACCCATAGCAACCCTGTATAGGGTTTTCAAGGAGCAGCTGGTGAGCTTGAACCACCAACCTTTTCCTATGTGGTTGATTTGGGGGAAGGTGTCTTATTTACGAAAATTTTCCCCTCCCTGAATACATTTAAAAAAAAAATTCTCTTACGACATGTTGTAGAAGCTATGTTGTTGTATTGTTAAGTGCTGTCGAGTGGGTTCTGATCCATAGTGACCCTGTATAGGGATTCAGAGGAATGCCTGCTGGGTTTGAACTACGGACCTTGTGATTAGCAGTCAATTGCTTATCGTACAGCACCATACCAGAACTCCATAGAAGAATGTCCTCAACCTCAACATTTCCATCATGCACCATCTTGATATATAATTATATATATTTATTTATATATATAATATGTATTTACATATATATGTATGTTGCTAAGTGCCTTCGAGTCAGTTCTGGTTCATAGTGACCCTGGATAGGGTTTCCAAGGAGCAGCTGGTGAGCTTGAACCACCAACCTTGCTGTTCAAACTGACCTTGCAGTACAGGTCATTAATCCACAGCACCACACCAGGACTCCCTACACATATTGTTGTTGTGAAGTGCTGTTGAGTGGGTTCTGATCCATAGCGACCCTGTATAGGTTTTCCAAGGAGCGACTGGTGAGCTTGAACTGCCAACCTTGCTGTTCAAACCAGCTTTGCAGTCCAGCACATTA
The DNA here is from genome assembly GCF_000296735.1 of Chrysochloris asiatica. NCBI lineage: Eukaryota > Metazoa > Chordata > Mammalia > Afrosoricida > Chrysochloridae > Chrysochloris > Chrysochloris asiatica. The sequence continues at coordinate 13,106,857 of NW_006408596.1, forward strand.
ATTCGCAGTGCCATACCATGACTCCGTATGTGTGTACACACACACATATATAACGTCTCATTGTAGTTTGGATAAAAGTTTGTAGAGCAGATTCGTTTTCCGTTCACCAGTTTATAGAAGTTTTGTTTCCTGACATCGGTTGCTCACCCCACGTCTCCCCTGGGTCCCTCCTTTCCATTTGTCCTGTCCTGCCTTCTTGGTGGCATTGTTGGCTCACTGCTGCCCTTCTGATCTTGTGTGGCGTGCATCCCTTCTGATGCTTTTCTTCACTTTCCAGGCCTGTTATTTGGATGGAAGTCAGTCCCTCGTGGGTTCATTCCAGGCTTGAAGGCTGTCGAAGGGTCACAGTCTCAGAGATTCCCCTGGTCTCTATCAGACCAGTAAGTCTGGTCTTCTTTATGATTTTGAAGTTTGTTCCACATTTGTTTTCTTCTTCTCTGGCCAGGCCTTTCTACTGCGACCGTGAACAGAGCATTTTGTGGTAATAACTGGGTACCATCTTGCTCCTCTGGGCCCAGGGAAGTGGGGTCTGGACTTCCTGTGGGTCATTAGTCCTTTGGGCTAATTGTTTCCTTGCTTCTTTTGTTCACTCTTCTTTACTCTGCACACAGATAATACGTGCACCTTAGATGGCTGCTTGAAAGCTTTTAAGATCGTAGTCACTGCTCACCAAAGTAGACTGTAGAACACTGTCTTTGAGCACTGTGTTGTGCCAGTTGACCTAGCTGTGCCTGGAGAATGAAGTCCTAAGTTTCCAAGCCCTCAAGATGCTTGGTTATGGATAAGAATGTTTTAGAACTTTGTCCCTTGTATGCTCTATCTTATCCTTGGATGGATTTGCCGCGCATACAAATAAATATATAGAAAAAGCCTCAGCCACGCCTGTCTCTACTCATAGACATACTCCCTGTTCACCTTTCCACATCTGTTCAACATGTATGATTCACTAGACATGTATGAACTTGGGTGTAGGGGCAGACAATATACAGTAAGGGGAGAAGGCAGTACAACATGACCAGGCAGAGGAGTAACACTGGGTGGGGCGCAAGAATAAAAGACAGCAAAGGTAAATACAGTTACATACACAATCCTGCAATCATGGTATTACAGGCAGTATATAAAAGTAGCTACTTAGGGGGACATGGCAGCTATGTTATCTTGGCATGAACAATCTGCCATCTTTTTCCTCTGTCTTCCCCCATCTTCCTATTTTCTCATTCCTAGAGTACCTCTGAGTTCCTTATGAAAAAGGATGTTTGTCTTTTATGACTTATCATTATATATGTGTTACTGTTAAGTGCTGCCTAGTCAGTTCTGACTCATAGTGACCCTGTATAGGGGTTTCCAAGGAGCAGCTACTTGTTTGGAACTACCGACCTTGTGCTTCACAGTCCAGTGCTGATCCTGCAGTGCCACACCAGGAGTATATATACCAACACAACCACCACCAAGATGTAGATGATAGGGCTTTGTAATACATGTTCCCACCCATTAATTAATTATGTTTTCTCATATTAACCCCTGGAAACTATCAGCGAAAGCATCATAAGGCCCACTTTAAAGATCAAAGGATTGAGGTTCAGAGGACAGGATTTTGTCCAAAGTCACATGGTAACTAAGTGGTAGAACAAGGAGATTCAAAAACTTGTTATTATTGTTAAGTGCTGTTGAGTCTGTTTACTCTGTATAGGGTTTCCGAGGAACAGCTGGTGAGTTTGAACCACCGACCTTGCGGTTCAAACCAACTTTGCAGACCAGCGTGTTAACCCACAGTGCCACACAGGACTCTGAACTCCTATGAGATCTATCGGACTCTATTTCTCACCTCATGTACCTGAAGATGCTTTGAGAGAGCAAGTTAAGATGCTGTGGCTGTTTGCCGCAGAAGAAAGCTGAGGCTGGCTAGCGGTTCTTATAAAGATTCAGTCTCAGAAACCCCGTAGAACACTTAGTTCTGCTCTGTCCTTTGGGATTGTTTGATTTTTTTTTAGTCTCTGAATATGCGTAAGTTATGATAACATGCAGAATGAATTCAGCCCTTCCCATGCCTTTCTTCTAACCTGTTGTTAAGTGCCACTGAGTCAGTTTCTGAGGAGCAACTAGTGGGTTTGAACTGTCAACCTTGTGGTTTATAGTCCAGTGCTGATCCTACAGTGCCACACCAGGAGTCCTCTTCTAGCCTGGTGAAACCTATTTTTCCACCTGACCTTCAGAACTTGTTAAGTGCCGTGGCTATTAAATCTTTGTAGGAACAGTAAGCCACTCTCACGGAGTGGCTGGCTGACTCGAACACCAGAACTTGTGGTTTGCAGTCCAGTGCTTATCGTGTGGAGCATCGCAGAACTTAACGTGTGTAGTTTTGTGCTAGTCAGTGTGGGGTCATTTGTCACAGCAGCCATAGGGGACTTATACATGAAGGAGGAGCCCTTCAGCTTAGACACCCATATCTCTGACACCCATGTCTCTAACACCCATACCTCTGACACCCATATCCCTGGCACCCATACCTCTGACACCCATATCTCCACTGCCTGGATGCCCTTTGAGCTCTGGGACTCAAAGGCCTAGTACAAGCCAGCAGCTCACTTGGAAACACTTTGAACCTGGAATCTGGTTACAATGGATTCCAAAACCTGATACCCAGTACTCTCATCATTCGATTTGCTATTTCTAAGAAGAAAATATTTGTAGGAGTCCCTCGGTGGTATGAATGGTGTGTGGTGGTTCAAAACCGCTGCCTCAGAGGCTCTGTGAAAGAAAGCTCTGGTGATTTGCTTCTGTAAAATTGCAGTCAAGACAGCTCTATGAAGGAGTGCCGCTCTGTAACAAATGGGTTGTCATGACTCAGAATAACCTTGATGACAACTTGTTTTGTTTTTTTTAAATTCTGAATATGGTTCCCAGACTAGTAGTCTCAACACCATTTCAGGGCTAGTTAAATATATTGTTGTTAAGTACCGTGGAGTCGGTTCCGACTCATAGCGATCCTGCACAGGGTTTCCAAGGCTGTAAATCTTTACTGGAGCAGAACGCCTCATCTTTCTCCCACGGAACAGCTGCTAGTTTCGAACTGCTGACCTTGAGGTTGGCAGCCTGACTCATAACCACTATACTACCTACCAGAGCTCCTTGAATTTCGCTCCAGCCTTGCTGGATCAGAATCTACTTTTCCCAAGACCACCTGAAGACAGGTGTGCACATTCAAGTGTGAGACGCTATGTTAGAAATCTGACAGCATAGCCCCACCTTCCACTGAGTCCTTAGAGTGAGCCCTAAAATGGGGGTCTGCTCTCCTCATGGAAAATAAAGGAGGTCTTGAATATGAGCTGGCATGAAGAAATCTAACCAGTGCTCCAGTAACAATCCATGACACACATGGGGTATGTCATTGTCACTTCATGCTGTTCCCTGGTTGGACAGAACACAAACATCTGGCTGTTGTCTCCACAAATATGTACAAAGCAAAGTCCATGGTATTCTGAGCAAGGGAGACAGGAGTTTCACCCAGAGGAGGAGCCAAGGCACTGTCAAAGGGCCGATGAACAAAAGAATACTCATGCTTCCTGCATGACGATCATTTAAATTCTGCCCCTAAATACTCCCAGGAAGACTGGTGTTTTGACTGTGTGTTTGTTTTTAAGTCATGCAATGGGGCTGTTTTTGTTTAAATGCTGCCTAAGTAAAGGCATACAAATACCCTGTTTCTGAGTCTGCACGCCCCCAGAGCACCCACTTGGTATGAACCAGACATGAACTTGTGACAGTGGAGGCAGTGGATTGCGGGGGAGCCTCAAACATTTTCAGGTCAAGACACGTTATTTAAAGTTTTGGTGAGGTTCTGATTTTATTCAAGGCCCTATGAGTCTCCCTTTCAGAACTGAAGTCAGACTGAACTTTAATATAGAGGAGGAAACTGCTGAGGAGCTGTTAGAGTTGAATTGTGTTTCCAAAAAGATCTGTTGAAGTACTAACTGTTATACATGTGGATGTGACCCTGTCTGGAAGGGTTGTTGTTGGTAGGTACCCTTTAGTTGGTTCTGACCCATAGCTACCCTATGTACACAGAATGAACCACCGCTCCGTCCTGAGCCGTCCTCACAATTGCTGCTATACTTGAGCCCATTGCTGCTGCCGCCATGTCAGTCCATCTGATTGGGGGTCTTCCTCTTTTTCTCTCATCCTCCACTTTACCAAGCATGATGTCCTTCTCCAGAGAGTGGTCCCTCCTGATAACATGTCTGAAGTATGAGAGACAAAGTCTCACCATCCTGGCTTCTAAGGAACACTCTATCTGTTCTTCTAAGACGTCTTTGCTCCTGAACACTTTAAAGAGGTCTTGTGCTGCAGATTTGCCTAATGCAATAAATACATGCTTGATTTCATGACTGCTGCTTCTATGAGTGTTGATGGTGGATCCAAGCAAAATAAAGTCTTGGACAACTTCAATGTTTTTTCCATTTATCATGGTGTTATTTATTGGTTCATTGGTGAGGATTTTTGTTTTCTTTACATTGAGGTGCAACCCATACTGAAGACTGTGATCTTTGATCTTCATCGGTAAGTATTTTAAGTCCTCTTCGATTTCAGCAAGCAAGGTTTTGTCATCTGCAAATCACAGGTTTTTAATGAGTCTTCTTTCAATCCTGATGCCACGTTCTTCTTCATATAATCCAGCTTCTTGGTTTATTTGCTCTGTATACAGTCCTGGCATGGCATTGTAGGATAAGCAGTGGACCGCAAGGTAGGTTTGAACTGCAAGGTCAGTGGTTCAAACTCACCAGCCACTCCTCAGACACACGATGTAGGGTTGCTACAAGTCAGAACCAGCTTGATGGCAGTTAACGACACAACAATACAGATTGAATAAGTATGGTGAAAGAATACAACCCGGGCACAAACATTTCTTGATTTAAAACCATTCAGTGTTCTCTTGTTCTTTTTGAAAAACTGCCTTTTTGGTCTATGTACAGGTTCCTCATAAGTATAATTGAGTGTTCCAGAATACTCTTTCTCCACAATGTTGTTCATAGCTTGTTGTGATCCACACAATTGAAAGCCTTTGCATAGTCAACAAAGCACAGGTAAACATCTTTCTGGTATTCTCTGCTTTCAGCCATAATAATCTTCATTCCATGTCCTGGTCTGAATCCGACTTCAGCCCCTAGCAGTTCCTTGTCAATACACATTTGCAGCCATTTTAAAATCATCTTTAGTGGTTGGTGCGTAATTTTGAATACTAGTGTTATTAACTAATACCCTAGGCATATGGATATTATCCTATCACAGACAGCATTAGATTTCAAGATAGCTCTGAAAATGTTCGTTTTGATGATGAATGCTGTGTAGTTCCACTTTGATTTGTCATTCTGGCTTAGTAAACTATATGATTGTCAGATTCAAAGTGGCCAACACCAGTCCATTTCAGCTCACCATTGCCTAGGATAGTGATCTTTATGTGCTACATGTCATTTTTGACAACTTCCAGTATGCCTAGATTCATACATCATACAGTCTGTGTTCCAATTATTAATGAATGTTTACAACTGTTTCTCCTTTTGCCCATATGATCCTTCAATATTGCAACCAGAGGCTTGAATTTT
>NW_006408596.1:13122966-13139270 GCF_000296735.1 Chrysochloris asiatica
TTACAGCCCTCTCCTTCTCTTTCCTGTTTTAAAAAACACAGGAACAAAAATTAAACAAGAAAAGTTCAAGGCCTGCTCTTGGGCTGAGTATCTGTCGGCCACTTGGTTTTAAGTGGGTACTGTCTCTTTAAATTTCGAGGAGATCTATGCACATGCGTAGTAGAGCCCTCCGAGGGTGGGGCTGGAGTATCTGCCAGCTCAGGCACCCGTATATTCACCAGAATGGAGGTACACACACAGCAAGGGACTATGGAAAAGATACCAAAAAAAGAAAAAACAGAATGTCCACACCTCTATCTCTGCGGCTCTGTCAGGCTTCCATGGATGCTCTGATCCTTTCCCTGCTTGGCCCCTCACAAAATGGCAGCTCCTGGAGCAGCTGAGTGTCCCGAACCAGGAAGCAATGGATTTCTTGCTTCTGCCAGAAACTCCCCAGCTGTGAGTCTTCCAACCTTCTAAATATTCCTTTATATGTGGTTCAGAGTACTGGGACCATTCCCTGAGCCTTCTTGGTCCTGTGTTCTGTGTTGCTCTCGGCAGAGCTCGTCACTACACTTCCACCCGATCCGCCATCTTTTTCCGGAAGTCCTGTATGATGTTCTTGATAGCATCCCATAGCTCCTCTGTTCGTCAGTTGTTGGTGTCTAATACATCAGCTCTGTCCTGGGCTTGTTTTTATTTTTTGTCCCCGTGTGGTACTGTGTACTAAAGCACTGGACAGCAAGGTTAGCTTGAACCACGAGGTCGATGGTTCAAACTCACCAGCTGCTCCTTGGAAACCTTAAACAGGGTCGCTGTGAGTATGAACTGACTCTATGGCACTTAACAACAACAACATACTGAATTAGAGTGAGTCCCAGGTCAATCTCAGAAGTCCATACAAACCTGTGAGAGCCAGAACTCAAGGGAATTGTGTGGTTTTCACGGTGTCTCAAGTTTTCTGCCTTTGACCAGGAACAGCCCCCACATTTGTATTGTTCTCCATTTACTGGAAAATAGTTTTTGCCTCTCAGAGTTTCCTGCTTTTGCAGGCTTTGCTGTAAAGAGAAGAGACACAGAGAAAGAAAGACGGCCAAAGGCTGTCATGTGATATTCTATGTTTCCCTTGCTGCAAGCCAAGAGATGCCTGAACGACTAAGGTACATGGGACAGACTCTCCCTTGGAGCCCCAGAAAGAGTCCACATGGCTGACACCCTGATCTCTGACTGCCAGCCTCTGTCTCATTACCTACTCAGCTTGTGGTGTTTTGAATGGAAACCCTAGAAAACTGACAGGAACTGAAATGGAATTCTTGAGAGTGAGAACATGCCAACACCAAGAGAAAGGAGATATGGTTCTATTGTCTTGGGAGGGAAATTGCAGATCTTGACTTTGTTTTTCATTTTCATATGTCCTTCAGTGACATTGCAGGGAGCTGGGAGGTTTTGATACTCAGAATCCAGATCCAAACAGACTTTTCCTTAAAGCTATGTGGGAATTGGATGGTTGGATTTGTCATATTGGGTTTTCTTTCATTGTGTTGGGGGTCTTCTGGGAGACTATTTTTCTGCATGGTGTATAATTACATAGTTATGGGAGAAGAAAGATTTGACTTAGAACTATTTTGTGAATCGGTTATTTTAAAGAAAACCCTGCTAGCAATCCATTTAGCATTTTGTTTAACTGATTACCCAAATAAACAGCCAAACCCAGTTCCATGAAGCCTGCTATTTAACTAGAGAAACTCTTCAAGATCTCAGAATTAGATGTAAGTTGAATGGCAGAGTAGAAGCAGAGTCAGTGTTGACTGGGTTTTTTCTCTTTGCTGGGTACATACTGGGATTTCATTCGTGTTACTTCACTTAATTCTCACCAAGTCTTATAAAGTGTGTGTTGTTTCTTTGAGATTTTATTATTGAAAAAACACTTCTCTGTGTAAAAAGTGAAGTTGAGATTGGGGGTCAGATCTGGGGCTTATGCTGTCTGACTTCTGTGAGTTATCTCATTGAGTTCCCTCTGTACACCTTTGGTTTAATTTTCTTGTTTTGTTTTAGAGACAAGGAAACAGAATCTGCAAAGGGACTGCCTAGATTTTAAGTAGTAGAATTGGGCTTCAATCTAAAAGCTACTTGATTTCATTGTCAGATCTCATGGTAGATGAAAATTGCCCATGTGAGGGAAGTTCTTTCTGACAGTGGATCACTCCTGTATCTTAAATATGGGGCTGGCCGCTAGAATTATACATACGGTAAACTTTGTAGAGTACATGCAATATCTACATTTATGTCCGTTTGTTGTTTGCTGGTGGTTGCATGTCACCATAATGCTGGAAGCTGTGCTACCCCACCACTAGCAAATTCACCCATGCTAGACAGATTTCAGCAGAGCATCCAGACTAAGACTAGGAAGAAAGGCCTGGAGATTTGTAGCTAACAAATGGCTAACAGAAACTTGATGGATCACAACAGAACATTCTCTGACTCACTTGCTGCAAGAGGACATTATGTTCAGTGAAACTGAGGGCCAGTGAGGATGAGGAAGGTCCTCAGTGGGATGCATTAGACAATACCTGAAATAACCGATTTGAACATGTTGTCAATCACCAGACTGATGCAGAGTCAGGCAACAAATGTTTCTCTCTGTTGTCCATTAGTAACTATGAGCTGGTATCAACTGGAAGGCCATCATCATGTATCTATGTCTCTATCTGTGTTTCTATATATCGATGTCTAGCTAGCTATCTCTAGCTACCTACCTACCTACCTACCTGCCTACCTGTAATGGGTAGTGTTTTGTGTCATCTTGATTTGGCCGTGATTTCCAGAGGTTTGGCTGTTGGAATGTGCTTATTCCCATGGTGATGAAACCGAATACAGGCATGATTAGTTCTCTGATGAGTGGCTCTGAGCAGCCAATTTGTTGAAGGGATGCTTCTTTGGGGGTATGGTCTGCTCCCAATATGATGGACACAATGAAAAGACTAAATGTCTCTCTCTCCTGCTAGGGACCTGGGGCTCTGCAATTGTAAGCCATTTCTTGTTAACAAACTTCTCTTTATATACATATGTATTTACATATATGCAGTCCTGGTGTGGTGCTGCAGCTTAATGTGCTAGACTGCAAGGCCAATTTGAACTACAAGGTTGTTGGTTCAAGCTAACAATCAATCCTCAGAAACCCTATACAGGATTGCTATGAGTCAGAATCAACTCAACAACACTTAAAAACAACTATATATTATATTTCACTGGGTTTGCTTCTCAAAACACCTGGCATAAGACTCTTATCCATCCATCCATCTATCTATCTATCTATCTATCTATCTATCTATCTATCTATCTATCTTCCTTTCTTTCTATTTTCTATCATCTATCTTTCTATGTATCATCATCTGTCATTCATGTCTGTCTGTCATCTATCTGTCTGTCTATTATCATCATCTATCTATCTATTGCATCTACCTATCATCGATCATTTATCTATCATCGATCTATGTATCCATTTACACACACAAACACAAGAGTACGTGTCAAAACTGTTGAAATCTGAAAACAATGTGTACCTGGGTTAATCATCAGTCATGTTCCTGTTTTTCACATTGCACTATAGTTCTGTAAGATGCTATCTGTCATATGAGGAAGCTGGGTGAAGAGTATAAGGAAACTCTGGACTATGTTTGCAACTTCCTGAAAGTCTTTAAACTATTTTATAACAACAAATAGTTATTATAAAAAAGAACTTGTCTGCCAATTCTTTAGTGCTCCTCCAGTGAAGTAGTGGCATCTCTGTCCTCTCTCCTCGAGTCTGGGAGTCTCTTGACATCCTAGGTTAATAGAATGAAAACGAAGTGATGCTGGGTTTGGGGTTCACATTTTAAGCTTGGAAGTTTCCACTTCATGGCTCTTGGTACACTCTCTCTGGGTGCCCTGAGGCCCACTGTATGGAGACGTTCCTGTCAACAGTCTTGGCTGAGCCCAGCCTCCCATCCATACTGGCTAAGTCATCAGACATAGGAGAGAAAGCCAAAAAGTATTGCTACTAGGGTTCCAGTTCATAGATGCGTGGGTTTATTCCAGATCCAATGTGTTTCAGTGTGTCTCTGTGGTCAGGGGATAGCTAAACACAAGTTCTCTCAGCACTACACTTGTCTTCGGCTCAGTGGGGTGCCTTATAAAAACAGGTGCCGTGAAAACAGTGGCTTCTGAGGGGATCTACTGAACCAGTTAAACTCAAGGAATCAAGGTCTGCTTAGAAGGTTATGGTGACTGTTTGTTGAGATCCCAAAAGAGTAATCTTGATAGATTTTCTCAAGTGACACAGGAAGATCATGGGTTTGTTATGAATAAGTTTTCAGAAATTTGAAAACTGGGGAAAAGACCAGGAAAATTGAAGCACAGAATTGGTTTCCATCATGGTAATGCATCTGCTCATTCGTTGAGGTTAACAAGTCCTAGGAGAATTTCATTGGGAAAACCTGACCCTATCTATCGCATCAAGGAGCCCTGGTAGAGTAGTGGTTACGAATCGGGCTGCTAACCTCAAGGTCTGCAGTTCAAAACTACCAGCAGTTCCGTGTGAGAAAGATGAGGCTTTCTGCTCCCGTAAAGATTTACAGCCTCAGAAACCCTGTACAGGGTCACTATGAGTTGAAACTGACTCCGTGGTACTTAACAGCAACAACAACATGTATCGCATCACCTTGATCTTGCCCTTTCAGACTTCTTTTTGTCCCTCCAACTCAAAAAAACATTTAAAAGGAACTTGATTTGAGTCCCTTGAGGATGCCAACACTGCCATTTTGACATGGTGTCAATTGGGAGTGCGGAAAGGCTCAAGGGATGGAAGCACCACCTTTAGACGTGGAGAGACCTAGGTGGAAGGTATGTAGAGAAGAAATAGCTTCGTATTTTTATTTAATGTAAGTCTCTCTGATTTTGCAGTAGTACTTTTTGACTTACCCTTAGGCAAGTAGAGCTGATCTGGACGTCCCCAGACCATCCCATTCTCCAAATGATGAACATGATGTTACCTCCATCCACACCACCTAGTACAGAAACATCTCCCAGCTGAGTACTGCTCAAATTCTTGACCCACAAAACCATGAGCTAGGATACAATCATTGTTGCTTTGTTGTTCTTGTTATTAAGTACCGTTGAGTCAGTTCTGACCCATAGAGATCCTGGATGGGGTTTCCAAGGAGCGGCTGGTGAGCTTGAACCACTGACATTGGGCATTTCAAACCACCCTGGCAGTCTAGGGCACTATGCTACACCCCGACTCCTCTAAATTTGGTGTCATTTGTCTCATAGCCATAGATAGAGCAAAATAGACTTTGACATTTCAAAGGAAGAAATTATTTAAATCATCTGAAAAAGAAAGACCAAGCTGATGCTAGGTGGCTAGCTCTGCAGAATTAGACAATGTAATGCAGAAACTATTTTCCTTCTCTTCTTTTGGGCTCAGTAGGTTGGCTTCACCTTGAACATTACCTCCTCCAGGAAGTCTTCTCAGATGCTCCCCTTGCGCTCTTCCCTTTTCCCCTGTGCCTAATGGACACCAGAGCATCTTATGCAATGCCTTGCTTGTTTCTCTTTCTCCCAGCAGACAGCAGACCTCATGAAATAAAAAACTTTTTTTTTTACCTAACCCCTCATGGCTCCCCTCTGTCTAGCACATCACCCTCCATATGTGTTATTGAATGAATAGACCGAGATGGGTACTCTAGAATGTCTTCACCTTCTAGCTTCCTACAGTTCTTTTTATCTGGAGATTTGGGCAGGTGAGAAGGAGCCAGGTGTGTCACCAGCACCTCCCAAACACCAACTTCCTCTCTGGGACTCCCTAGGTCCTATGTCCACAAATCCATCTGCTGGGCAACAGTTCTGAAGCAACCAGGACTGGGGAGGCAGGAAGGTAAGGGGCGTGCAGGTGCCGCCACTCTCCCACCAAGCTGGCATCCATGCATTTGCTTACTTTCTTGCTCCTTGGCTTTGACTGAGGCACTGGTCTTTTCCGTAGGCTCCTGCCTCCAGACCATCATCACCAGGGGGAGATTGCATGCTCTCTATGTGTTCTGTTCGTCCCCACAGCTTTCTCTGCCTTGGTTTAGCCCCTGCCAAGGCGTTGATCTGCCTCCTCCTGGGCTGCCCTTTAAGATTTCAATTACAATAACACAGAAAATACTTATTTAGCACTCCCTTGGAGCAAGGCTCTGGGCAAGGCATGGCCTCCATCACCAGAAACCGGACTCTCACCTGGTGGCAGTTGAGAGATGCCAGGAGGAGAATGAAACCACTCGTCTGCTCCTGAGCAGTTGCTGTGGTTGTATTGGAACCAGCCCTCAGGAACTTGCAAGGGGCAACTGTTAACTAGTCAAGATTTAATGTGAGCTCCTTGTTGGGCCAGTAGCTTGAGATCGACCATGGTAGGACTGTATTGTTGCTATTTTGTACCATCCAGTCGATTTTCAACTCAGTGACCTGAGTTAGTTTAACTAACAGAGTATGCCTGCCCCACGGGGCTCTCTAGGGTTTAACTTTTATGGGACCAGATTGATAGTTCTTTTTACTGCAGAGCCACCAGACAAGTTTGAATTGCTAGCCTTTCCGTTAGTAACTGAATCAACCAGCACTCCTCCTGCTGAGGAAATTAACAAATACGACAATTTGAACACCACTGGGACATTCACTTTTCTCTCTCAGCCTGTTTTCCCATATGAAAAGTGAGGATATAAATCTTTATTTCCATAGATTTCACAAAAATTAATCCAGCATGGTGTTAAGCACATGGCAGATAGTCAGAAATCATTAGTTCTCACTCCAATCTTCTTTCTTTTTTCCTGAACTAATATTGAAAGTTAACAATGAGATTAGTTTTCTTTTGGATTTATGGGTTGACAAATAAATACCACTGAACAGAAAGTAAATGTTCTCGAATGTAGCATGAAACTGTCTCCCAGGGTGAATACTACTACTTTGGAATGTTCTGGAAGTTTTCTAGGATCTTCTTCATCCACCCTGGTGCTCATAAGGGGGCAGAGGGGAAAAGATATTGAGGGGATTGGCATTCAGGGGTCTAGACAGTTTTGGAGCAAGTGTGCCAGTGGATCATGGCACTTCACAATACTTCTGTTTGGTGAATCATTCATTCCAGTATATTTTTTATTGAGTATCTGCAATGGGCCAGTGCTGAGCTGAGCTCTAGTAGGCTGTCTTGAATAGATGAACCCCCTGTCCTTAAGGAACTCAGCTAGTCAGAGCATGTGTGTCCATGTGATTTAAAGGCAGACACCATCAACTATGGCACATTCTGTGGAATCCCTGGGTGGTGCAAGAAGCAAACATGCTTAGTTGCTAACTGAAGGTTTGGAGGTTCAAGTCCAACCAGAGGTACCTTGATAAAAAGGTTTGATAATCTACTTCCAGAAAATCAGCCATTGAAAACCCAATGATGGAGCACAGCTCTACTCTGGGTGCAGAGATACAGTGTTGTTGTTGTTGGTGGTAGTAGTGATGGTGGTGGTGTGGTGATGATGGTAATACTGGTGTTGTTGATGATTGTGGTGGTGTTGGTGTTGGTGTTGGTAGTGGTCATGGTGCAGTTGTGATCGTGTTGGCAGTATTGGTGATGGTGGTGGTGGTGTGGTGGTGGTGGTGATGGTAGTGATGGTATGGTGGTATGATGGTGGCAGTGCTGTTGGTTTTGGTGATGTTGGTGGTGATGGTGTCGTGGTGGCGGTAGTGATGGTAATGGTGGTAGTAGTAATGGTGTTGTTGGTAGTGATTATAGTGATGGTGTTGTTGCTGTTGTTGCTGGTGGTGATTATGTTGTTGTTGGTGGTGGTGGATGTGGTAATGATGTTACTGTGGTGATGGTATTGATGGTGATGGTAGTGATAGTGTGGTGGTAGTGGTGATGGTGTTGGTAGTGATTATAGTGATGGTGTTGTTGCTGGTGGTGATTACGTTGTTGGTGGTGCTGGATGTGGTAATGATGTTACTGTGGTGATGGTATTGGTGGTGATGGTAGTGATGATGGTGTTGGTAGTGATTATAGTGATGGTGTTGTTGCTGGTGGTGATTATGTTGTTGTTGGTGGTGGTGGATGTGGTAGTGATATTACTGTGGTGATGGTATTGGTGGTGATGGTAGTGATGATGGTGTTGGTAGTGATTATAGTGATGCTGTTGTTGCTGGTGGTGATTATGTTGTTGGTGGAGGTGGTGGTGGATGTGGTAGTGATGTTACTGTGGTGATGGTATTGGTGGTGATGGTAGTGATTATAGTGATGGTGTTGTTGCTGGTGGTGATTACGTTGTTGATGTTGGTGTGGTGGTAGTGATGGTACTGGTGTTGGTGGGGACAGCGTGGTAGCATGGGCATGTAACATGATGGAAATGGTTTCAGTTGGGAGTTTCATCAGAAATGTACAGAAATGACATACAAGCAAGAATCAGAAGGAAAATAACCTGGAGGGGATAGGAAGATAATAAGATATGATAGTGACTATTATGGGTTGATTTGTAACCTCCAAAAATATATATTCAGTCCTAAGCCCCAGTTCCTGTGAATGTGGCCTTCAATGGAAACAGGGTTTTTGTGGATATAATTGGTTTAACAGGAGGTTGAGCTGGAATAGAGTGGGTCCTAATCCAATGTGACAGGTGACCTATCTCTGACAGAGTACAAGAGATACAGACAGGCAGATACACAGAATGAGGCAGAGGGAAGGAGGCCTTGTGGAAACTGAGGCAGAGATTGAGGTGATGCAGACACAAGAGAAGCAATTCCTGGGGCACCCGAAGCTGGAAGGGGGGGGGGGGAAGCAGAGATGCTCCCCTAGAGCTTTTGGAATGAGCGTGGCACTGCTGACACCTGGATGTTGGACTTGTAGTTTCCACATCTGAGACAGTGTACATTCTATTGTTTACAGCCACCTAGTTTTGGGTACAATTTTACATAAACTCTGGGGAATTCATACAGTGGCTCAGACCAGGAGTTGGTAGTTGATCCATAGATAAGTGGACATTTTCAAGATATTTGAGGATTAAGGTTTTTGAGGGCAGGATCTGGCAACCAGTGGGCACAGAGAGAGGGAAAAGTGGGAGGTCTGTTGAAACAGAGGAAGAGGTTTGTGGCTGGAGTCTTTTGAAAGAATTAGGACATTCTGGATCAGTCTGGTGAGCTTAAACCCCAAAGTGAATATTGGCCTTTTGATCTAAGTTTCTGACTGGGGTTGTTTTGATCCACTTGGCAGGACAGTTGAGAGTCTGCTCTGCCCCCCAGCACAGTTAACACATTGTATCAGGATTTCATTACCATGGGGGGAGGGCCAGCTACAGAATAAATCTCCATGTCATTTTGCCGATGCTAATTATTTTGTCTGAAAACACTCAAGAGTGTGATGTAGCTTGTGTCAGAGGAAAATTGCTTATCTCCCTGAGGAGCTGGCCATAGCTCCAATTAATACAGACCTATTTTGAAAATGTGGAGCTATCGGGTAAGCACTGGACCACAAGGCTGGTTTGAACTGCAGGGTTGGCATTGCAAACTTACCAGCCGCTCCGTGGAAACCCTGTCCAAGGTCACTATGAGTCTGAACTGACTCGATGACACTTAGTAACGATGACATTGTTTGAAATCCGTTGCCATCACTCTGTGGGGTCCTGGTGTGGTGCTGTAGGATAAGCATTGGACTGCTAACCACCAAGGTCAGCAGTTCAAACCTACCTGCTGCTCCTTAGAAACCCTATACAGGGTTTCTATGAGTCAGAACCAACTCAACAGCACTTAAAAACAACCACCATCTCATTGTAGGTTTAAACACATTGTCATCATATTCATTCCAATCAGAGCAATGCTATAGGACAGAGTCCAGCTGCCCCATAGGGTGTCCAAGACTGGAAATTGTTATGGGAGCAGATGGCTAGGTCTTTTCTACTTTGGAGCAGTTGGTAGGTTCAGACCTTTTGATTAGCAGCCAAGCACTTGTGTATGGGTGCTATAAAGTGAGGCCGGCCCTGCCTTGAAGGAGTAAAGAGTCTGTTTGAGAGATGAGGCATTGAACCCAGGCCAGAGCCACTGCACTTGACTCATGGTGATGCCGTATACAGCTGTGGTGAGTAGGGTGGCTTTTCCAAAGCAGATCTCCAGGCCTTCTCTTCTGAGGTTCCTCTCGGTGGGTCCAAACGGCCAATCTTTCGGTTAGTAATCAAGCCCTTCACCATGTGTGCCACCTTGTCTGCATAAAATCTAGCGAACGAGGTTCAAATCCAGGTGGAGTCAAATCAGCTCCTCCTACCAGTAAGTTTTATCAACAGAGGTAGGGGTGTGCTCCTCTCGTCTCTGCTTCCTGGCTCAATCAGTATTTGTTAACCAACTCTTACCATACAGTTACATGTGATACCTAGTTGTTGGTGTTCAGTGGGTTCCAAACCATAGCAACCATGTATAGGGTTTCTAAGAAGCAGCTAGTGAGCTTGAACCATGGGCCTTGTGGTTCAAACCAACTTTGAGATTCAGTGCATTAGCCTGAGTGCCACACTAGGACATCTAGTGAGCCCCAGAAAACGGCCACCACCCTCTCCTTCCTTCTCTTCTTCACCCTTCCTCTCCTGCTCATTCCTCTCCCGCTGTATTCCTCCTCACCTCCTCTATGAGCTTCTTGGTTTTGGCAAAGAAGAGTGTACCCTACCATCACATTGCGGGGTCCTGGTTTGGCTCCTGCTGTCTCATGTCCTGCTGGTTTTCCCCACACATGTATAGTCACTTTTTATACTCATAGTATTTCTCCAATCCCAAGGTTCTTTTGCTTGGAGAAAACTGGGGAAACCTCAGCAGCTGAGCTTCACGCTATGGGGCCCCAGTTCCATTCTTCCACCCATCAAGAGGATGCTTAGATTCTGGGAGTTTGTGGGTGAGTGTCACAGCTGTGCCTTAGTTTAGATGCCACTTGCTTCCACTCTAGGAAAATCAAGTTACTCTGAGAATGGAGGGTATGAGCAAGGTAGACTTTAATGTGCTGCTTCTCATTTCATTCATTTTCCAATTATCCTGTCACTCAATCAGTTACTCATCCACTCATTCATTCACTTATTTATTCATCCTTCCATTCATTCACTAACTCATTCACTCACTCATTAATTAATTAATTTATCTCGCCATTTAAGAAATGTTTGCTGAGCACTTTATCCTTAGAACTGCCTCCTTCCATCCCTTTCGGAGGCAGTAAACCCAGGTAGTCAAGTGTATGCCAGATAGCTTGCCCTATTGAGGTAAGCGTAGACCACAGACACAATTTAAGCCAACCCAGTTCTTTGTTTTTTAGGAGTTCATCTAAAACACATGGGACTTAGGACAAAGGGTCTACAGGGTCACATAGGGTTGGGATCAGAGCTGAAACTCTACCAACCCAAAGACCCATAAAGGCTGATGATATGCAGAAGGTGGAAGTAGAGACTATACCAGAACCTGGTGGACAGGGAGAGAGGAATCAAGCAGGTAGCCACACAGAGGGAGTCTCAAGATCCCACAGACTTGGATTTACTTCTTGAAGTTGGGTTGTGGAGGATCCTCTGATTTGTATAAGTTTCCCTTTTGCTATGTGACTGAATTTCTGCTTCTGGAAACCAAACGAAAGCGTGTTAAGGTGGGATGAGAGACAAGAATGAATTCTAAGGCATAATGCCTGCCCTCAAGGAGCTTACTGTCTAAGAGTAATAATAGCAATAATCACAGTCACAAAAAAACAAACAACCAAACAATAAAACCCACTGCTGTCAAGCTGACTCCAGTTCAGAGTAACCCTACAGGATGTAATAGAGCTCCATAGAGTTTCCGAGACTGTAAACCTTTATGGGAGCAGGTAGCCTTATCTTTCTCCTGTGGAGCTTCTGGTGGATTTGAACCACTCACCTTTCAGTTGGCAGCCCCAAATGTTTACCTCACTGTGTCATCAGAGTGCAGCAGTAATAAATAGCACTGAACTCAGACTTTGTGTAGACCAGGTCTCTTGCATTTGTCATGCTTGAGCCTTCCACGTTGATAAGGGAACGCAGTCTCAGAGACTCAGTTAGTTATATGCGCAAATACAATTAGTCAATGTTATGAAGATAGTACAGGTCTGGGCAACGTTTCCTCGGTTACACACAGAGCTGCTGTAAGTCACAACCAACTCAATGGCAACCAACAGTGACAGCTATCTGGTGCCTGATTCCGTCTAGTAAATTCTGTTAAAATAACTGACATGTTTTCTGTTTCCCGCTGGACCCTAACTGGTAGAGACAGCAATGCAAGATATATAAATAGCATATGGAAATGCTTACTTTCTAATATTAAATGAATGAAAAAACAGGAAGGAAAACTGCAAGAGCAGTATGATTGGAACCTTATTTTTAATGTGTAGAGGACAAAAAAGGATGGAAACAAATGCATGAAAAAAATAATCATCAGTGAACAGTGGCTGCTCCCAATAACCAAGAACATACACCATGGAACTGAAGATGCACTTTTCCTGCAGTATCTCGTGAGAAGCGAGTGTCTGGCTGCAGACACTTGTGAAGTTTTCCAACTGGAGGAGCAGTGGGGGCCTCTGGAACTGTCTATCCCACAAAGGCGCCTGGGAGGTTCTCTTTGATGTGGGCATGGTCAGGGAAGGAATCGCTTTAGGAAGACAGTCTCATGGGTCTCCGGTTCCATTTCTATGGCAACGGCACTGCCAGGGCAAAAAGTCTAACTTGTCTGGGGATGTTTTTGTTGTTGTTGTTGTTAGGTGCCATCGAGTAGGTACCGACTCATAGCGACCTTATGCACAGCAGAACGAAACGCTGCCCAATTCTGGGCCACACTTGAGTCCATCAATGCTGCCACTTGGCCAGTCCATCTTGCTGGGGATCTTCCTCTTTTTTTCTGACCCTCCGTCCTACCAAACATGATATCCTTCTCAGTGACTGGTCCCTCCTGACAATATGTCCAAAGTATGAGACTTGAAGTTTACCCTTCTTGGCCTCCAAGGAGCACTCTGGCTGCACTTCTTGAAGAATGGATCTATTGGTTCTTTTGGCAGCCCATGGCACTTTCAATATTCTCCTCCAACACCGTAACTCAAAAGCATCAATTCTTCTCCGATCTTGCTTATTCACTGTCCAGCTTTAGCATGCATATGAGATTATTTGGGATGGGTGTTGTTGTTGTGAAGTGCCGTTGAGTCAGTTCCGACCCATAGCGATTCTGTACAGGGTTTCCAAGGAGCAGATGGGGAGCTTGAACCACCAACCTTGCAGTTCAAACGGCTTTGCACAGCGCCACACCAGAACTCCATTTGGGATGTAGTGGCTACTAATTATAAGCAGCTCCATGTTCTTTTGCTTTGCCTGAGAAGGTTTTCATTTATTGCTGAAGTTTAGTTCTTGCACTTCACTTCCCAGTAATGCACATGTGTGTACGCGCATGAGTTCATTCGCATGTGCAAGTGTTCTGCCATAGAGCTATAGTGAGGTCTCTATTTGTTGTCAAGGTTGATAAAATTTTTCTATATTTCATTCTTTTCCTTCAAGAATTCTTGCACTTTATATACATACATACAAACGGGGAGCACAGTGGCTCCGTATGATCAGCACTAGACTTGGAACCACAACGTCCAAGGTTCGAGCCTGCCAGCCGCTCCATGGGAGAAAGATGAGGCTTTCTGCTTCCGTAAAGATTTACAGCCTCAGAAACCCTGTACAGGGTCACTATGAGTCAGAACTGACTCCATGGCACATAATAACAACAACATAGGGTCATTATGAGTCATACACACACACACACACAAGTGTAGATCAAAAATTATCCGCACTTACATTGCCTGCACTGTCTTTTCAGCCCTTTCTGTTCAAGGTCAAGTGCTTTGTGTTCAAGGTCAGGGTCTGTGCAAATGTGAACATGGACATCTGCAAACAAAATTTGGACTGATACTTAAAGGAAGGTAAAAGTTTCTTTAAAAAATCGTTACTGGTGATGAGCTATGGATTCATCACTACGAGCCTGAGAGTGAATGGCAGAGTATGGGATGGAAACATACATAATCGCCAGCAAAGAAAAAGTTGAAAAGTCAACCATCAGCTGGAAAATGGATGTTTGGAATTCTCAAGGGCCAGTGTTGGAACACTATCAGGAATAAGGTCCAACAATCAACAGTGATCCTTACAGTGAGATGCTCTTTGAAGGGCTGAAATCTAAACTTCAGATTAAATGCAGAGGACTGCTATCCAAGGGTGTTGTAATCTTATATGGCATTGCATATCTGCACACCTCTGCCCACACTGTTGACACTGCAAAAACTTCATTTTGAGGTGTTTAAGCATCCTGTCTAAAGTCCATCGGACTTTCACTTGTTTGGTCCCCTAAAAGCAGCCCTTAGAAGGTGAAGTTTCACCTCAGATGAAGAGGTAAAGACAGCTGTGCATTTATGACTCCCTGCTCAACCTGAAACATTTTAAATAAGAAAATATGAAAGCTTGTGGACAGATGGGAAAAGTGTTTTGAAAAGCAAGGAGATTATATTGAAAAAATGACACATTTGTCTTTTCTTGTTGTTGTTTTTAAGTATTGTCGAATCGATTCCAACTCATAGTGACCCTGTATAGGGTTTCTAAGGAGCAGATGGTGTCTTTCCTAAAAGTTGATTAAAATAAATTCTATAGCCAGAGTATGGGTAATTTTTGGCCCTCCCTGGTATTACATTTATTATCAAGAAAGGGATTTGTCTGAGGTGCTCTTCTAACGGGAGTGTCACATGTGGATGACTTTAACAAACGGAAATGAGTTCTCCATTGGTTGGTACGTCAGAGTGTCCAGCAGTGGCTATTCTGTCAGTCCATCTCACACATGGCTGCTGCTGCACGCCATTGTTGGTTCCAACTCATAAGCACCCTGTATAGGGTTTCCAAGGCTGTACAGTTTCACAGAAGCAGAAAGCCTCCTCTTTCTCCCGTGAGCAGCTGGTGGATTCAAACTACTGACCTTGCAGTTAGCAACCCAATGAGTAACTCACTGCACTACCAGGACTCCTTCATACATGACAGTTGTTAAGTGCCAACTCATAGTGACCCTGTATATGGTTTCTGAGGAACAGCTGGTAGGTTTGAACTGCCAACCTTGTGGCAGAGGACCGCTATCCAAACGCATTGTGATTTTGTATGAAAATGGAGAGAAAGGTCCCTGTTCTTTCCTCGATGGCCTTGTATGAAGTCAGGCCAGAAGGGGACCCAGTGGACAAACCCAAGGAATACCTGCATCCTAACTTCAGACTTAGGTTTGAAGTGTTCTGCCATAGAGCTATAGCGAGGGTTAGGCATTGGGTTGCTAACTACAAGATTGGTGATTCAAACTCAACAGCCTCTCAGTGAGAGAAGGATGAGGCTGTCTTCT
Source organism: Chrysochloris asiatica (assembly GCF_000296735.1). Taxonomy (NCBI): domain Eukaryota; kingdom Metazoa; phylum Chordata; class Mammalia; order Afrosoricida; family Chrysochloridae; genus Chrysochloris; species Chrysochloris asiatica. The sequence goes on from NW_006408596.1 coordinate 13,138,354, forward strand.
TCCATAAAGATTAATAATCTCAGAAATCCTGTGTAGGGTTGCTGTGAGTTGGAAGCTGGTGTAGGACCGGGCACGGTTTCCTGCTGTTGCACACAAGGTCGCCAGGCGTAGGATCTGACTTGCTGGCAACTAGCAGCAGCAACCACAAGCCACACATGGTTACTAAAATGAAGTAAAACTTAAAATGCAATTTCTCATTTTTGCTGACCACAGTGCAAGTGCTCAATAGCCACCTGTGGACAGTGCAGCTATGGAACGTTTCCATTGTCCTAGGAGGTCCCGTTGAACAGTGTTTTGCATTTTTCTGTGTTATCCCAACACATTCCCAATAGTGAGCAGAAACCATAGGTTGGCATCCTTCCATTCATTCATTCACTCATTAATTCAGTGACCAGATATTTGCTACATGCCAGGCATTGTTCTGAGTGTTAGGTTTCTGTTGGGATGGATTCAGTCCCTACCCTTATCAAACTGACATCCTAGTATATAACGTTGTGGTGGTCAGCCCTGACTCCCAGTGACCCCATGCATGGTGGATCAAAATGCTGCCTAGGCCTAAACCAGCCTCGTGATCAGTGTGGATTTAACCAGTGTGACCCATAGGGTTTCTCGTGAGTGATGTTTCGGTGGAGTAGGTTGCCAGGCCTTTCTCCCTAGCCCCTCTCAGTCTGGAAGCTCCTCTGAAACCTTCGCAGTATCACAGCAGCATGTGGACCCTCACTGAGAAATGGGTGATGACTGTACATGCAGTGTCTGGCAATGGAACCCCGGCTTCCAGCATGGAAGGTGACAGTTCTATCACTGAACCTCACCTGTCCCCTGCCTCCCAAATTTGTTGTTGTGAAGTGCTATTAAGTTGGGTCCAACTCATAGCAACCTCATATAGGGTTTCTGAGGAGCAGCTGGTGAGTTGGAAC
>NW_006408596.1:13139770-13158181 GCF_000296735.1 Chrysochloris asiatica
AGCCTATTGGTGGCACTAGGAAAAGCATTGGGCTTCTAACTTCTTCTAACTAGCAGTTCAAACCCACCAGTCACTATGGGCTGACTGCTACCGCGGAGCAGCTGGTAGTTTCGAACTGCTGACCTTGCGGTTCGCAGCCCGATTCATAACCACAACGCTACCAGAGCTCCTTATGGACTGTATAAGGTCTGCAGAATCATTTGGTCTGGCCCTGCCAAGGCAACCGCAGGCAGGACTCAAAATTCAATAAATCTAGGAGCTTTTTTCATAGCATCATAAATTTATATTAAGTGATATTATAAATATCCAAATGGTCCTTGGCAGAATAAAATGTTCCTTGTGTGGATCCGTAGGATAAAGCACTGGACCACAAGGTTGGTTTAAACCACAAGGTCGGCGGTTCAAACTCACTAGCCTCTCCTTGGAAACCCTATACAGGGTTGCTATGAGTATGAGTCGGGAACTGACTCACTGGCACTTAACAACAACATACTGAATGGGACACATGGATAACTGGGTTGGCCCCTTGATTCCACCTCTTATTACCAGTTCACCCAGTTCACAGGTACTGTTCTGAGTTCTAGGGACAGTAAGAATGCAGATCCACTCCTAGAGGCAATGACAAACTAGTGGGAGTCACTAGAGCACAAAACAAAGCTCATGGACTTTGGCCTCATCAAACCTGATTCCAAAAACTGGCTCTACCGCTCACCAGCTCCTTGGCCTTGGGCTGAGCAGTTCACCTCTCTGAGCTTGTTTGCCCATCTGTAAAATGGAGCAACTGACACCCAATTTTCATTGCTGTTGGTAGAATTCCAGAAAACACATTTATAAACCAACAACACAGGGCCCAAGACCCATAAGAGCTTTTTAAATAAATGGTTGTTGGGATTCACTTGACTGAAGTGAAATCTACACATATGTAGGAAAAAGTCTGATTGAATGGGTTAGGTGGTAAAAACAGATCTTTGTAAAGGGATGGGAGACAGGGTAGCATAGAAGTTCAGAACATGGGCTTTGGAGCTAGATAGTGGTTCCAGACCTAGCGCCTCGTCTTCTACACTGTGTTAACTATGGGCAAGAATGTCTTTCCCTTCGTCTCATGCGTAAAATGGGAGTAATAACTTCAGAGTATCAGCCCGCATCCAGAGAAAGATGAAGCTTTCTGTTCTCGTGAAGATATAAAGCCTCAGGAACCCCATACGAAGTTGCTGTGATACGAAGTTGCTGTGAGTAAGAGCTGACTCCATAGCCCTTAAACCTCAACAGTACTTAGCAACAATAGGCAGCCCATGGATTCATTGTGGATTTGAAAGGGAGTGATAAGGATAAAGGGTTTAGCACACAGTTCTTGGTTCATGAATTGCTCAATAAATATCACTTGCTATTATTTCCATGGGAACACAGGAAGCCAAAGGAAGCTGGGAGAAGAGAAAGTAACCTAGAGAAAGCATGTGTCTATCAGCAATCGGGGTAAAACAGAAACAAACCAAAGCTGCCATTCCTACATATCTAGGAAGGCAGTGCAAGCTGCCCCACGAGTCTCCTGTCCAGCTTTGACAAATGTCTTTGCAGCTCTCAGAGACCACAAAGTCTTCAAGGTATTCAGCCATCCAATACATTTTCAAAGTGTCTTTGATTAGAGCAGGCAAATGATGGGAGAAGTTGGAAGGACAGACGAAAACCTGCTTTCTTTGGTTGTACTTTTTCTCAGTGAACGGGAGCTTAACACTCCCCAAGACCTCAGGAGCCTGGGCGATTTCCTAAATGCCATTTCTGCCTCTTCCATGATCAGAGTCAGCAGTTTGTGCTTGTCGGTGACTCCCCAAGGGGTGAAGGCAGAGTTGAGGTGTTGTCCCAAACTTGCTTGTACTCACTGCATTGTCCCGATCATTCCTTGCACACAGTCTGAGCTTGCCTGCAGACACCAGGAAGCCAGAGGTGAAGGATGAAGACAATCCATCTCCCTTTGCCATAATGTGCTCCAGTCAGCTCATGTGTACGGTGGGGGAGACCCCCTTCAGAGCCTTGCAGGCTAGGGGAACCCCACTTTATCTGCCATGGGGAAATACACAGTGTCCTGCCAGGTCATCTCCTTGGCACAACTGGTCCTACTTAGCCTGGTGAGACCGACGAAAAAGAACATAGGTTTTGAAATCAAGACAAACCTGCATGTATACTCTGGTTCTGCTCCTTACAGTCAGTCACCAAAGTGCTTACTACTCCCTGTTTCACACAAAGCAGAGTTGGTCATGTCAGCATCAAAGGCTATGATTATGGGGTCAAACAGTGTAACATATGTACAATGGCTGGTCAGTCAATGTTAACAAACTAACACTTGACTGTATACCAGCCACTATTCTAAGCACTTGACATTCACTCCTTTATTTCAGGGCTTGGGAACCTTTTTTTCTGCCAAAATTTATGACATCACTCACGGACCATACAAAGTTATCAACTTAAAAATGGGCCTTCTATATTTGGTCCAACATTTCATTGTTGTTGTTAAGTGCCGTCAAGTCAGTTCTGACACATAGCGACCCTGTATAGGTCGGGTTTCCATGGAGAGTTTGAGTCGCTAACATTGCGGTTCAAACTGACCTTGTGGTCCAGTGCTTATCCTACTTCATTGGGGTGAGCTGGTGTGGCACTGTGGGATAAAGTGCTGGATCACAAGGTCAGTTTGAATGACATGGTCGGTGGTTCTAACTCACCAGCCACTCTTTGGAAACCCTATACAGGGTCGCTATGAGTCGGAAGTGACTCGATGGCACTTAACAACACAACAACAACAACAATGGATTCCTGGTGTGGTACAATAAGATCAGCACCAGACTGAGAACAACAAGGTCAGTGGTTCAAATCCACCAGCTGCTATTCGGAAACCCTACACAGGGTTGCTATGAGTGGAAACTGAGTCAACGGCACTTAACAATAGAACGTGATGGCTAGAACTGTGATTGCCTTGGTGAAGTCTGATCAAATGATTTCATGGGCCTTATATGGCTCCTGAGCACTCCTGGTGTGGCGCTGTGGGTTAATGTGCCAGACTGCAAAGCTGTTTGAGCTGCAAGGTCGGCAGTTCAAACTCACCAGCTGCTCCTTGGAAATCTGATACAGGGTTGCTAATGGGTCAGAACTGACTCAACGGCACTTTACAACAACATACGGCTACTGGGCCAGATGTTCCCACCCCTTCTTTATTTAATCTTCCCAAGTCTTATTAGGTTGTTGGTAAGCGTCGTTGAGTTGGTTCCTACTCATAGTGACCCTATATAGGGTTTCCAAAGTTGTCAGTCTTTATGGCAGCAGAAAGCCTCATCTTTCACCCACAGAGTGGCTGGTGCATTTAAGCCACTTCCCTTGTGGTTAGCAATCCAGTGCTTAACCGACATACAGTGCCACCAGGAGTTCTACAAAGTAAGAATTATTATCCCCATTTCACAGATATGACTAACTGAGGAACAGAGAGGTTAAGTCACTTTCTCAGCGTTACCCATTGACTATGAGGTGGTGCCAATAGTCAAATGAAGCCTGAGTTCAACTCTTATGTCCTCCTGCTGACTTAGTGTCAAGTGTTGGTATTTGATTAATCTTGGCTAGACTGTGTATCTTTTGAACACTTGGAATCCTACTGGGAATCTAGAAATAACCACAAGCCAGTCTTTTTCCCACCATGGGAACAGTGGCTGATCATAGACATTGAAAATTTTGTACACTTATTTTTAGCAAAACAGACCTCAATTTTTCCCATCCTGACTTTCACACCCTCTATAAACCCCACAGGGCCTCTCAGTAGCTTATTTGAATACCCTCAGAGGAAATTTTTAGCTAAAAAACAACTCCACAGAAATCAAGACATCAAAACAGGTTGCTGACAGGACCATTGATCTGACCAGAAATAAACAGATGTTTCAGAGAGCGCTCTTGATGGATCGCATCAAAACAAATAGAAACGCATCAGTCACTGACCCCTGCCCTCTCCCCAGAACTGGTGAGGATTGGGGTCTGATGACCACGATGCAATGGGAAGCCAGCGTCTTGCTCAAGCTTGCCTGCCAGGCCCTGAGTTGTGAGGGTAAGCATGGGGCCAGGGGGACATCCACGCTGTCCTTGTTATTGGTGGGTACCATCGTCTTCATGCAGAACTTCCCTGTAGAGTTCTCTAGGTGCTCATCTTGGTGGAGGCAGATCCTCCAGGTCTTTCTTTTCCTGTGGAGTGGCAGGTGGGTTTTAACTGTCAATTTTTCAGTAAGTAAGCACATGCTTAACTACTACTAGGGCTCCTTTCATCCCATCCATTGTGGTGGTGTTAGGTGCTGTCCAGTCGGTTCTGATCCTAGACATCCACAATTCTGTACACTTATTTATAGCAAAACAGAGCTCAATTCTTGCCACCCTGCATTTCAGATATGCCTAAGAGAAACGAAATACTGCCCAGTCCTGCCCCAATCTCCTAGTGGTCGCTACGCTTGAGCCCATTGCTGTCGCCACTGTGCTAGTCCATCTCATTGGATGTTTTCGTCTTTTTTGCTAACCCTCCACTTTACCAAGTATGATGTTCTTCACCAGGGACTGTGCCTTCTGGTAATATGTCCAAAATATGAGAGACAAAGTCTCGCCATCCTGGCTTCTAGGAGTATTCTGGTTGTACTTCTTATAAGACAGATTTGTTTGTTCTTCTAGAAGTCCGTGGTGTGTTCAATATTCTTCTCCAACAAGGACTCCAAATGCATCAATTCTTTGTCAGTCTTCCTTTTCACTGTCCAACTTTCAGATGCAGATGAAGATATTGAAAATACCATGCCTTGGCTCAGGCGCACCTTAGTCCTCCAACTGACATCTTTGCTCTTGAATTCTTTAAAGAGGTTTTGTGCAACACATTTGCATAATGCAATATGTCCATTGTTGTTGTTGTTAAGTGCAGTTCAGTCAGTTCTAACTCCTCACTACCCTTTTTAGGGTTCTCAAGGAGTGGCTGGTGAGTTTGAACCGCTGTTTCAGTTCAAACAGATTTTGCAGTCCAGTGCATTAAGCTCTCATGCCACATCAGGACTCCATGGAAATCAGAGGTGAAGAGAAGTTCTTGAGCTGATAGTCAGGTGGGCATCTAGTATTGGCTGCAAAGGGCTGGATCATTTGGGGAAGCACAGCAATCATAGCAGGCATGGGAAAGAACTCTGGTGGTGTGGTGGGGCATGTGGTGGGCTGCGAACTGCAAGGTCAGCAGTTCAAGTTCGCCAGCTGCTCCACAGGAGAAAGATGAGGCTTTCTGCTCCCATAAAGATTTACAGCCTCAGAAACTCTAGACAGGGTCACTATGAGCCAGAACGGACTTGTCAGTACATCAGCAACCTCACCCCCAAATCAGATATCCACTGGTCACTTTTCACTGGTCACTTTGTTAAGTACACAAATGCACCATCATCTTAACTGTCTCAACAACACTATGAAAGTTGGTATATTATTATCACTATTTTACAGATAAGAAGACTGAGGTTCAAAGTCTGTAAGCAGGCTTCCCAGGGCCAGCTAGCTAAGGTATAGCTCTCATACCTGGTCATTTAACCGACCTTGTGCTTAATGTAATGACTGGAGTCCAGGAGATTGAATGTCTCGCTATACTTTCCCTGCTTGATTAATTCAGACCTAGAACTATAGTGTTACAGAATCTGCACAGTGAGTCAGAACATTTACTGGGCACCTTCTGTATTCTCACCATTATATGAGGGATTTGGGAGGGTCAAAGAGGGGCTTACAGAATAGAATTCAGAGAAGGAGTGGGTCAGGGAGGAAGAACTCATGGATGGTACCCGTGTGTCTGGCTTGGATGCTGGTGTGGGTAGCAGATCGTTGACTATATTAGGAAAGTAAGGAAGAAACTGGGGGAGATGGCCAGACAGAAGGAGTTCTGGTACCATAGTGGTTATGAGTTGGGCTGCTAACCTCAAGGTCAGAAGTTCGAAACTCCTAGCCATTCTGCGAGAAAAAGATGAGGCTTTCTGCTCCTGTAAGATTTACAGCCTCAGAAACCCTATACAGGGTATTTGCTATGAGTGGGAACCAGCTGCATGGCACACCACCACCACCACCACCATGATGGTATGCTATACATACCCACCCAGCAGCCATCCTCCTTATCCCCTCCTAGTAGATTTTGTTCAGGTTTTGGCTGTGGTCTTGAGGTGGTCATATGACCCAATTCTGATCTGCAAGACTGGGATGGAGCCTGTGATGGCTCTGGAAACGTTTTCTTCTGTACTGATCAAAAGAAATTGATTCCAGAAAAAACCTTCCTCTGTCGTCTGCACTGCACAAGACCTGCCCCAACAACCCTGAAGAAAGGTCATTGTGTTGAGGCTGTAACCTGAGAGCAGTCTGTTGCACACGCTGTCTAGGTTTCATAGTTTATACTTAGAGGAAGGAGCCCTGCTGTGGCGCTGTGGGATAAAGCTCTGGATCGCAAGGTTGGGTTGAACCGCAAGGTTGGAGGGTCCAGTTTACCAGCCGCTCCTTGGAAACCCTATACAAGGTCACTATGAGTTAGAACCAACTCAAAGGCAACAACAAACATAGAGGCCAAACCTGACGTGATGTCCTGCAGAGTGGCTGCCCCAAACTTGGAACACCACCACCTGTCTCCAGATATGTCCAGATTAAATGCCATTAAGGCACTGTAGGATTCCTGATGTGGCACTGTGGGTTAATACACTGGACTGCAAAGTCAGCTTGAACCATAAGGTCAGCAGTTCAAGCTCACCAGTCGCTCCTCAGAAGCCTTATACAGGGTCACTGTGGGTCGGAACTGAATCAATGATGGCACTGAATGACAACAACAACAAAGTGCTGTAGGATCAGTGCTAGACTTCTACTAACCACAAGGTTGGTGGTTCACACCCACCAGCTTGGGATTCCTATGCAGGGTAGCTGTGAGTCAGAACTGACTCCATGGCACTTAACAACAACAATAACCAATACGATAAGGCTTAATCTACCATGATGTGGGTTTTCTGGTTCTTGCTGCTAAATGTATTCTAACTGAGGTCAATGCAGCTTTAGTCTGCGTTCTTACGCGTCTAGGAGATCCCTTTGGAAATCTGCGAAAGATAAAAGAAGAAAAGAGCGATGTGACAATCAACTTGAGAGTGGAGGCAACTTTATTCACTTGGATTGGTAGAACATAGTGAGAAGGGTTGGATGAAGTTACTGGAACTAAAACAGAAAAGGTTTCTATAACCTCCCTAAATCGTAGCAGTTTAGCAACTCTTGAGTGAATGCCAGGTTCTCCAGTTCCCCAGTTCCCCTTCCCTGCTCTCTGAAGGAAGGAATGGGGCTTGAAGTGAAACATCTTTTCCTGAATATCCAAGCTCACAGTCATGTAGAGGAGGAAGAGCTCATGAAACCATGGCCAGCAGGAGCATTGGGGTCAAGCTGGGAGCTAGGGCAGGGAGAGAGTCTTTACTTCCACGGCCCCTCCCAGCAGCAGCCCGTTCCTGTGGGGGATGCTCTCTGTCCAGAAGGCTTTGCTTTGTCCTTTGTGCTTCTGCAAAGGTACTCCCAGTGTTGACAAAATCCGTCTTTTTTTTCGGTGCTGTGCTCTCTGCTGTTCACTTGCATCCCATCTGCAAGCATTTGAATGTCCTCGGGCTCTGGGGATTGGAGTTCTGATTCCTTCCTCCCTCTCTCTTCCTCTTTCCACCCCCTCCACTTCCTCTCCTGACATCTGAGCAGGGCCAGCGCCATTGTTTGTCACTCTTATAATCTTTGGAAGCCCCCTTCTCAGCCACGCTCCCCTGGCCCCAGCCCTCACTGATGCTTCCTAATGTACACTCCTCTATTTTGTGCCAGACGTTAGAGGTTACAGAACTGACTGCCCTGGCTTTTACATCTTCCTTTATTTTATTTGCTGCCCCTCTTCCCTTGGCTCTGCCCACAGTCCTCACCCCCACCCCATCCTGGCATGAGCGTGTGTGTGCTGACCTCCCTGAGCACTGGAGTCAACTGATTGCGCCTGAATCCACTTAAAGGTGAAAGGATAAAGCAATTGTCTGCAAGATGTGGCTTAAACTGTTTAGTCTTAGAGGTCTGCAAAGGGCAGGAATGAAAGGGGACCCCCCACCTCCCACCCCACCTCTGTCTTGGAGTGCCCAATCTGGGCTTGCCTTGATCTGTGCAATTTGCAATAGTTTCATCTTCCGCCGCCAGTGGATTTGTCAGACCTCGCTAGAATTGGAGTCATAATGTATGGACAGTGTCAGCTATTGCCTGGTGAGCCAACTCAAAAAAGAAAAGAAAAACAGTAATAATCAATTGTTCCCATCAAAAAGTTAAGAAGCATCAAACCCACAGGAGAAAGTCATAATCCATCAACCTGACGTGGCAACAACATGTGGATGACTAGGTATATTTAATAATTTAGAGCTTGGACCCAAAGATGGATCTCTGTTCTGAGCCCACACCTCCGGCAACACATTTATCTGGACTGAATTGGTCTAGAATGGTTTTGATTGGATTATGTAGGACTCCAGCACCCGTCTGTCTGTCTGTCTGTCATACTGTGATGGCTTGTGTGATGTTGGAAGCTATGCCACCAGTATTTCCAAACCAGCTGAACAGGTTTCAGGAGAGCTTCCAGAGTAAGGCAGACTAGAAAGAAAGGTCTGACAACTTGCTTCTGAAAATTTGCCAGTGAAAACCTGTGGATCACATTTTGATTCACTTACTTTGGACAAGCCAGGAGGGCTCAATGGCCAGAGGATGGCACACTGGTAAAGTAGAGGGACAGTGATGGAGAGGGAGACAACAAATGGCTCAAACATGCCAGTGTTTATGAGGATGACACATAATGAGTGGGTACTACTTTGTTCTGTTATACATGGGTTTATCATGGATAGGTGTCAACTCAGTAGATGCTATCTCTGTCTATCTATCTATCATCTGTGTATCCAACTACCTACTCTGGTATCCATCCATCTATCTACCCATCCAACCATCTATTCACCCATCCACCCATCTGTCCATCTAACCACCCACCTCTCCACCCACCCACCCATCTATTCATCAATCCATCCATCATCTACCTAACAAACCACCCTGCCATCTATCCATCTATCCATCCGTTTTCCTAACAAACCACCTACCCTGCCACCCATCCATTCATCTTCCCACCCACCCGTCTATCCATGTATCTACACATCTATTAATTGATCCACCCATCCATCTACCTAACCACCCACTCACCCTTCCCACCATCCCTCCATCCATCCATCCATCTTCAGTCTGTTACTGTTGAAGGACAGAAATGTGGAGACTGTATGTTCAAAGGATGCAGGCTCCAAAATTATACCAGACCTGGGTTTGAACCCTGACTCTGCTGTATTAACTGTAGACCTGGAGCAAGTCACCTCACATTGGTCCTCAGTTTCCTCAAAGACCTGTTGTGAGGCTGAGCGCAGGAGAAGGGTTCCTGCCACCTGTTGCTGTTATTGGGTGCTGTTGGATCAACTCCAACTCACAGCAACCCCATGTACAACAGAAGCCTGTTCCGTGCTGTGATGATTTACTCATGAAAGGATTTACATTTTCTTGACTAGTTTCAGCATTTGATAATAGCAGGGTGGAGCAGTGAGAGAGACAAAGGGGTCTTACCTTCATGTCCATGGTAGTAGATTCACAGCCATCATAAGTAGTCTGTGGAGCACACTATAGAGGCTCCATAGACGCTTGTCACAAGTGCATTGTAATCATCTAGTGCTTTGTCGATTTCTACCAGTAGATGGGGAGCTTTCTGTGGGCAAACCAGTGTCCAAGCTGATCCTGAGTAGATGCCCACCCCCACCACCAGCAGTCATCATTGTGGGTCAGTGTGATTTCAAGCCAATGACTGAACCTCTGCTTACTCAGCAGGAAAACGAGACCCCCAAATGGTACGTCCCCCCTAAGAATCTGGCAAGAATGCAATTATGCAGACTATACACAGTGCTTGACATATGGTCATCTCCTACTCATGATGGCCCCATGTATGTCTGCGTTGATTTCAGAAGTAGATTGCCTGGCCTTTCTTTGAATGCACCATCTCTGGATGGACTCAATTTGCCAGCCTTCCAGTATGCAGCACAGCACATTAACTGTGTGCACCACCCAGGGACTCCAGCATGCAATAACTCCTCAACAGATGCTTGCTGAGTTGCCTTTATCAGTACAACTGTCCCCAAAGAACTGTGCTTTGCAGCATCACAAGGATCCTGTTTCCAACCCGCCTTCCCATAGGCTGACAGGATCTTCTTCCCTTCTTGGAGTCTCTAGAAACTGTCAGCGTCCCAAGGGACCAAGGAGCCGTCCAACTATCACCCGGTCTCCGTGACCTTCCTTTTTGGTTTTTCCCAAATTTAGACATCTGTCTGGTTTTTGAAAACCTGAGTGAGTTTCTATCATTCTGCCAAATGCCTTCACCGACATTGCAAGCTCTCTCCAGAATTTCTGGTGATTTGAACAGTCCATCTGACCTCATAAAAACCACTTAAAGGCAAATGTGTGCACCCAGCAATTCCACGTCTCCATTTCTCTCACAGAGAAACCCTTGCAAATGCTCATCAAGAGCACATGAAAGGATGTTCACTGCCGCCCGATTTCCAACAACAGAGAACTGGAGACAGTCTAAATGTCCATCAATAGGAGTTTGGTTAAATAAATCATGGCCTTGCATACATTAGATGGATGTTCAGCAGTTTAAAATCAGGAGGGTGATCTATGACACTAACTAGGAAAGGTCTCCAAGACATACAGGTAAGCAGAAAACAAAAGCAAGTTGCTGAGCCATTGCATTCATGCACAAAATGAGCAAGCCAGCTCATTGTGCATTGCATATATGCATGTGTAAAGGCCTAGAGAAGCGTCTGACTGGAAGGACACTTAGCAAGCCAGTAACAACAGAACAGAGTAAGGTGGGGTGAAGAAACAAAGAAGCAAAGGGAGACCTGTGCTGCTTGTTCATTTCCTGAGATGTTCTGTCGTGTTGTTGTGTGTTTAAAATTTTATTTACAGGCTTTTATTGTTCTTTAGAGAGACTGGATTTCTAGAAAAATTAAGCAGAAAGGTGGCTTTCCTTTTCTCCCTCCCCATAGTCTCCTATTATTAGCAATTTGGCATTTGTTTTTGTTGTGAGCTACTTTCGAGTTGACCCTTAACACATGGTGACTCAATGCACAATGGGATTGTGCGTTTGTGACGTGTTGGGTCTGCACTGGCTGATTTTTTGGAAGCAGATCGCCAGGCCTTTCTTCCTACTCTGTCTTAGTCTGTAAACTCCACAGTAACGTGTTCAGCATCCTTGCATCGCGCCAGCCTCCCCTGACAGCTATGTATGAGGTCCATTGGTCTGCAATTGAAACCAGATCTCTTGCATGAAAGACAAGAATCCTTTCAAGGAACAACCACTGTCTTCTAGCAGTTTACATTAGTGTGATAATGTTGGTTACAACTGATGACCCAACCAGAGTTCATAGTTTACCTTAAGCCTCACTCTTGATGTGGTAAGGATCTTTCTTTCCTTTTTCTTTTGCAATAGAAACTGAGTATGTACCGTCATCATAAATGGCAGAGAAAGTTAAAAACGACATCTCTAAAAAAAAAACAAACAAAAAAAAAAAACACTCATTTCAATCAAATTCTGTGAAAATGAATACATCCCAAAATGCCTCTCAGCTGGAGAATGAGAATAAATTGAAACATTGATGTGTGATCACACAATGGGGTTGTGTATACTAAAGAGACTATACAAATCACAACTACCCATGTAGACCAAGCTCACTTCCACAAAAGAGTCATCACGGTGCAGGATTCCATTCAGGTGAAGAACAAAACCAAGAGAGACTGATCTAGACCCTGTGAGTGAGGCTGGTGGACAACCAGGGTGGAGGATTGTGATTGGAGGGGGAAGGATATGGAAGTTTCCAGATGGAGATGATGTTCTGATTCTCCATCTGGGTACAGATTGCACTGGTTTGTTCTCAATACGTAATAAATGTTTTTTATATGACGCGGGCGAAAAGGCCCTTTATCTTCCTAGAAAACCACCATAAACCAGTTTTAACTATTTTCTCTAAGCCTTTTTGCACAAGTAAAACAATCATTTATTTAATTAAGGGAGGAATCCATAGCTTTCATCAGATTTTCAAAGGCAGCCTTCACCCCCTAAAAGATTAAGAACAAATGCTAGTGCTGTTTTGCCGAGGACGGAGAGGTGGGGTAAGGGTGATTATAAAAAGAACTTTCGAAGACATTGATTTCCTGCTGGAAAGGTATCAACCATGCAATGTCAAGCTAAAGGCGTCGGAAGTAGGGAGGTCAGGAGGAGTTCCTCACATGACCTCGTCTTCCAGGTTCTGGGCCAACCTTGCTTTCTTGCTGGTTGGCAGGGCCCCACCTTACGGAGCCCCACACATCTGTGGTTTACAGCAGCCTGTGATGCTTTGAGGGGGGCAGGGGGGGTGATTTATAGTTAGGCTCCAGCTTGGGAAATGGTTTCTAGAGGAAGGTCCTCCCACTCGTTTGTAATTTAGGGGCATTTCTTAAATTCCCCAGGCCATTGGCTCCCGGCAGAAAATGAATGCGGGTCATTTCTGGGATAGATGCTCCTCAACATGTGGGCCCCTGAGAAGAGGGAGGTTTGGTCAGGGGAAGTGGCTTCCACCATAAATCATCAGGCATTTGGAATATATTGTCTCCTCAATGAGAGAAGAGGGAAGGAGAGACTTTCAAGGGGAACCCATGAAAAAACAGCTTTGTCCCAGAATTGTCACCAACCCACAAGGTGGACATCTCTTTGCATTTTCACCCTACTTATTTCCTGCTTCCCTTTGTGCTGCTCTGCCTCTCTCATTGGCTCACCCGCATCCTGTATCTGTTCACCTCTCTGGACAGTACTGGGAAACACAGAATGATTGTTAGCCGTCTTCCAGTTTACCACCCAGTTCTGTGCCATCCCCATGAAGGGCTGTGGATCAGACTGCTGTAATTCATAGGGTTTTCATTGGCTGATTCTCAAATGACCACCAGGCCTTTCTTCCTAGTCTGTCTTAATCTGGAAGCCCCACTGAAACTTGTTCAGCTTCATAGTAGCATACAAGCTTCCAACGACACCTGGGTGATACCTTTGCCTGAGATGCATTGTTGTTGTTAAGTGCCATTGAGTTGGCTCTGACTCAGCAACCCTATACTGGGTTTCCAAGTGTGTTTAAACTACCAACCTTGCAGTTAGCAGTCCAGTGCTTAGCCTATAAGTGCCCCACCAGGACTCCGAGGTACATTGACTGGGACTCAAACCCAGGTCTTCCACAGAGAAGGCAAAAATTCTAGTGCCGAACTTTAAATGTTACCAGACTCCATGTGTGTCAGAACTGTGCTCCACAGAGTTTTCTCTTCTGTAACTTTTTATTGTGAATGGGATGAAGGTTTACAGAGCAGATCAGTTTTCAATTCATACACATTTTGTTTCATGTCATGGATTGTAATCCCTACCATGTAACATCATTTAACCCACTTCCTCCCTGTGAGGAAGTACTAATTCCATTCCTCCTTTCCTAATCCTGTGAACATTATCTTTGGGTAAACGCTACCCTCTTGATCTCAAACGGTTGATTAGTGTTACTGTTCCCCATATAGACTTTTCTACTGTTTGGCTGAAAACTGAGACATGGGGGTGAGTTGGTGGGTAACTAAGGGTCATGGTGTCGGGAGTTCCACCAGCCTCTATCCAGTCAGCAAGCATGTTCTTTTCATTTTTTAAAATTGTATTAATAATTTACTGTCAGTAAGAAAGACTGGCAAATGGTAGATTTCAGTAAAAACCTTTACAAGACCATTGCTTCACAAATATACAGTCACTATAAAAACCGTGTCATGGGGATTTTGGTTCTAACCAGGTATGCAGAAGGTCCTCGTTACACTTCCCAACGATGAAAAAACGTTTGTAATTCAAAAATAAAATATCAGAGCTTTCCCATCACATGGAGATCTAGAACTGAAAGACTAGATTGAAATGCAATAATGAAATGTCACACCTCAGCGGAAAAGTACATACAGTGGCACCTTGGTTATATTAGAAACTCGGGGTGCTAGGTCACTAACACCACCTAAATTCAGTCCCCCCAAAATGCACAACTTATCCTGACGATCTAGTTAAAGCTATGAAAAATAAAATCTGGACATAAAATTTACAAACAGAAAAATCAAATCATCAAATGTACACAAATACATGAGTCTTGCTAACAAGATAAAAGGACTGATTTTTGTCTCCTTATTTTAACAGCATTGTTTTTTCTTTTTTTTATGATTATAAACTTTGATCCATATTTTCAAACCCAGGTCTTCCACATTATTATTGTTAAGTGCTATCGAGTCAATTCCAACTTTATAGCGACCCCATATAGCATTTCTGAGAAGCAACTGATGAGCTTGAACCACTGACCTTGTGGTTCAAACTGACGCTGCAGTCCAGCACATTATTAACCCACAGCGCCACACACCAGGACTCCAAAAAGAATACTGTTGTTATTGTTGTTGTTAAGTGCCGTCGAGCCGGTTCCGACTCATAGTGACCCTGAACAGAGTTTCCGAGGCTGTAAATCTTTACGGGAGCAGAAAGCCTCATCTTTCTCCCGGAGAGCAGCTGGTAGTTTCGAACTGCTAACCTGGTGGTTCACAGCCCAATTCGTAGCCACTACGCTACCAGAGATGTTGGAAATATAGAGCACTGGTTGAAATCCTGGCTCTGTGTCTTACTGGTTGTGCTAACTTGGGAATGTTACTCATCTATAAAGTGGGGGGTCCTGGGGCAAGGGAAGGGACCCCACTGAGACAATAAATGAGATGAAATGCCTTCCACACTGCACCTAGGTGGCTCTCAATCTGCCGTAGTTATTTATTTTCTAATTTCCTTCCTTTAGGCCAATCAGTGATTCTCAGTAGGGGTGACTTTGCTCCCCAGGAAACTTCGGAGGTGCTGCTGGCATCCAGTACATTCAGGCCAAGGATGTTGCTAACCTCCTAGGACACAGAGGACAACCCCACAACAAAGCCTTATCTGGGTCCAAGTGTCCATAGTGTCAAGGCTGAGGGACTGTCCTCCTGGGAGTTTCTGTAGCATTTTACCCATCCTTCCCTTTTACCTTGTATTGTACTTGATGGCAGTTCTGTCACCTGCCTGGCCATTTGTCATACTGTAGTGACTGGCGTGATACTGTGATGCCGGAAGTTACTCCACGAGTATTCCAAACACCAGCAGGGTCACCCATGGTGGACAGCTTACAACAGAGCTTCAAGACTCAGACCAATTTGGAAGAAAGACCTGGTGATCTGCTTCCAGATCTTAGCCAAGGAAACCCGTACACTCCACAGCAAGAACATTGCCCACCTCATTTTCTTCAGCCATGTCGTCAGGAGGGATCAGTCGCTGGGGGATGTTGTGTTTGATGAAGTCGAGGGTCAGTGAGGGGAAGGGAGAGCCTTTGTGAGATGAATTAGTACAAGAGGTACACTGATGAACTCAAGTAAGTTGGCAGTTATGATGGTGGTACAGGACTGACTGGGAAGCATGTCGTCTTGTGATGCATGAGGTCTTCATGACTCAGAGCCCCCCTGATGGCAGCTAACAGGGACAGTAATTAGCTGCCACGTGTCCACATTATTAGGATTTAAAGATGGGATCCAAATCCTGCCTTTGACCCTTTACTGGCTGTGGGTCATTAGGCAAGTTAATTGGCTTCTCTGTACCTGTGTATGAGGATTGACTTTGAGAATGGCCAGTGAGTGGCACTCAGTGCTCAGTGATGTTGAGAAAATACCTATGCCTCTTCGCCATCCCTAACAACTTGTAGAAGGTCAGATCTTCTTTATGGCCCTCTAGATACGAGAGGGTATATGCCTGGTGCATTTCTGTACCCAGTGTCTGTATGTTGTGGTTGCTGTTAAATGTCATCAAGTCGGTTCTAACTCATAGCGACCCTGTATAGGGTTTCCACGGAGCGGCTGGTGGGTTTGAACTGCCAACCTTGTAGTTCAAGCTGACCTTGAGGTCGAGTGCTTACCTGTGGTGCCACACCAGGATTCCAGTGTCTCTACAGGAAATGGTCTTCTTTTCTCTGTCATCTTTCTCCTGGTCTTCTCTCTAGGCCCTTACTTCTCCTTCATTTCTCCTCGTTTTGTCTGGCTGACCATCGAGTGGGGACTGAGGGGGCCCAAAGCATCTGTTTGTGTGTGGTTACATATCCACAATTTCAAAGCCTGCTTCCGAGCGCAACGTGGCCTGTTTCAAGAGGGAATGGTTGGCTAGTCTGGTTTTCCTCTCTCTCACTCCCAGCCTATGGTTATTAAGGATTGGTTCCTGTCGTGAGAAGGGGCAAACATTGAAAGCTCCGGAATCATGAGCTTCTTGGGGAGCTTCCTTATCACGTCACCCACCCCTCCCTTGGTGGCAAGTGTTGGGGATCAGACGCTCCTGGGTGGGCTGCCTTCGTCTCTCATCATATGAACCATAATTCATCCTCGTGTTCCCACTGAGGAGCAGCTGAACACCACCTGCCTGTCCCTCTTCCAAGACCTGCCGCTCATCCCCCAGGAAGACCCTCGACACTCGCAGAGGGGCTCTGTTATTAACAAGGCTCCTTTAAATCAAGAACAAGAGCCCCATTCAACATTTATGTTTCGCGGTTATTCTTTGTGCCAGACACCGTGCTAGATGGTTTAAAGTGCAATATCTTGTTCAATCAACCCAAGGGGTTAAAATTAAAATGTTAAAGTTGACAAACTTGAAGGTCACAGAGATGAAGTGATGTGCCCCAAGTTACATACAAGGGTAAGTCCAAAAGTCTCGCTACAGAATTATAGCCCCCTTAGCAATACAGCCCTATGCCACCTGGGCTCCTTTTAGAAGCACAGCTTTTAATGCATGAAGCCTGTGTTTCTCTTCATATCCTCCATCTGGGTCTACACACTTCTGAAAGTGGGACTTCCATTTCTTTCATTATACCCCAAATAATTCTGTGCCCTTCCACTTAACGTCATGGCGAAACAGCAGATTGGCATCTCTGAGGGTCTCAAATTGTGTTCCCTTTCAATGTTCTTTGAGTTTGAGGAATAAAAAGAAGTTTGAAGGGGCAGGATCAGGGCTGGAGGGTGGAAAGGGGAAGGTTTTCCAATGAAGTTCTCACAAGGCAGCCCTTGGTACCCTGGAAGAACAAGCAAGTACATTAGTGTGGTGGGGAAAAAATTCTCAGCGCAACTTTCCTGGACTTTTTCTGCATTTTCTTCCTGAAAGTTGTTTCATAATAAGCTCCCATATTGCCCTTTGCCCTTGAAGAAAATCTAAGAAGACGACCACTTTGGGGTCCCCCCCGACCCACCCAAATAAGCCATCATCAATTTCTGAACCATTTTCTCTGTCTGGAATTTAACTGGTCCAGCAGATCCCCTTGATCACAGTTTTGATTGGCTCTTTTTCTCAAGGCACCCTAAAGAGACTAATGTAGGTGTGTAAGAATTTGTCTGTAGCTATGCAGAGGCATGTTAAAGCACATTTTATTAGAAATAAACCCATGCATGTATGAACTGGAACCCTAGAAGCGATGGTTTGGGGCTGACCTACATATTTACAAAGTTGGTGTTGTTAAGTGTCGTCAAGTTGGTTTTGACCCATAGCGACCCTGTGTAGGGTTTCCAAGGAGCAGATGGTGAGCTTGAACTACCGATCTTGCAGTTCAAACCGACTTTACAGTATAGCACAGTAACCCAGAGTGCCACACTAGGACTCCATTTACAAAGTGGTAGAGCTAATATTTGAACCCATGTTTTGTTGATGCTAAAGCTAAGATGATAACTTGTCTCACTGCAGGGGACTTTCTGAGTGTTAGAAGTAAAGGAGTCTTGGGAAACTCCTCACTCCCAGGCAAACTTCACCAAGCACCAAACCCGCTGCTATGAAGTTCATTCTGATTCAGAGTGACCCTATAGAGGGTTTCTGAAACTAAACATTTATGGGAGCAGACAACTTCATATTTATCCTGCAGAGAAGCTGGTGAGTTTGAACTGCCAACCTTGTGGTTAGTAGTCCAGCACTTAACCCATAGCACCACCATGGATCCTTCTAGGTAAATCAGGATGGCTTGTATTAAAAGAATGGAGAGATGCAACCAATCCTGATACTATAAAGTTTGAACATCTTTTAAGACCCACCATTCCTTCCTTTCCTACTGCCTCTCTCTTTCCCGCCCTTGTTGTCTTCCTTCCTTTACTTCCATCTTCCTTCCTTCAGTCCTTCCTTTTCGTCTCCCTTTCCTTCTTTCTTTCTTTCTTCCTTCCACCAACCCATTCTTCATTCCTTCCCTGCTGTCCATCCATCCATCCATCCATCCATCC
>NW_006408596.1:13159266-13169864 GCF_000296735.1 Chrysochloris asiatica
TTTCTTTCATGGCAGGAGAAGAGGTTGGATCAACTGGGATTGTTTTATCTGAGGACCAGGAATCACTGAAAATTGGTAATGCCTGGATTGAGAGAAATCTAGGTTCTGGTGCTGAGGTTACATGCAAGAGAAGGCAGGTTCTTCTGCGGGCTTCAGATTCTCCCTAAGACGTTCTCCAGCTCTCCTCTAGTCTTCTTTCATGTTTCCACAGATCATATACTGTTTAATGAAATATCAACTGTCAGTAGAAGCAGTGGGCTTATTTGATGGGATACAGTCTTGCAAAATAAAGAACCGAGCCAGCACTCCATACTTCTTAGAATCATTTCCAAACTTTCCAGTCTAAGAGTCTAGCTAGCCGTTCAAACAAATCTTATTTCCCTTGCTGCTCATTGCGCACCTAGACTACATTTCCCATCCTGGCTGCTGATAGGTGAGCATGTGACTGAGTTCTGGCTAATGAAATGTAGGTGGAAGTCCTTTCTACCCTGTGGCCCATAGGTATCCGCCGCATGCAATGTGCCATGCACTTTCCTCTTCTAGGTGACCTCAGTAAAGAACTCTGGCTCTAGGAACACCTCTTGGAAGTGAGCTGCCCATGAATCAGCAATACTTGCTTTGGATCCATGTGAGTCAAAAATACATTTCACTAGTTGAAGCAACTGAGGTTTGAGGGTTCAACAATAGAGGGTTTAATCCCCATTTCTCGCCATTCTAATACATAAAATCTCTATTCTACACAGAGTTTGCATACTGCTTTTCTCCCCCTGCTCATGTGTCTTCTGCCTGGAATACCTTTGGTTATGTTCTTCTTATTAAAACTAGATTCATATTTAAGGTCTGTGTTAAATCCTGTCTCACTGATGAAGCCTTTCATACCATTGATTCAGTAAGAGATGCATCAAATCACTCACTCTCATTCATTTTCTTCCTATTCTTCATGAACTGCCTTATGGGGTTAGGAACTATGATTAGCACTGAGTATACACAAAAGCTCTGGTGTGGTGCTGTAGGATAAGCACTGAACTGCTAACCATAAGGCCAGCACTTAACAACAACACCATCAGTATATGTAAGAGGAAGAGTCCCAGGCCACATTATTTTGAAGTTTAATAAGGGTGATAAGTGAAACAAACCAGCAAACAAAAGTCAGTCATCACAATCCATTGTAGTAAGTGTTCAGGTAAAGACAGTTGGCTCCTAACCAGAAGTGTGGTTTGAGTCTACCTGGATGGTGTGGGCTGGTGATCTCCGGCTAAGAAATCAGCCACGGAGAACTCTATGGGTTGCAGCTTTTCTCTGACTCACATGAGGTCCCCATGAGTTGGAGTTGACTTGATGGCTTTTTTTTTTTTTTAAAGAAAATATGCAGAGTTCTCTGACAGCAGAGAAAAGATGACTAAACCCAGTTCTGGAAAAGTCAGCATTCAATTAGTAATGTTGTCGTTAAGTGTCATCAAGTCAGTTCCAAATCATAGCAACCCTGTAAAGGGTTTCCGAGGAGTGGCTTGGTGAGCTTGAACCACCTACATTGTGGTTCAAGCCAACCTTACAGTCCAGTGCATTATCCTACAGTGCCACACCAGGAGTGCCCAATTAATAATAGCTACTTTTATTTGTCCTGGTGTGGCGCTGTAGGATAAGCACTCGACCACAATGTCAGTTTGAACCCCAAGGCTGGTGATTCATACTTGCCAGCCATTCCTCGGAAACCCTGTACAGGGTTACTATGAGTCAGAACTGACTCTACAGCACTTAACAACAACATCCTTATTTGGAGTCTTGGTGCGTGCGGCATTGTAGGGTAACCACTGGACTGCTAGCTGCAAAGTTGGCAGTTCAAACCCACCAGCCACTCCTATGCAGTGTCCTTATGAGTCAGAGCTGACTTGACAGCACTTGACAATAACAACATTTTTTATATTATCGGGACTTGAGTTTATCTTATGGGGTTAGCAAAGGTCAAAAGGTCAGAGGGCAATGATGGTCTCCTGACTGATCCATCTTGCTACCAACTCCCTCTTTTCTACCTCATTTTTTATCATATGATGACTCAGTTGTACCGATGTGTTATCATCCGCCCTGAAAAGAGAACCAGTTTAGACAAGAGAAACCTTTAAAAAAAAAATGGGCATTTTTTAAAGCCATGCAACTGTACGTGAGTGGTGCTGAAGGCATGGGAATGCGTAACAGTGTTTTGACCACCAACCAGAAAAACAAACAAAAAATGAAATGCCCCAAACTGTTGCCTTCAAGTCATTTCCAATTCATAGCTGCCTTGCAGGACATAAGTGCCCAGTTGGATTACCAAGGTTGTCATCTCTATGGAAGCAGACTCCACATCTGTCTTCCACACAGCAACTGATGAGTCCAAACCTCCAACACTTAACCACTATGCTACCAGGGAGCCTTGCTTTGACTGTAGACTACAGGTATTCCTGCAGGTAAAGGATTCTGGAAGCAGGTGTTTCTGGAAAATACGACCTGGGGCCCAGTGGAGATGGAGGACCAAACCAGACTTTCAAGGGAAGGAGAGGTTTCTTATATGTCTTTGTAAAAATCTAAGCTCTTTTATTACTTGCTGTTGTTGTTGTTAAGTGCCATCGAGTCAGTTCCAGCTCATGACAACCATCTGTACAACAGAGCGAACACAGTCCGGTTCTGCACCATTTTACAATTATGCTGTTGCCACTGTGTTGATCCTTCGTGTTGAGGGTCTTCTTCTCTTATGCTGACCCTCTGCTTTTCTAAGCACCATGTCCTTCTCCAGGGATTGGTGCCTCTGACATCATGCCCAAAGTACGAGAGACAAAGTCTTACCATCATCACTTCCAAGAAGCAATCCATCCTTACTTCTTCCAAAACAGATTTGTTCTTTCTTTTGGCAGTCCGTGGTATATTCAGTATTCTTCACCAACACCATAATTTAAATGCAGTTTTCTCCGGTCTTATTCATTGTCCAGCTTTCACATGCATATGTTGTTAAATGCTGTCCAGTTGGTTCCAAATCGTTGAGACCCTGTATAGGGTTTCTAAGGAAGTAGATGATGGGTTTGAACTGCCTACCATTTGGTTCGCAGTCCAGTGCTCATCCTACAGCGCCACCCCAGGAGTCCTACATGCATATGCGATAATCATCTCATATCATGCTCACCTTAGTCCTCAAAGTGATATCTTTATTCTCTTAACACTATACAGACATCTTTTCTAGCAGATTCACCTAATGCAGTAATACATTGTTTGATTTCTCAACTGTTGCTTCCCTGAGTATTGATTATGGATTCAAGTAAAATGAAGTCTTTGACAACTTCAATCTTTTTTACTTTTATTGTAATGCTATTTATTGGTCCAGTTGTGAAGATTTTTGTTTTCTCTATATTGAGATGCAATTCTTACTGAAGGCTGTAATCTTTGATCTTCATCAGTAAATACTTAACCCATCTTCACTTACAAGTGAAGTGTATCTGCATATTGCAGGTTATTAATGAGTCTTTTCATTATAACCCAGTTTCTCAGATTATTTGCTCAACATAAAGATTAAATAAACATGGTGAAAGGATACAATCCTGGTTTTCCTGATTTGATCCATTCAGGATCCCTTTGTTCTATTCTAACAACTGCCTCTTGGTCTGTGTAGAGGTTTCTCAAAGACATCATAAAGTGTTCTGGAGTATCCATTCATTGCAATGTTATCCATAGTTTGTTACAATCCACACAATCAAATGCCTTTGCATAGTCAATAAAGCTCAAGTAGACAGCTTTCTGATACTCTCTTCTTTCAGCCAAGCGCCATCTGATATCAGCAGTGATATACCTCATTCCATGTCCTCTTCTGAATCCAGCTTGAATATCTGGCAGCTCCCCATCAATGTGATGCTACAACCATTTCTGGATTATCATCAACACAATTTTACTTTCATGTGATAGAAATGATATTATTCAATGATTTACATATTCCATTGGGTCACCTCTCTTTGGAATGGGCACAAATATGGATCGCTTAATTGGTTAGCCAGGTGGCTGTCTTCCAATTTTCTTGGCATAGATGACTGAGCACCCCGAGCACGGCATCAGTTTGTTTAAACATTTCCATTTGTACTTTGTTAATTTGTGTTTGTTAGTTTTGGTCACTGCCTTCAGTGAAGCCCGGGCTTCTTCTTTCAATATCATCAGTTCTTAATCTCATGGTGCTTTGTAAAATGGCTGAGTTGAGCTAATAATACACAGTAGCTCTGTATTCTTCCCATCTTCTTTTGATACTTTCATTATCATTCAGGATTTTGCCCAGGTTGTTGTTGTTAAGTGCCACTGAATCAATTTTGACTCATAGCAACACTGTATAATGTTTCCAAGGAGGGGCTGGTGGATTTGAAATGCCAACCTTGTGATTAGCAGTCTAGTGCTTACCCTACAGTGCTATACCAGGATTCCACTTTGCCCAGAAAAAACTTCAATATTACAAGTCATGGTTTGAGTTTTCTCTTCAGTTCTTTCAGCTTGATTTTCCCATTTGGTTTTCTAACTCCAGATCTTTGCCCATTTCAGTACTTGATTTTGTCTTCCTGAGCAGTGCTTTGAAATGTTCTGTTCAGCTCTTTTACTTCCTCATTTCTTCCAGTCTCTATCTTCTCTACTTTCAGGAGCAGATATGTTCGTTTGTCTGGCAGTCCAGGCTACTTTTAATATTCTTCTCCAACACCATGATTCAGTCACATCAATTCTTCTTTAGTTTTCCTTACTCGTTGTCCAACTTTCACATGCATATGAAGAAATTGAAAGTACCATGGCTTGGATCAGGTGCAACTTAGTCCTCAAACTGGCAACTTTACTCTTGAACACTGCAAAGAGGTATTGTGCAGCACTTTTGCCTAATGCAATACATCGTTTGATTTCATGACTGCTGCTTCCATGAGTGTTGATAGTGGATTCAAGTAAAATGAAGTCTTTGACACCATCAAACATGTCTCCATTTATTATGATGTTATTTATTGGTCCAGTGGTAAGGATTTTTGTTTTCAGCACATTGATGTGCAACCCATACTGAAGGGATTTGATTGTCATCGGTAAGTTTTTCAAATCCTCTTTGCTTTTAGCAAGGTTGTATCATCTGTATATTGCAGGTTGTTAGTGAATCTTCCTCAAACCTTGATGCCACATTCTTATTCATCTAACCTACTTTCTCAGATTACTTGCTCAGCATACAGAGAGAATAAATATGGCAAATAAATACAATACTGGTTCCCTTTTCTGATTTTAAACCATTCGGTGTCCCCTTGTTCTTTTCAAATCACTGCTGCTTGGTCTAAGTACAGATCCCTCATGAGTACAATTAAGTGTCCTGGAATAGCCATACTGTGCAGTGTTATATCCATAGCTTGTTATGATCATTGTTGTTGTTGTTAGGTGCCATCGAGGCAGTTCTGACTCACAGCAACATTCTGCACATCAGAATGAAATACTTCCGGGTCCTGTACCATCTTCACAGTTGTTCTTAAGCTTGAGCCCATTGCTGCTGCCACTGTTCCATTCCATCTCTTTAGGGGTCTTCCTTTTTTTTCACTGACCCTCCATTTTACCAAGCATGATGTTCTTCTCCAGGGACTGACCCCTCCTGATAACATGTCCAAAGTATGAAAGATGAAGTCTTGCCACCCTGGCTTCTAAGGAGCACTCTGGCTGTCCTTCTCCTAACACAGATTTGTTTGATCCTTACTTAGAGTGATTTAAAAGTTTACTCATTGTCATTGTGCTACGCATAAGTGCTGATTAAATTACATGCAGAAACCGTCCACTAATTAAACAAGATGAAGGAGTAAGAACCTCAAAGAAGCAGAGAAAAGGGTGAAGCAGGCA
Source organism: Chrysochloris asiatica (assembly GCF_000296735.1). Taxonomy (NCBI): domain Eukaryota; kingdom Metazoa; phylum Chordata; class Mammalia; order Afrosoricida; family Chrysochloridae; genus Chrysochloris; species Chrysochloris asiatica. Next base: position 13,165,120 of record NW_006408596.1, read on the forward strand.
GCCGGCTAGACTCTGAAGAAAAGCACCTTTAAGAGAGCCCTGAGTCTTCAGTAGAAAAATAGAGGGGAAACTAAACCAGAAACACACACACACACACACACACACACACACACGCGCGCGCGCGCGCGCAAAAACAAAACCACCCATTTCTAATTTCCTGCGCTTTCAATGTGGGGGTCATTAACAGGAGCATGCTGACGAATCTTAATTGCTAGGATTGAGGAAGGGAATTGCCAGGGTAATCAGACCCCCCAAAGCACACAGGGCTTATAGATTAAAGCAGAGTTTCTCCTAATCCCATCAAAACGTCATAATCTTGTGTCACAGCGGCATCTAAACACAGCTGATTGAGATGCCACGAGTGCCGAATCTGGGATCCATCACAGCCTAGCCGTCCGGAAAGCAAATAACCCCAAATGAGAAGGTTGCATTTAGTGTGGTCTGGAGATACTTACTACAAAGGCCGGAGTGCTGACTCCATCCCTCCCTTGGGCTTCACAAGAGGGGAAGCTTCAGTGGCCCCAAATGCATTCCTTTTAGAGAAAAATTTCCCCAAATGGAAATAGGTTTGTTGCTTTTGCTCTTGAGAAAGCTAAAAAAAAAAAGTAGAAAATACAGAAAAACAGCAAGAAGAAGACTAAAAAGCCTTCAAATTCACCAGCCAGAGTAACTCTTATTTGTTTGCCTGTCGCTTTCCAGAACTACTTTCTTCTATGGCCGTACACACATATATATACACAGTCTCTCGTCTCAATCCCCCTGTCTCTTTCATGTGGAAATATAATTATACTATGTATACATGCCACCACTTGCCTGTCAGTTTGTCGTCCTGGGGTAGCTTGTGTTTTTCTCTAAAGCTGGAAGCTATGCCACTGGTATTTTAAATACAAGCAGAGTTACCCACGGTGGATATGCTTCAGCAGAAACCTTCAAGACTAGACAAGGAAGAAGGACTTGACAGTCTCCTTCTGTAATGATATTTCTTCACAAAGGCCATTGGAAATCTTATGAATGCAGCAGAACATTGTCTGAAAGAGAATCAGAAGATGAGCCCCTCAGGGTGCCAGGCATTCAAAATACAACTGGCAAAGAGCTGCCTACTCAAAGCCGAGTCCACCTTAATAATGTGGATAGAGTAAATCTTTGGGGAATCTTCGTTTCCTGATGTGGCATGACTCGAAATGAGAAAAAACAGCTGCAAACATCCATGAATAATAACAGGGAATGTATAAGTATAAATCTAGGAATATTGGAAGTTGTCAAAAATGAAATGGAATGCATAAAGATGGATATTCTAGGCATCAGTGAGCTGAGATGGACTGGTATTGGCTGTTTTGAATCAAACAGTCACATGGTGCGCTATCTGAGATGACAAATTGAAGAGGAATAGAATCACATTCATCATTAAAAAGAACATTTCAAAGTCCATCCTAAAGTACAGTGCTGTCAGAGATAGAATAATATTCACACAAAGAAGACCAGGAGTCCTTGTTTAGTGCTACAGGATAAGCACTGGACTACCAGGTTGGTTTGAGCCAAAAGGTTGGCAGTTCAAACTCACCAGCCACTTCTTGAAAAACCCTATATAGGTTGGAACTGACTCAAAGGCAGTTAACAACAGCAACAACAGAGAAGACCAGTTAATACAGCTGTTGTTCAAATAAATGTATGCAAAAACCTCTGAAATTGATCAAACATGCAATCAAGAAGTATTTATAATTATTGATGATTGGAATGGGAAAGTTGGTAACAAAGAAGGATCAACAACTGGAAAATACAGCCTTGGTGATAGAAGCAATACTAAATAAAGATCACATGATAGGTTTTTCAAAACTAATGATTTATTCAGTGCAAATACTTTTTTTTCAGCAACATTAATGTTAACCACACAGGTGGACCTTGCCAGATGGAATATACAGAAATCAAATTGACTACTTCTGTGAAAAATACAATGGAAAAGATCAGTATCATCAGTGAGGATAATGAGGGGCTGACTGAGGAACAGATCCTGAATTGCTCATATTCAAGTTCAAGATGAAGCTATAGAAAATTAAAACAAGCCTCCAATATCCAAAGAACAATCTTGAGTATATCCCACCTGAACTTAGAGATCATCTCAAGAACAGGTTTGTCGCATTGCACATTAATGACAGAAGACCAGATGAGTAGATGAAATGACATCGAAGACATCATGCATGAAAATCATTGAAAATATAGGAAACAAAGAAAAGACCAAGAAGAATGTCGGGTGAGACTTGAAACTCTCACAACAAAAGGAACAAATGATGAAGTAAAAGAACTGAACAGAAAATTTCAGAGGACAGTGGATTATTATATGGCCAGTCATGCAGACAAAGTCAAGTGTTACAATGAAATGTGCAAAGATCTGAAGTCAGATAACCCAAAGGGAAAAACACAGCATTTCTCAAGCTGAAAGTACTGAAGAAAAAGCCAAGCATCTTATTACTATATTGAAGGATTCTGTGTGCAAAATACTGAATGATGCAGGAAGCATCATAAGAAGATGGAATATATAGAATACTCTAGCAAAAAGACCTCCTCCATTTTCAACCCTTTCAGACAGTAGTATTTGGTCAAGAACTAATGGTATTGAAGGAATAAGTCCAACCTGCACTGAAGGCATTGACAAAAAATAAGTCTCCAGGAACTGATGGACTACAAATAGGAATGTTTACACAAACTGATATGGCACTGAAGGTTCTTATGCATCTATGCCAAAAAAAGTAGGAAGACAGCTATCGGGCCAACCAACTGGAAGAGATCTATACTTGTGCCCATTCCAAACAAAGGTGATCCAACTGAATTATCAAATAATATCATTAATATAACACACAAATAAAATTTTGTTGATGATCATTCAAAAATGGTTGCAGCAATGGAGGGTCAGGGAAAAAGAGGAAGACCCCCAACATCTTAGATCTATTGGCACAGAGGAAGCAGAGATGGGCTCAAGCATAATAATAATTGTGAGGATGGAACAGGACCAGGGTCAGGCAGTGTTTCATTCTGTTGTGCAGAGGGTTGCTATGAGTTGAAACAGACTTGTTGACACCTAACAACAACATATATACATGAATGAGACAAAACTTAATCTACACTCCAGTTATATTAAAATGTCCATCCATGACTGATGACAACATTGAGCGTGCAAGTGAAAGGCTTCTTGAATTGGCAAGTAACAGTGGATTATATGGCCAATTATTAGCAAATAAATTACGGTTCTGCCTATGAAATAATCTAAGACAGACTTGGGTTTCAAAAAGTTTGTGCACTATGGGTACCTAAACAACTCATGGAAGAGCATTAACAGAAGCAAAATTTGGACCAATACTCAAAGGAAGCTTCCTTAAAAAAAATCATGACTGGTGATGATCCATCACCATGAGCTTGAGAGTAAATGTCAGTGTATGAAATAAAACTTCCTGAATGGCCAACCAAGAAAAAGTTCAAAAGTCAACCATCAACTGGAAGATTGATGCTTCTTATCATTTTATGTGATTCTCAAGGGCCAATATTGGAACACTTATCAGGAAAAAGATTCAACAATCAACAGTGCTCATTACAGTGAGACACTCACTGAAGAGCTGAAGCCAAAACTTCAGATTAAACACAGAGGACTGCCATCCAAGGCTGTTGTAATCTTGCATGATAGTGCATGTCCACACACCTCTGCCCACACTGTTGACACTCTGCAAAAACTTCACTTTGAGGTGTTAAAGCATCCTCTTTTTAGTCCTCATATTGCTCCATCAGACTTTCATCTCTTTGGTGTCCTGAAAGCAGCCCCTTGAGGATGAAGATTCACCTCTGATGAAGAAGTGAAGCCAGTGGTGCATTTGTAGCTTGCAGCTCAGCCTGAAGCAGTTTTTGATAAGGGAATATGAAAGCTTGTTGACAGGTTGATAAAGTGTATTGAAAAGCAAGGAGATGATGTCTAAATATGATGTATTTTTTTCTTTTCTGGAATTGATGAAAATAAATTCTATAGCCAGAGTGTGGATAATTTTTTACTCACCCCTATATATGCATTATCATTCACACTTCAGTGGAAGTGAATGCATGGGAAAGCTTAACAATGTTTTGATCACAGATCACAGGTAATTCTAGCAGATTAAAGATTCTAGAGACAGATCTTTGTGAAAATATTACCTGGGGCCATGTGAATATAGGGAACAAGATCTGCTTTTCTTAGGCAGATGGAATTCTGTTTTAAGCTTTTTAAGTCTAAACTCTATCACTGAATGGCTGACTGGCTCTGTGCCTTTGAGTCAGTTCCAACTCATAGTGACCCTGCACTGGGTTTCTGAGGCTGTAAATCCTTACAGAAGCAGAAAGTATCATCTGACTTCCATGGGGAAGCTGGTGGGTTTGAACTGCTGACCTTGTAGTTAACAGCCCAACACTAACCCACTATTTCAGCAGGGGTCTTTTATATATGCATTTATAAAGAAAATTTGTATCAAGGAAATGGTTCACACAATTGGAGAGGTGGGCAAGTCTGAAGTCTGTGAGTCAGCTAAACCAAGATCATCATGTCAGATAGGCAGGCAGGCAGGTTGGCAGGTCTGGCAAGTCAGACAGATCAGGCAGGTAAGATGGCAGACTGCTGACAACTCCCAGGATCAGCAGACAATAGATCAGGTCATTACTCAAGTCCACATACAGGATCCAGCCTCAGCTCTGTCATTGCTAGATATTATTATTGTCTCTACTTGAAATAGGAA
>NW_006408596.1:13170358-13176209 GCF_000296735.1 Chrysochloris asiatica
TACCGAAATGAATATGTATAGGTAGACATAGACCCTTAAACATGTATTTGATTATTTCCTTAGACTAAATTCCCATATGTGCACATCATTAGGTATTTGACACCTATTTGCAGATAACCCCACCAAAGTTGGTAACACCTGTGTCTTAGTAGCGCTCACTTCACAGACTCGCACACATTTTTGTGCTCACTTTCCTACTCTTTCCCACTCTGACGTCATGGGAACACATCTGTACTCAGTTTAACTTTGACTAAATGGATTCTTGAGATAGAGAGGCCCTGATACTCCATCAGTAGCTCTTCAAGCCATTTTACCTCTTCTACGAAGCATTGGTTCTTCCTAGAAGTACCACACAACAGCTTGCAAATGACAGAAGCATAAATTAGTAAGAAACAGAGAGAGTCTTATGCAAGGATACCTTTAAAGTGAATAAATGTGAAGAGAGAGGTCGAGAAATCCTGGCCTCTTTGAATTTATAGCTATTTTCTAAATCCTTAGCTTCAAAGAACTCTGATCATTGAACAGAACATTGGAGACCTGATAAAATCCTAGTTCTCTTTCTGTGTGTGTCCTCTTGTAATTCTTTCTTGTTTCCTTTCTCTACCTCTTTTTACCACGCCTTTTGTATCAGCTACAGTTCACTGAAGCTGGACTTATTCTAAGGTTATGGTTGTAGATGCAGTGGAGGTATTCAAAATCAAAGGGCAGAAATACCTCTAAAATTTATAATGATCTGTAACCATACATGGAAAACTGTCAGGAACCAAGTCAGTCTCTTCACTTCCCTCTCTGTCTTCCTCCCTTTATGTTCTCTCTGCTTCTCTACCCACATCCTCCTAAGATTGGCAGTCTGTGCTGTTAGCTCAGACACTACACAACATATGGATGGAGCATGACTCTTCTGTCTCCATTGCCTCAGTTTACTCAGCCAGCAGAGAATGACTAACCTCTTTGAATTCCAAAGACATAGGATGTACACTGTTACCCAATTGTGACATGGCTGTACAGTCACAGCTAAAAATCACCATTGGTGGACGTTTGGGGTAGGGGACAGCTCTGAGAAAGGAAGCAGATAGTACCTGCTACATGTCAATGTGTCCTAGCTCGTCTCCTGCTCCTTCAGAGAGGTGATGGCCTGTACAAGTCCTTGTGGGTGACTAGTGGGTTGCTGACCCTGAGATCAGGGCTCGTTCTTCCAAATTCTGGGCTTGTTCTATCCCACGAGTCTTACCTCTTTCATGAGAGTGTTATAAACTCATACTACCAGTAAATACGTGAGGCTATGAAGAAAGACAGGGAACCAATTACACAATATTATACATTGGGAAACTTGGTCTATCTAATTGTTTCAAAATCACTCAGTTAAAAAATGGAGGAGTGAGGTTTGAACTCACGTCTGTTGCAGCCTTCCCAACATGGTACCATATTGCTTTCTCATTTGGCCTGGCAGCTGTGGACACATGGGAGGCTGGCTGGACACATTATTCTTCCTTTAAATTTCTTCCTGTTAACCCAGGCTGATGCTGAGAGAGAAAAAAAATAGCTGGTGTAGTTGAGGGTATTTTCAACACCCCTGGCATCTACTGTTTCAACCTGTACTCAGGGTTGGCAAAGGAAACCAAAACAGATTGTGATTTAACTCTCACGGGACCCAAGTCTCCTTCCTCCTTCCTGTGTTTGTTGTCTTTCTTCCTCCTCCCCTGGAAAGTTTGGTGATGGAGAGATGAGAAAAGGAATCTTCTAGAGGTCAGTGAAAACAAGATTAAGCTCAAAGAAGTCCTGTAGAATTGAGGATCCACTGGGCACCCAATGGACCATCACACATTTGAGGACAACCACCTTTCCCCTACAATCTGAGATGCCACCTGTATCACAGCCTAAATCATTGTATACATGAGTCTATTTCTGAGTTCAACCTTCTGTTCCTCCTAGTACAAATTATTTTTCTTGAGCGGCATCAAATTTAATCATAAGGATTTGTTTTGGATTGAGTGTACCCATATTTGCAGCTATAATCATGAGCGAGATTACCTTGAAATTTTACTTAACTTTGTCAAGTTTTAATAGAGACGTTATGCTGAACCAGCTGCCTTCAAGACAATTCGAACTCATGGTGACCCCATGTGTTTCAGAGTACAACTGCTTTCTGTAGTCTTTCCAATGGCTGTGATCTTTTAGAAGTAGATCGCAAGTCTTTTTTGTTTTATGAGGTGACCCTGGATGGATTCAAACCACCAACATGCTGGCTAGTATGAGTGTTTAATCATTTACGTCACCCATGGTCTCTCTTGCCAATGCATGCTATTTGATTATTGGAGCTAAATAACATTGGTTGGTTGGTTATGTGCTGTGAAGTCAGTTCCAACTCACAGCGACCCTGCACAGGGTTTCTGAGGCTGTAAATCTTTATGGGAGCAGAAAGCCTCAGCTTTCTCCCTTAGAACTGCTGGTGGTTTCAAACTGTTGACCTTGAGGTTAGCAGCCCAACTTGTAACCACTATATTATTTGTAAATGCAAATATTTTCACCTTTAGATTGAAATGATTGGCCAGTCTCATACTTTAATCATCCAAATAAACTTGCAAACTGCTTTGGCATACTTTCCTCTCTTAACTCACACCTCACAAAAATAATCACTGGGATTTTGTTTTTGAATTGCATTCAATCTTAAACAAATGGGGAGAAATAAAATCTTTACAATGTTGAATCTCTTGATTCAATCAAATCTTTTTATATGACCTTTTGGAATGTTGAGTAATTTTTTGCATGTGAGGAGTATACATTCTGCATTAAGTTTACTTCTAGGCGTTTTGTGGAAATTGTTGTCATTATAGCTGGACCTCTCTAACTGGTATTTGTTGCTGTTTAAGAAAGCTATTGATTTCTGAATGATTTATTTTGTATCTGGCAACACAACTAACTCCTTAAGGGATTTTCCATCTCTTTCGTTGGTTCCTTTCCAGTTTTCTAGGTAAAATATTGTTTCATATGCAAGTGACATTTTTTAAGCAACCTTGTATATTGACCTGCTTATTTGCTTCTGTTTAACACCTCCTTGCAATGGCTAGACCTTTCAGGGAAAACAATGTTTAATGCTAATTATCATAGTTAACATCATATCTTATATCGATTCCAATAAAAATATATGTAGTAAATCACTATTAAATACCATTTTGTATGTGGTTCTGAAGTAGATATTTTTAGAATGTTAAAAAAAAAAAAAATAAGCTGTCTTTCCATTCCAAGTTTTCAAAAAGCCTTTTTGGTGATGGTGATACTGTTTTCAAATGCCTTGTATGATTCTATTGCGATTCCATTTTGATCTACTGATGAGCTATTTTATATTTATGGCTGTCTTAGTTTGCTAGAGCTACAGTAGCAGAAATACCAAAAGAGGGTGACTTTTACAAACAGAAACTTAATTTTCTCACAGTTTAGGAGACTGTAAGTCCAAACTCAGAGCATCATCTCTAGAGGAAGGCTTTCTCTCTTTGTGTTGGCTTTAAAGAGAGGTCATTTTATCTTCAGCAATGTTTGTTTTTTTCCTTGAAGATCTGTATGAGCATTGGCATATAGCTTACCTCAGCTCTCCTCTGCTTCCTTGTTTAATCTCTTTTATATCTCAAAAGAAATTGACTCAAAATACACCCTCAACTAATCTTGACTCAAAATACACCCTCCACTAATCTTGACTCATTAACATTAAAAAACAACCCATTCTTAGATGGGATTATAGCCATAGGCAAAAAGGTTAGGATTTATAACACATGTTTGTAATATTCAATTCATAACATGTCACCCTTTGATTCCCCAAAAAATCATGTTCCTGCCACATGCAAAACACATTCACCCCCTCACATCATCACAAAAGTCTTGAATCAAGGCCAAGTCCAAAATCTTTATCTTCTGAGTCATCGAAATCAAATGTGGGTGAAACTTTAGGCATATTCCATCCTGGGGCAAAATTCCTCTTCCTCTGTGAACCTGTAAATTCTACATTACAAATGATCTGTTCCCAAAGTACAATGGTGGAGCAGATGCATGGTGGACATTTCCACTATAGACTGGAGAAACAGAAGAGAAAGAAGGTATTGCAAGGCACCAGGCAAGGCCAACACTCAGCAGAAAAATGCACATGAGCTCATAAGGTTGGAAAATAATCCTCTGTTCTTTGGGACCATCTGGGCCCTACACCTACCCCCTAAACTCTGAGTGTTGGCCATTCCCTCTAGCTTCTGGGTGGAAGTCCCTTAACCTTGGGCTTCAGCCCACCTTCCAGGTCCACTGGGATGACAACTGTCCTTACTTGGCTTTTGAAGACCCTGTTATCCTAGTCCATCGTAGTGACAACCATACCCCCTCAGCATTGGCAGGCCCCGTTCTTCTGCCTCTTGGGCCTTGCAGTGCCACTCCTTCAGTTATGAGCATCAGCCTCACTCCACTGGCATACCCTAATGGCAACCCCACATGCCAGGACTGAGGCAGCAAAGCTCTTAACTCTGGAAACCTAGGATGCTGTGGCTCTACTCTTTGAGATCCAGAAGCCCATGGCTCCACCCTTTGAAACTAAGAAGGTCCTGCTCCTCAAGCTCCTTCTAACAGTTCTGTTCATCTCTGAGCTGCTACAGAGACGGTCCTTGCCTTTACTTGGATGACACTGTACCTGTCACTCCTTTGTCTCGTTACCTGCCTGTAGAATTCCAAGAGGCTGACTGCATTTCTTCCTCTTATTCTTTGCCTGTCACCTTCAGTCTAAGCTAGTGGGTTTTCTGCTGTGGTAGTTGCTTAGATCAACCAGACACAGGATTAATCACTTTAACAAAAGATTATGTAGCCATGCCGTTGGTTAACATTCTTAGGACACATGTTCTTAGTTTGCTCAACAGAATTGTCCCAGTTTTTACATTCTGTTTTCATTTTTCAGTTCATTTCTAAGTCAGTCTATTCCCTCTCTAATTTCACTATAAGTGTCTAGGAGAAACCCTTTAAGATCTGGCTTAGAAATACCCTCAGTCAGATATTCAAGTTCGTCACATGCAAGTTCTATCATTCACCAAAGATTTTAACAGAATCCAGGCAAGTTCTTTGCTCTTTGCCACTGTATAAAAAGCATTACCCTTCCTCCATTGACAATCGTTCATCATTTTATTCTAAAGACTCTCCCCAGAAGCACACTTAATATGCACATTTCTAGCAATATTCTGTTGCTGTCACCATATGCATGTTGTAAGATAATAGAGTCTTTCTCTATAGCCCTCCTCACTTCTTTCTGAGCCCTCACCAGAATTGCCTCTGATGTCCACAATTCTACCAACAGTCTCTTCAAGGCAACCTAAGCTTTTACTATTGTTGTTGTTGTTAAGTGCCATTGAGTTGGTTCCAACCCATTGCAACCGTGTAGAAGGTATCCAAGGAGTGACTGGTGAGCTTGAACCACCAACCTTACAGTTCAAGTGAACTTTGCAGTCCAGCACATTAACCCAGAGCACCACACAGGACTCTAGGCTTTTACTATTTGTTGTTGTTGTTAGGTGCCATCGAGTTGGTACCGACCCATAGCGACCTTATGCACAGCAGAACGAAACACTGCCCGATCCTGGGCCAACCTCACTACTGCTGCCACACTTGAGTCTATCGATGCTTGTACTTGGCAATTCCATCTTTCTGGGGGTCTTCCTCTTTTTCTCTGGCCCTCCACCTTACCAAACATGATATCCTTCTCCAACGACTGGTCCCTCTTGACAATATGTCCGAAGTATGAGAGAAGAAGTTTGGCCATCTTGGCCTCCAAGGAGCATTCTGGCTGCACTTCTTCCAAAATGGATCTATAGGTTCTTTAGGCAGCCCATGG
>NW_006408596.1:13178620-13195334 GCF_000296735.1 Chrysochloris asiatica
TACTTTTAATAGAAGGCAGCTTTTTCCCCAGTGGCATTTTGAGTGCCTTCCAACCTGAGGGGCTGATATTCCAGCGCTATATCTGACAGTGTTTCTCTGCTCTTAATAAGGTTTCCAGTGACTAAATATTCTAAAGTAGTTTGTCACTCCTTTTTCCTAGTCTGTCTTTGTGTTGAAGCTCATCTGAAACCTGTCCACCATGGGTGACCCTGCTGATGTTTAAAATACCAGTGGCATAGCTTTCAGAATCACAGCAACTCACAAGCTACCACAGTACGACAAACTGACAGACGAGCAGTGGCTGTTTGGTTTTAAATGGACACTGTCAGTTTGAATTTCTGCTTTTACTATTAGGTACCTTAAAACTCTTTCAACCTATTACCCAATTCCAAAAACCACTTCCATATTTTAAGTATTTATGTTAGAGTACCATCCCACTCTTGGAACAAAATTCTGTCTTAGTTATCTAGTGCTGTTCTAACAGAAATACCACAAGGGGATGGCTTTAACAAACAGAGATTGATTTTCTTACAGTTTAGGAGGCTAGAGGTCTCTATTTAGAGTGCTGGTCCTAGGGGAAGGTTTTTTCTCTCTCTGTTAGCTTATTTAATGTCTTTTATATCTCAAAAGAAATACAACATACACTAATCTTGCCTCATTAATATTATAAAGCCAACCCATTTCCAAACAGGGTTATAACCACAGGCATAGAGGTTGGAATTTACAACACTTATTTTGAGGAGACATAATTCAGCCCATAACCATGGTTAATTCATTCTTTTAATACACAATGTAAATTAAATTATTCTAGCTTAGGTTAGCTTGTAATTTTCTTTTCTGTGTCTTTTTTGCCATACCTTATAAACCAGAGTTGTACTGGCTTCAAAGAATTAAGTGAGACGTCACTGATCAACCGTTTCTAGGTTTTAGAACAATTTATCTATGGGGATTATCTAATTCTTCCAAACCGAGGGGGAGGGAGGAAGGGGGAGTTAAAATTGGTTCCTAAATATGTATTTTAAAAATATTTTCCTCCAGGTTGTTTGACTCTAGTCTTCTGCTTCTTAAATCAATCTAGTAGTTTATGGTGTTGTTGTAAACTAGCCAGTCAATTCTGACTCCTCGCAAACCCATAGGACAGAGTGAAACAGCCGCCTAGGTCTCTATGACTCATATCTTTCTAGAGGTAGACTGTCCCATCAGTGTCCTGTGAAGCAGCTGGTGTGTTTGAACCCTTTGGTTAACAACTGAGTGCTTTCATTCTGTGCCACCAGGACGCCATCTGCATACTTACTTTTCTAATTCTAAAAAAGGGATCCCATGTCCCAATTCCTTTCTCCTTTCTACTGTTATAGTTTTTCTCGAGGCTTAACTAGATGTGATTTTTAAAATGTTACTGTCCTTCAATAGAGTTGACCCTCAAACATCGTAGGTTTGAGTTGTGCTTGCTCAATGATACCTGGATTTTTTTCCCCCTTCTACTGTTGTTGTGAACTCAAGTATTGTGAATATCTGCTGAAAACACCTGCATGACACTCATCTTTGCAGGACCTCCTGGGGAGCTGAAGTGCTCAGCTGGAGACCATTAGGATCACATGGTGTTTTACATGGACTCCCACAACTCTTGGTCTCACTGCGAGAGCAGCACAGAGATGGTCTTCGGATAAGTGGGCTCTGCAGCTCACACCCATGTTGTTCACAGGTCACAATGTCAGTAACGGCTATTGATGTGCTAGCCAGTGTCCCTAGAACTTGACACATATGCGTTCCTTTGAACAGCACAACAGTGAGGTGGGGACTCCTGTTTTTAAAATTTGATTATGATTTGAGTGTTATGAGTTGAGTGAAGGTTTATAGAGCAGATCATCAGTTTTACATTCAAAATTGTACATTCAAAACTTCATGTCCCTTACAATGATTGTAATCCCGTCTATGTACCATCAGTTCATAGTATTTAGCTTAAACTCTTGAATTCCTCTGTTAATTTCTCGGCTTCTGCTACCTTCGTCTTTCCTCTGCCAACATCCCTCCTCTTGTCTATTGCCTACCCTATCACCCAAGTTAACATGTGTCTACCCTTTAGCCCGTGAATAGTTTTCCTGTCCCTCCCGCCCCTGGCAATCATTTTAAAATGGTTCTTTTATCAAGAAAACTGTTTCTTAACTTTTTACAACGGTGGTCTCACACAATATTTGTCCTTTTGGGATTATACTTTTATTTCCTCATGTTATAGATGAGGAGTGATGTGACTGTGATCACACTACAAGAAAACGATGAAGCTGGAATGTAAGTCTAGATGCTGACTACAGAGCCTGGTACATGGTCCTAGTGGTGTGGTGGAACTATAGGCCTTTCAAAGCTGGAAGACTCAATGCGATGATAAGCAGACTGTAAAATGGTTCAGGGCCGTGCCTTCATGAAGGTGACTCACGGGACTTGCACATTCTCTCATCCTTTCAATTCAATACCTCATCAATCAATATCTATCAAGCATTTATTTTGCTCCTAACAGTGTAAGTCCAAATACATGGGATGCTCCAGGCCAACAGACCAGTGATGACCCCTGCCTTTATGGAACTTACATTTTAGCTCATAGTTTGGGGCAAGGTAGACAGGGATTGCAGACCTTCTTGCTAGAAAACATAGTGTGCGGTCTGGGTTTTAGAAATACTCTTAGGTGACTCCTTTTCATTGAACCTATGTGTTTCTAGTCAGTTGTCTTCATTCTATTGTACTGTCATCACACCAGTATTGGTTATTGTTGCTATTAGATGCCTTCAAGTCAGTTGCAACTCATAGCAACTCTGTGTGTAACAGAACAAAGCACTGCCTGGTCCTACGTCATCCTTACAACCGTTGCCATCTTTGAGCCCATTGCTGGTAACCACTGTGTCAACCCATCTCCTGAGGGTCTTCCTCATTTTCACTGACCCTCCACTCTACCAAGCATGATGTCCTTCTCCAGAAACAGATTCCTCCAGCGGATAACATGTTCAAAGTACATTAGACCAGGTCTCACCACCCTTGCTTCTCGGGAGTACACTTTTTCCAATATAGATCATCAGTTCATTCTTCAGGCAGGCCATGGTATAGTCCTCATTCTTTGCCAACAGCATAATTCAAAAGCCACAATTCTTCCACCTTCCTTATTCGTTGTCCAGCTTTCACATACATACACAACAATTGAAAAAACAACAACAACAAAAACAAAAACAGGTGTGTTTGGGTCAGGCACACCATGGTCCTTAAAGTTACATCTTTGCTTTTTAATACTTCAAAGAGTTTTCTTTTTTTCTATTTTGCAGCAGATTTGCCCAATGCAATATGCTATTTGATTTCTTGCTTCCATGAGTGCTGATTGTGGATAGAAGCAACATTAATTTATTGACAACTTCAATCATTTTACTATTACTTTTAGTTGTGAGGATTTTTGCTTTCTTTGTGTTAAGGTGGAATCTATACTGAAGCACTTACTGATGAATATATTATTTGATATTCATCAGTAAGTGCTTCGAGTCCTCTTCATTTTAAGCAAGTAAGGTTGTGTTATCTGACTATCACAGGATGCTAAAGAGTATTTCAGTCGATGCTGTGTTCTTATTCATATAATACAGTTTCTTGAATTATTTGCTCAGCGTGGATGGTGTTGCTGGTTATGTGCCGTGGAGTCGGTTCTGACTCATAGTGACCCTGTACAGGGTTTCCAAGGCTATAAGTCTTTACAGGAGCAGAAATCCTCATCTTTCTCCCACAGAAAAGCTGGTAGTTTCGAACTGCTGACCTTGAGGTTCACAGCCCGATTCGTAACCACTACACTACCAGAGCTCCTTTACTCAGCATACAGACTGAATAAGTATGGTGAAAGAATTTAACACCGACACACATCTTTGTAAGTTTTAAACCAAGTAGTACCCCTTACTGTGTTTAAATGACTGTCTCTTGATCTAGTTCCACGTGAGCACAACGAAGTGGTCTAGATTTCCCATTCTTTGCAATGTTATCCATACTTTGTCATGATCCTCACAGTTAAATGCCTTTGCTTAGTCAATAAAACACAGGTAAACATCTGTCTGGTATTTACTTTATTTCTCACTGTTTACTGAACAACTATTACGTGGTGAGGAGTACCTGGGTGGGGCTAATGGTTAACATGAGCAACAAGCCACTGAAAGGTTGGAGGTTCAAATCTTCTTGGAGGTGCATTGGAAGAAAGGCCTGGAAATCTACCTTCCTCCCAAAATCAACCATGGAAAACCCTACAGGGCGCAGGATTACTCTGACACACATAGGGTTACCAGGAGACAAAGTTGGCACAATGGCAACTGGTTGGTGTGTTTTTATTATGTTGGACCTCGCGGTGGACACTGGAGACCAGACAAGTCCCAATTTAGGAAGCCGAGCCTTTAGGGGCTGAAGTAATCCATCCCGCGAGAGAAAAAGAGAATACCAAAAAGATCTTTACTTGTGTTTTCTTGACGTCATGAGGAAGCATTAGAGCTGGACATGCTGTGTACTTCCACAAAGGACAAAGTCACCATCGTTGATGTCTGCCCGAAGCACAGATTTCAGTTCTCTGCGCCAAGCAGGAACCACAATACCTTTGCTGAACGAATGAATGAAGATATTGTTCATCGACTTCCAGTCAGCAGAGCACAAAGCTATTTTAGAGAAACCCAATCACAAAAAGCCAGTGCTGCGAAAGATGAAATTGACCTCATTGCCCAAAGGAAGCAGGGACATTTAGCTGGTACCAGGAGACCTTTAAATAATGACGCACACACTCTGGGCGCTGGCAGATTGAAAGAGACAGGCGTCCCAATGGCTTTCTGTGGATCTCACCTCCCCCTTGGGCTACCAAGACAAGCCTGAGCTGCAGACGGGACCTGCTGCCTTTAACACAGGTCTTGCATTGGATGTATGTCAACAGAGATTAGCTCAGCCCCACACGCTGCCATTTGCCATTTGTTAGGCCACCTTCACCAACCCCGTAATCTAATCTCCGCTGGAGCAATACCTCTTCCAGGTTAAATGCATTAAAGAAGCCGCGGGAAGTGGGCTGCTCCAGGCGACCACATTCTCTCCCTCTCTGACAAGTCTGACCCTGCTCCAAACCCTACCTTCCCTAGAGACCCCAGGGGTCAAAGCCCCCTTGGTGTAGAAGGGAGCAGAACAGTAACAGAGAGAGACGAGAGGATATTGGAAACATATTCCCCAGGCCTCTGCTCTTTAGAAATCCGAGGAGAACACGAGGCGACAAGTTAAAGCTTTCACTGCTGGAAATATTTTTCCTTTCCATGTTTCAACAAGAATTTGATAAAGATATTGGGGAGGGTGGAGAGTCAAAGAGGAAGCCGAGAGCTTTCTAAAGCAGATGGGATCCGCAGGAAGGGAGGGATGCTTAAGACAGCTTTCGAGGAAATTTATGGGGGATGATTTTCCATGGCTGAGATCCATACTTCTTACATGTGTTTTTTAATCATGTGAGTTTTTCTTTTTTTAAAAAGTAAAATAAATGATTCATCAGTAAAGCTTGTCTTTGCTTTTCCTTTTGTTTGCCTAAAAATCTTGACTTAGTGTGTGTTTAGGCACTATTTCTACTCCGCTTCTGTTGGGCTTGGGATGGAAGATAGCTGAGACTCTTCCTCATTGCCTGTCATGTTCCTCCTGCCTCACCCATTCCTGCGGATCCAAGTCTGTGTGGATTTTATCTCTTATTTAGTGTCTCTTGAAGGAGCCCTGGTAGCATAGTGGGTTATGCATTGGGCTGCTAACCACAATGTCAGAAGTTTGAATCCACCAGCTACTCCTTGGGAGAAAGATCAGGTTTTCTGTTCCCGTGCAGATTTACAGCCTTGGGAACCCTCCACAGGATCACTCTGAGTTGGAACTGACCCGACTGCACATCACAGCAGCAGTAGGAGTCATAGGCAACACAGATGGTTACGCCCTGGGTGCTAATGAAAAGTTTGGAAGTTTGAGTCCACCCACTCAGACAAAAATCCTGGTGATCTGCTTCCAAAGGTCACAACATTCAAAACTCTATGGAGCTCAGTCCTACTCTGCAACACATGGAGCTGCCATGACTTGGAATAGATAGCTTGGTTTTATGGTAGTATCTCTTGACTCTATTCATTTTAAGTTCAATAAGCATTGCCGTGGGCCAGTCATTGTATTCTCTTATCTTTAGTGAACTAGCGTATACAGCCAGAAAAGGACACAGATTATAAATGACAAATCGAATCCTATGTAACCAACTCCCAGATCAACAGGCAGAACTCTCTTAGCAGCCTTGTAGATTTGATCTCTTCTTCAGTGTCTCTGGAAGGAGCCGTGGGAGCCTAACTTCTTACTCAGATACTCACTTCCATACCTGGCCTTCTAAAAAGAATTCATTTTACTTCTTCCTACATCGCTGTGAGTCAGAACTGAATCCACAGCACATAACCAACCAACCAGTGTTTTGTCTGGAGTCCTGGTGTGGCATTGTAGGATAAGCGCTGGACTGCTAACTGCAAGGTTGCCAGTTCTAACCCACTAACCGCTGCTCAAAAGCCCTGTGTTCAACAGCACTTAACAGCAACAACATACTTTTGTCTAAGGTGACATAGTGGGTTATGTGTTGGGAAGCTAACCCCAAGATGGGGCTCTCTGCTCCCATAAAGATGTACAGCCTCAGAAACACCATTCAGGGTTGCTACGCATGGAAGCCGACTAGACAGCACACAACAACAACATACTTTGCCTAAACGGGAGAACAAGTTATTTGACTCATCTGTGTCTATTACTTTCACTCAGCATTGTATCTGCGAGACTCATTGTGTTATTGTGCATAGCTGTAGAACTTTCTTTTTTATGACTGTTGGCATTTCATTGTGGGAATATGCCACAACACTTTCTCCATTTTCTTCTTAAAGGGCGCTTGGGGAGTTTTTAGTTTGGGGTGTTATGTGTACTAATGCTATGAATGTTCTAGATCTCATACCTTATAGTGAACATATGTATGCACCAGAAAATTCTTCTTTTTTTTTTTTTTTTAAACTCACATAAATTGGATTGTTTCAGCAGCAACTCATTACCTTCAAAATACAGATCAAATGCCTTCTGTTGACCTACAAGGGACCCTAGGGATCTGGCCTCTCTTACTTCTCTGTCCTGATAAGACGTATCAGAAGAGCAAATGTATGCAGGGAACTGAAATGAGTGAAATGAGACAAATAGAAGACAAGAGGGAGGAGTAGAGACTGTGACAAACTAGAGAGAAATGGAGCAACAGCTAATTATCCCCTGCTGGTGGTCAACATGTGTGGACATCCATCCGGGGTGGTCAGACTTCCCCCCATTGGAAACATAATTTGGAGATTTTGATTTTGTTGGGAAACCTTCTAATTTCAAAAGTGGTAAAGGATCAGGTCTTGCTTAGGTTTATCTGAGGACTGGGTGTAGGACAGAGTATGTTCCCTGAACTCAGTCCAGCAAGGTCAGGGCGAGTGTGGTAGGAAGCGCATCTGACTCTACAGCAGAGACATAGCATGGGAGATGGGTTAGGAGGAACTGGAAGTTACACAGGTCCAGACCTGAGACCCGCCTACCCCACCCCTTTGACCCCATCCACACTTGAACCTGAAGGACTTGAATTACCAGCAACTCACAACAGAGGCTAAGGAGCCCAGAGAGGACCCTAGTAAGAGAGTAAAGGGGTGCCCTGGGGAGAGAGGAGGGAGGTGACCATGAGACAGGAAGTAGCAGGTGGTAGGGTCAGGAAGGACTTCTGAACTAAGTGTGGAGTAGGGAGACAGCCATGTCTTGGGTGCCAGTGTCCCAGGCAGAGAAAACAGTAAGGAAACTGGCCTGGTGTATTGAGGTACATGGTATGAGGTGAGCTCTGAGCAGACTTTCAGGTCCCAAGAGACAGGGCCTTGAACCTATGGCAGGGAATTTGGATCGCATCCTCCATCGAACAGGGATTGGCTAAGTATGTGCTGTAGATGTTTGTCTTAGCAGTAAGTCAGCTACCTCCTTTTTGTTCTCTTATTCTTGGCTTTGGATTCAGTACCACTGTCCACACTCTTTCCCCTATGCCAGATCCCCACCCTAGGCCAACTGAATCATTCTCTCTGGGGAAGGAGCCCAGACTTGTATAAGTTATTAAAGCTCCCTACATGATATAGATCACATTCAAAACAAAGACCCAATAGGTCAAATCTATCTTTCCATCAATCTAGCCACCTACCCACCTATCTTCTCATTGGAGTGGCGCAATCCAGTTAACGTGTTAAGCTTCTAACCAAAACATTGGAGTTTAGAATCCACCCACAGATGCTTGGGAAGAAAGGCCTGGTGATTTACTTACCCATTAAAAGCCTTGTGAAGCACAGATCTAACCTGACACACATGGAGGCACCATGAGTTGGAGACGATTCAACAGGTTTTGGTTTATGACTCTATCTATCTATCTATCTATCTATCTATCTATCTATCTATCTATCTATCTATCTATCATCAATCATCTATCTATCTATCTATCTATCTATCTATCTATCTATCTATCTATCATCAATCATCTATCTATCTATCATCTATCTATCATCTCTATCTGTCTACCTACCTATTTACCTACCTGCCTGTTTTCAATTAAGAAAAAAATACCAAAAAGAAAATCTCTTAATGAGACGTTAAAAATAAAAGGTAAGACTCAACATTTATAAATCAAAGTTTTGAGCATGAAACAGGAAGAAATAATGGAAGGTGGTTGTGTGCCATCGAATCCGTTCTAACTCCTAGCAACCCTGTATAGGTTCTGAGGTTCTGTAAACCTTTATGGGAGCAGAAAGCCTTATCTTCTACTTTGGAGCTGCTGGCATATTCAAATTGCTGATCCAGGGGTTAGCAGCCCAGCTGGTAACCTGCTATAATATACCACCAGAGCTCCTTGAAAGAATGGATGGTGTTGGTGTTAAGTGCTTTCCTGTCGGTTCCAACTCATAGTGACCTGGTATGGGGTTTCTGCGGAGTGGCTAGTGGGCTTGAACCTCCAACTGTACAGTTAGCAGTTCAGTACTTATCCTCTAGAGCCACACCAACACTCCGAAAGAATGGATGCTGTTGTTAGTGCTGTTGAACCAGTTCTGACTCATAGTGACCCTGTATAGGGTTTCCAAGGAGCACTGCTGGGTTTGAACTACCAACTTTGTGGTTCACAGTCCAGTGCTGATCCTACAGCACCACATTAGGAGTCTGAAAGTATGAATGTTGTTCTTGTTAAGTGCCATCAAGTTGATTCTGACCCATAGCGACCCTGTATTGGGTTTCTGAGGAGCAGCTGGTGAGCTTGAACCATCAACCTTGTGGTTCAAAGGGACTTTGCGTTCCAGTGCATTAACACACAGTATCACACCTGAATGAATAGGGCTCACTAAATAAAATGAAGAGTTTACTTAGGTAATATTTTCAATGCTGAAATGAGTAACGCGGTACCTAAATATTTTTGTACATTTGTGTGGATTTCAGTAGGAAAATTCCTAAAAGTGGCATGACTTACTCAAGGAGTATTCATTCCTAAAAGTTTTGATGCATATTGTAAAATTGTTTCCATAAATTTTATACCAATTCAGACCCCCTACCAACAGTGTTCATTAAAAAAGAAAGGAGAAAGAAAAGGAAAATTATAGGAAGATTTTAACTAAAAGGCAGGGAATATATTGGGCAGAGTTCTAGCTAGAGCTAAACTAAATAAAGGGTTATGTTGTTGTTGTTAAGTTGTTAAATGCTGTATATTCATCTCTAACTCACGGTGGTTATGTGTCGTGGAGTTGATTCTGACCCATAGTGACCCTGTATAGAGTTTCTAAGGAGGGACTGGTAGGTTTGAACCCCAATTTTGCGGCTCAGTGTATTATCCTCCAGCACCACACACCAGGATTAAACATGAGCAAATGATTCATTCTGTAAAACTCCAGCGACACACCAAAAGCATTAGCCTACAGTGATACAGAAAGGAAAAGAACTATATGCATCAAAAGACCACCACTCTTGGTGTAATGCTATAGGATAAAGCACTCGACCCTAAGGTCAGTTTAAATCGTAAGGTCAGAGGTTCAAACTCACCAACCACTCCTCAGAAACCCTATACAGGGTCGCTATGAGTCAGAACCAACTCCATGGCACTAACAACTCCTCCTCCTCCCAGGTTATGTAATATTCTGGAAAATCTTGGGCAATCCCAATTTTGCATATGTCCAAACAAAACAAAACAAAACCCTCACATGTAATCACTGCATAGCTAAAAGTTGCAAAACATTTGATGTGCTTCTTGTGTATGTGGATGAGCTATCAATCAAATACACTCCTTTATAGTGTTGAGGCAGCCAGGGTTCAGGTTTGTTGGAAAAGGAGCCAAAAGCTTTAGAATATCTCCTCTTCCCTGGTATGGTGCTGCAGAATAATGCACTGGACTGCAAAGTCAGTTTGAACCACAAGTTCAGCACTTCAAACTCACCAGCTGCTCCTCGGAAATCCTGTCAGGGTTGCTATGAGTCAGAACCGACTCGATGGCCCTTAACAACAACAACAACAGGTCACTCAGTGTGGATTGCGTAAGAAGAGCGTGTTACATGCTAGATGGGTGATTTCTAGGCAGGTTATGATTGTTTTCACTGATGCATATCAAATATTTCCAGTTGCCACTGAGTTGATTCCAACTCCTATTGGCTTCGTATGTCTCAGAGCAGAACTGGGCTAATTTTCTGGAAACCAGTTGCCAGGCATTTTTTCCGAGGCACCTCTGGGAGGACTCAAACTTGCAAACTTTTGGTTAGCAGCTAAGCACACTGCTCATTTGCACCACCCAGGACTCTTCTGGCTCCATATTGTCCCCAAATACAGCATACAATTCCTGTCCCCATTTGTGGTTCTGCCCTGCCCTGTGACTAAATGTTGGCTCAGGGGTTGTGTACAGAAGTGGCATGTGTCACTACCAATATCTATCTATCTATCTATTCTGCCCTGCCCTGTGACTAAATGTTGGCTCAGGGGTTGTGTACAGAAGTGGCATGTGTCACTACCAATGGGAACAATTCATCCCTGGTGTGAGGACCACAGGAACCCTCGTGGCACAATGTTAGATGCTCGTCTGCTAACTAAAAGGTTGTCGGTTTGAACCTACCCAGCAGTTCCTCGGAAGAAACACCTGGAGATCTGCTTCTGTAAATATGGCAAAACCTAGAATATCGTATCGGGCAGTTCTACTGTGTCACACAGTCACCAGGAGTCAAAACGCATGCTCCAGTATCCAGCAACGAAATGGTGGACAGTTGTTGTTACGAAGTACCGTCCAGTTGGATCTGACTCATAGCGACCCTATATGGGACTTCTGAGGAGCGGCTTGTGAGCTTGAACTGCTAACTTGTGGTTCACACCAAACTTGTGGTCCAGAGCTTTAGCCCACAACACCACAATAATGGGTCTGGTCTTCAAGACTCTTAAAGTGAAGGTAACACTCAGAATTACCCCTGACTAACTTGTAGGGTCATACGGTTCGAGCAAGAAACACGGCCTGCTTATGTTAACTGCTGAGATTTGGGGCTGTGTAGCTGAACCCCGCCCGGGAGACTCAAAGCCTGACCTACAGAACAACTGCCAAAGTTTGTTAAAAATGCAGAATCTTGGGCCAAATGGACACCAAATCAATATATTTTTTTCACTATTTATATATTTTAAAAAATAGTGTATTTTGTTTTTCTTAAGGATACCAATTCAATGTTTTCTACAGTTAGTGACCAAGATTCCACTCTTCAAGTTGTACAAGTAGTCTTAGCTTCCATTTCTGGCTTGTCCTCCCCTACGAACATGAACTCACTGCTCACTGAGGCCACTTTCTAAGTGCCACAGAGGCTCTGTATGCACAAGCAGGTGTGCAGAGGACTGCCCTTTCCCCTCCTGACCAACCCTCAGGAGAGGCAATGGAGACCGCAGGCCATGAAGCCAAGTCCCTCCTTGGGTCTTTCTGGGTTTCACTTCCCCACTGAGATGGCTGTAAGAATCAACTGAAGTAATGTGCCTTTCATGCTTGAAAACTAGGAAATGCTCAGTAAACCAGGGCTGATGTTACTATTTCAGAGGAGACCTTGGATGGTGTAAATGACTAATGGTTTTGGCTACTAACCAAAAGGTTGGAGGTTCAAATCCACCTAGAGACATTTCAGAAATAAAGGCCTGGGGGTCTACTTCTAAAAAAATCAGACACTGAAAACCATGAAGTGCCCCTCTGCTCTGACACACGTGGACTTACCATGAGTCCAAGTTGCGTCTCCAACATGAAGTGCCACATGCCTATACCCAAGTTGTGGCTTTCTGAAGCGTCTTTTCCATTTCCTCCCTAGCAAGAATGGCACATTGTAAAGTCATGGGATGGTGTCTAATGTAGGAATTTAGTAAATATTGATCAAGGAACCCACCCACAATGAAGCTCCCGTCAGCCACTTAATCACCTTCAAATGGTGTATTTACTCACTTAATTCCTTCTCTGTCTTGTTTTGGCAGCTTCCTGGCCCAACTCCCCCATGATCCAATCCAGTATTATCCCCAGGTCTGCCAGAAGCATTTGCGAAGGGAAGAGCCACCATGAGCTTCATTTCTTGTGTGTGTGTAGGATCAGTGTTCCCTTTTCAACTACCACTAGCAGACCTCCCAAGGGTCACCACCTCTGAGAACTGAAGAGAAATTGTTCAGCACACACACACTCACATTTCTGAGGCACAGGAAAGGAAGAAAATGCCTAGGGGAAAATACATGACAACCACAAGGACCAAGAAACTAGTCACTGCTTTCTGTAGAATGGTCCTTGTGTGCTTGCTCATCCCACCCCAAAGCTTCTAGTGAGGGAGGAAATGCAGATATTATTTTACACTTTATAAAGTGGAACCTTAAAGAGGCTCCTCCCCAAAGGCATGAGGGATTGAATTCTTCCCACCACGATATGTGTTGTAAATCCTAGCCTCCGTGGCTGTGGTTTTCATCTCATTCGCGATTGGGATGTCTGTATTTTGCTCATGAGGCAGGGTAAGTATAGGATGTATCTTGAGATTAGACAAGCTAACAGAGCAGAGATGGGGTCAGGTAGATGATACTGCACGTGGATTGCTGCATAGAACCAGGCAGTAGAAGCTAAAGAAACAGCTACCTTCCTCCAGAGGCAGGAGAGAGAGAAAACCTTCCTGTAGGCCCAGCACTATGGATTCTGCCTTAGTGGGAATCTGTAGGATCAGCGCTGGACTGCTAACCGTAAGATCAGTAGTTCAAACCCACCAGCTGCTCCTTGGAAACCCTATACAGGGTTGCTATGAGTCGGAAACGACTTGACAGCAACAACAAACTGTAAGAAAATACTTCTCTGGTTGTTAAAGCCATCCATTTGTGGATTTTCTCTTATAGCAATACTGTCTGTCTAAGTCAGAATTTTATACCAAGAAGGAGGTGCCACTCCAACAAATAACTAAAATGTGGAATTGGTTTTGGAATTGAGTAGAAACTGAAAAGTTTTAAGGTGCTAATAGTAAAAGCCTAGGATAAGCACTGGGCCACAAGGTCGGTGGTTCAAATCCACCAGCTGTTCCTCGGATGCCCTATACAGGGTTTCTATGAGCCAGAATTGACTCAACAGCATTTAACAACAACAGCAACAAGAGTGAAAGCCTAGGCTGTCTTGAAGACACTGTAGTAGAATTATGGTCATCAAAGGCTGGTGAGTGATCAGAAGCAAGTAAGGAGACCTACAAAGACTATTTCTATGATCTCAGAAAGTACATATGGGAACAGAATGCCGCTGGAACTGTGGGTGTGTAATGCATTTCAGGTGAGGCTAAGAAAGGAAATGTTGAGCATGTAATTAGACAGTGGAGGAAGGACGATGCGTTTTCTTCAGGGACAAAGAGCTTGCCTGAATTATGTTCAAATGCTTGGCGAAAGGTAGATCTTGTAAGAGATGAACTTGGATATCCGGCTGAGGAGATTTCTAAGCAAAACTTTAAAGCGGCATGTGGTGTCTTGTTGCCGCTTATCCTAAAATTCGAGAGGAAAGAGATGGACCTAGAAATGAGCTGTGCAAAACAAAAAGAGGACTTAAAGATTTGTAAAATTGACACGTGTCATAGAATGTTCACCAAGGATGTGGCTACACGGTCTTTTGTTGAAGAGATGAAAACTGTGACTGATTGATGTAACCCATTCCCATAGGATAAAACATTGCCTTAGACTGAAAGGGACAAAGAATGAAGAAAAAGAACATTGTCAGTCTCTTGGTATTCTGTAGACAGAAAGTGGGACCAAGGAGCTCAAGCTACAGTGTTAGCCAAGAAAAGACAAAGGCCATCCCTGGAGCAGCTCAGAGACTGGCAGAATTGTTGGAAGGTGCATGAGAAGCAGAGCCCTCTTGGTTTCAAAAGGTGGGACCCTTGCCTCCTGGATCTCAAAGGGGACCACCACTGCACCTAGGTTTTAAAGAACTGGATCTTTGCCAACTCACTTCCAGAACATGAGGCTGCCATTAGGGTGTGCCCAAAACTGAGGGGGATAGAGCTGCCATGTTCAAGAGGCAGAAGAATGGGGCCTGCTTGGGCTGGGGGAATGAGATCATCCTCAGATGGACTAGGAGAATGGAGCCACCCAAGGTCAAAGGAGCAGACTCGTCATCCCAGTGGACCTGGAAGATGGGACTGAAGCCCATGACCAACGAACCTCTACCCAGAATCCAGAGCGTATGGCCAACCCCCAGCATCTGGTCTGCATGCTCTCCAAGAATAGAGAGTTATTTTGAAGCATTGAGAGCTAATACCATTTCTTTTAATGGATTTTGGACTTGATTGGTACCTGTTACCCTTCTTTTCCTCCAATGTCTTCCATTTTTAGTGGAAATGTCTACCTTGTGCCTGATCCACTATCGTACTTTGGAAACAGATCACTGACAGTTCACATTTTATAGGTTCACAGATGAAAAGAAATGTTGTTCTAGGATGGGATGGTCCTGAAGTTTCACTCATATTTGATTTAAATGATTCAGAAGATGAAATTTTGGATTTGAAGCTAATTTAAGACCTTGTGATAGTGTGAAGGGGGTAAACGTGTTTTCCATGAATGGAGGACATGAATCTTGAAATTGTATGTATTGAACAATGTTCCCCCCAAATAATGTGTTGTAAATTCTAACTTTTGTGCCTCTGGTTAAAACCTCATTTGTGAATGAGTTTTCTTTTTTATGTTAATGAGGTAGGAATAGTGTATATTGAGTTAATCTCTTCCGAGATATAAAAGAGATTAAACAAGCCAGGAGAGGAGAGCTGGGGGAAGATAGATGCCAAGATATATGGAGATCTCCAAGAGTCAGGAAGATGTTGAAGAGAAAAGGACCTTCCTTCACAGTCAACAGAGAGACAGTCTTTGCCTAGACTCGATACTCTGAATTTCAACTTCGAGCCTCTTAAACTGTGAGAAATTACATTTCTGTTTGGTAAAACCACCCCCTATTGGTGGATCTGTTACAGCAGCACTAGATTAAGACAGCTATGTAGGGATAGGGCCTAGAAGAGCTGACTTAGGGTCAGGAAGACCTGGTTATCAAGCCAGAGACCACCAAGGACAAGCCCTTGGTATTTAACCAAAATCACAGTTCCCACCTTTGAACACTGGCATTTAGTTTCTTTCAACTGGGAAACCACCTTCTCCAGCTCCATGCACTTGGGGAAGTCAATTTTGAATAATTTTAAAATCAAGCGAATGTATACAATTATTTTTATAAACCTTTCCAATACTAATAGCAAACATTTGGTTGGATATTTATTGGAAACTAGACATTGTGTGTTAATTCACCTAATGCCATTGTACCCATTAATGAGAGAAAGAAACTGAGGCATAAAGAATCAGAGGAAAGAAAAAACCCTATTGGACCCTTTGATGAGAAGGAGCAACTGAGAAAGAAAGGGAGAAAAGGGGGAAGCAATGAGGGAGAGTAAAGAGAATAAGAAAGAAGAAAAGAGAGAAGTAGACAAAAAGGAAAGAAAAGGAGGGGGAAGCAGAGAGACTGGAAACAAAATAGGAAAAAGAGAGAGGACACAGTGGGGGTGGGGAGACGAGGCTATTTCGGAGCAGTCTCTCCTTTCCATTCTTCTTAGCTTCAGGATGTTCTTAAGCAGTTGTTCTTAAACTGTGTGCACAACCCCCTTTGGGAGCCTAAAGAAAGAGTTCTTAACACCATCTTCATAGACATGTATACATGTCCTGGTGTAGTTCTGTAGGATAATGCTCTGGACCACAAGATCAGTTTGAACAGTAAGGTCAGCGGTTCAAACTCACCAGTTGCTCCTTGGAAACCCTATACAGTGTCGCTGTGAGTTGAAACCGACTAGATGGCACTTAACAATCTAGATAGTTAGATAGATAGATAGATAGATAGATAGATAGATAGATAGATAGATAGATAGATAGATAGATACATACATACATACATACATACATACATACATACATACATACATACATACATAGGAGACAGAGAGAGCATCCTAGTGTGGCACTGTGGGTTAATGTGCTGGACTGCAAAGTTGGTTTAAACCACAAAGTTGGCAGTTCAAGTTTACCAGTCACTCCTTGGAAACCCTATACAGGGTAGCTATGGGTTGGAACTTGACTCGATGGCACTTAACTATATCTATCTATGTCTATGTCT
>NW_006408596.1:13195614-13229082 GCF_000296735.1 Chrysochloris asiatica
CAGCTGCACCGCGGGAGAAAGATGAGGCTTTCTACTCCCGTAAAGATTTACACCCTCGGAAACCCTATACAGGGTCGCTATGGGTCGGAAATGACTCGATGGCACATAACAACAACAACATATATATATATATCCTTACCCCCCAGTTAAGATCATGTGCTTTAACATGGGGTTGCTCTAGATCAGAACCAACTAAAGGA
Source organism: Chrysochloris asiatica (assembly GCF_000296735.1). Lineage (NCBI taxonomy): Eukaryota > Metazoa > Chordata > Mammalia > Afrosoricida > Chrysochloridae > Chrysochloris > Chrysochloris asiatica. The sequence goes on from NW_006408596.1 coordinate 13,195,815, forward strand.
CGACAGAATAGACTTTGAGGCCCCCATGGTTGTCAGAATAGAACAGTGCTTCCTTGGGTTCTCAGTGGCTGATTTTTTCAGAGTATATCTGCAGGTATTTCTTTGGCAGCACCTCTGAGGGGACTCAGACCTCCAACCGTAGGGTCAGCAGCTGAGCATGTTGGCTGTAGGCACCACACAGGAACTTCACCCTAATGAATGAATGAGTGGCAGGATTGTTTTCCAAAGTGAGCATCCTGTCCTTAGAGAGGAAGAGATGGCTTGCATTCCCTTCTGGCAGGGAAAAAACCACCAGCACAACTTCATCACATCAATTCCTTTATGCTCCAGCGGGCAAGTGATAAAAAGATCAGACGCGACTCCACAGTCACTTTGGCCAAGCACATGGTGTCTGAAATTATAAAGGCAGCTTGACTAAATGCTCACTGGCTGCAGCCGCTGTGCTAATTTGGAGATGGGTTTATTAGTTTAATGACTGCTCCAAATCATCAGTATTCATTAGCATTAGTGCTAGGCTTCAGTCGACATCAGCCCAAGGCTCCAGGCTGCCATGGTCACCATCTCTCTATTTATGTCACTCTGGACTCTCAGAGAAGATGTTGGCTGTGGGCAGAATCGCCTTAACTTCGTGATGTTCTTAGCGTGTCTCCCCAACATGAAAAGTTTTCAGAGCGTCTTCCTGCTTTTAACACATCTATACCTGTCCTGAGAGAATTACTGAGTGTGTTTTGGTGAAATGCCCCTTTTTCCATTGGGCTGTTGTTGCTAGCTGGGGTAGACTCGCAGACACTCTTACCTATTCACTATGGAACAATACTCTGCTTTGCTCCTGGAGTAGATCATTGTGGCACATAGGTTTTTGGTTTCTTTTCTTTTCCCTAAACTTTATTCTTTGTTACTGAGAATCTACACAGCAAAACATGTGCTAATTCAACAGTTTTGATATGTATGATATGGCGACATTGACTGATCCATAGGATATCCATTGGCTGGTTTTTGGAAGTAGATAGCCAGGCCTTTCTTCCTAGTCTGTCTTAGTCTAGAAGTTCTGCTGGAACATGTTCGTCACATCACCACCACCATCACTAGTTGCTGTCGAGTCAGCTCTGCCTCATGTAGAAACCATGTACGTCAGAGTAGAGCAGTGCTCCATAGAGTTTTTAATGACTGAATTTTCACAGGTAGATCACCAGACTGTTCTGCTGAGGCACCTCTGAGTTGAGTTGAACTGCCAACCTTTTAGTGAGCAATCGAGCATGTTAGCTGTTTCCATCACCCACTACACTAAGGAGTGTCAAAACTGAGGTCCTTATTGGGATTCCAAAGCTCTACATTAAAGTCTTCCCTCCATCCACCGTTGCCTCTCTGATGTCATCTCCCACAAGTCCCCTTCCTTCACTCTGCTTCAGGCCACACAGGCCTCCTTGCTGTTCTCAAACATGCCCGGGATGATTCCTACCTCAGGGTCTTGGCTCAGGCTGTGCCCGCTGCTGGGAACACGCGTCCCTAACCGAGTCACATGGCTCCCTCCTTCACTTCCGTCAGCTTGCTCAAACATCACTTCAGGGAGGCCTATTCTGGCCACCCTGCTTAGAACGACAAGTCCCCAGTCCCTCTCCCTCCAGTGCATTCTGTCTGATGCATCCCTGTACGTAGTGTCTACACACCCCTACTGGAACTCTCATTGTTTGTGTAAACAGAGGGCTCAGTAAATTTCATGGTCATTAAATAAATGAAGGAATGGAGTCAATATGCAAACAAATAAGGATCCTGGTGAACTCAGAGGAAGTCATCTATGTGTGTCAGCCTTAAGGTGAGCTCAGCTTTCAGAGTGTTCTCAGTATATATAAATCATGATGGTGGGCTCAGAACTGGGCACTGACCAGCTCAGAATCCCCCTCCCAGGCTGGCCATATTTTCTACTAGGATAGAAATAGGATCCACTTCTATATGGATACAGGTGTAGAAACAATCCTATAGGCTGGTCACTAGCCTGTCATGTTACTTGGTACACATGAAGATGAGGTTAAAAAGAAGAAGAAAAAAAAAAGATGTAAGCTACTATTGAGTTAATTTTGACTATTACTCTTCCAAAATGTGTCCAATTAGTACTGTACTCTTATAGCGTTTCCAGTAGCTGGTTTTTCATACGTAGCTCGCCAGGCCTTTATTCTGAGGTACCACTGAGTGAACTGGAACCTCCCACCTTTCATTTAGTGACAAAGCACCTTAACCATTTGTACCACCCTGGGACTCTGAAGGTAAACTGGGCCAAAGCAGTTCTTGCTCTCGTTCTAGAAATTGGACTGCAGGGTAATAAACTGAGGTGACTCTGAGGGTCGGCTGCTAAAAGGCTCTATGGGAAGATGCAAACGGCACAGCTGAGGGTATGGGAGCTGCGGCAAGTTGGAGTTCTGAGGAAGAAGATGCAGTAAGGCCGAGGGAACATGTATAAATGAGAACGTCAGGCTAATACAGTTGCAAAGTGAACAGAGTAAACTTGTTTTGTCAATGCCACTATGGCTCCAATTCATAGTGACCCTAGGCCAAACTGAACGAAACACTGTCTGGTCCTACGCCCCCCTCACAAATGTTGCCATATTTGAGACTATTGTTGCAACCTCTGTGTCATGATGTTTTTCTCCAGGGACTGGTTCCTCCTGATCACACGTCTAAAGTCCATGAGACAAAGTCTCACCATCTTCTTTTTTTAAGGAGCATTTATGGCGGTACTTCTTCCCACACAGGTGTATTTGCTCTTCTGGCCATCCATAGAGTATTCAGTGTTCTTGGATAGCACCGTGATTCAAAGGCATAGATTCTTTGTCTATCTTCCTTATTCATTATCCAGCTTTCACATGCATACAAGACAACTGAAAATACCAAGGCTTGAGTCAGGCACACCTTACTCCTCAAGGTGATACATTTGCTTTTTAACACTTCAAGAGGTTTTTTTTACCTGTAGCAGGTTTGTCCAGTGCAATATGTTGTTTAGTTTCTTGCTTGCTGCTTCCATGACCATTCATTGTAGATCCAAATAAAATTAAATTCTTGACAACTTTAATCTTTTATCCATTTATCATGATGTTGTTTTTTTTGTCCAGATGTGTGAGGATTGTTGTTTTCTTTCTGTTGAGGTTTAATTCATACTGAAGGATTACACCTCAATATCTAGACTTTGAACTTCATCAGTAAGACAGGTCGTCTTTGATCCTCATTAGTAAGTGCTTCAAATCCTCTGCTCTTACCATAAGCAAAGTTGTGTCATCTGTATATCCCAGGTTGTTAATGAGTCTTCCTCCAATCCTACTGTCAAATTCTCCTTCATACAATCCATCTTCTCAGATTATTTGCTCAACATATATACAGATTGAGTAAGCATGATGAAAGGATACTCCCTGATGCATACATTTCCTGATTTAAAACTATGTATTATACCCTTTGAAAAGAATGGCTGTCTTTTTATCTCTATATAGGTTCCTCATGAGCACAATTAAATATTCTAGAATTTCCATTCTTTGCAATGTTACCCATAATTTGTTATGATCCACACAGTCCAATACCTTTGCAGAGTCAATAAAGCACAAGTAAATATTTTTTTGATGTTCTCTGCTTCCAGCCAACATCCATCTGACTTTATCACTGACATCCCTTGTTCCACGTCCTCTTCTGAATGTGGCTTGAGTTTCTGGCCACTCCCTGTCCATGTGTTGCTGGAAACATTTTTGAATGATCTTCAGAAAAATTTTACTTTCATATGATACTAATAATGATGTTGGATATTTTTCTCATTCTTTGGGTGACCTTTCTTTAGAATGTTCACAAATATGTATTTCTTAAAGTTGGTTGGCGAGATAGCCATCTTCCAAATTACTTGGCATAGATGAGTGAGAACCTCCAGTGCTGCGTCAGTTTGTTGAAGATTTCTATTTGTATTCCAGCAATTCCTGGAGCCTTGTTCTTTGCTAATGTCTTCAGTGCACCCTGGACTTTTTTCAGTACCATCCGTTCTTGATCATACGCTACTTCCTGAAATGGCTGAATGGGAATCAATTATTTGTGGTATGGTGACTGTGTATTCCTTCCGTCTTTTTTTTTTAATGCTTCCTGCATTGCTTAGTATTTTGCTCACAGAATCCTTCAATATTGCAAGTCGAGGCTTGCATTTTTTTTTTCTCAGCTCTTTCAGCTTGAGAAAGGCTGAGTGTGTTCTTCCCTTTTGATTTTTTAACTTGAGTTCCTTGCACATTTCATTATACTTGACTGTCTTCTCAAGCTGCCCTTTGAAATTTCTGTTCAGCTCTTTGGCGTCATCATTTAACTACTTTACATTCAAGAACAAGTTTCAGAGTCTCTTCTGACATCTGTTTTGCTCTTTTCTTTTTCTTAATGATCTTTTGCTATCCCATGACTCCTTGATGTCATCCCATGACTCTTCTGGTCTTCTGTCATTAGTGTCCAACATGACATAACTATTTTTGAGATAGCCTCTGAATTCAGATGGAATATACTCAAGATTGTCCATTAGCTCTCCTGAACTTGTTAATTTTCTTCATCTTCACCTGAATGTGCATATAAGCAATCAGCGCCCCTAGCCTGGTTTTGGCTGATGATACTGAACTTCTCCATTGTCTCTTTGCACAAATTTAGTCAATCTGATTACTGTGTACTGCATACGGTGAAGACCATATATATTGTCACCATTTATGTCATTTGCAAAAGAAGACTTTGTTGCTCTTGCAAAACTCTACCAGGTGTTCATCACCAAGACCGCATTTCCCAAGGACCGATCCTTCTTTTTTTTCCAACTTTTGCGTTCCAATCACCAGTAATTAGCAATACATTGATTGCTTTTTGACTAATTCCTGATAGCAGTAATTGATAAGAATAATCATTTTCTTTGACATTAGTCTTTGGTGTTGTGTAACTTTGAATAATAGTTGTATTAACTGGTCTTCCTTGTTGTTGTTGTTACGTGCCATTGAGACGATTCTGACTCATAGCAACCCTGTATAGAGTTTCCAAGAGGCGACTGGTGAGTTTGAACTACCAAACTTTTGGTTCAAACTGACCTTGCGGTTCAGTGCTTTATCCCGCAGCTCCATATCAGGACACTTCCTTGTAGGCATCTGCATATTACCCTAACAGATAGCATTTCAAAATAGATCCTGAAATGTTCTCTTCGATGATGAATGTGATGCCATTCCTCTTCAATTTGTCATTCATAAGCCAGATGATTTTCTTATTTAGAATGACCAGTACCAGCCCATTTCAGCTCACTAATGCCTAGGATCTAGATTTTATGGGTTCCACCTCACTTTTGACAATTTCCTATTTTCCTTGATTCATACATTGTACATTCCACAGTCCACATACTAATGGATGTTTTTTTTAACTGTTTCTTCCCATTTTTGAATCACGGCACATCAGAAAACGAAAGTCTTGGAAACTTTGCTGTATCCGTGTCATTGAAGTCAACTCTACTTTGAGGAGGCAGGTATCTCACAGTTGTATTTCCTTTCATATGCCAGTGCTTTATCAGACAATATTCTGCTGCCTTCCATGAGATTTTCACTGGCCAGTTTCTGGTCCTTCTTCCTAGTCTGTGTCAGTCACCATGTTCACTATGGGTGACCCTGCTGGGGTTTGAAATACCGATGGTATGGCTGCTAAAATCAGACTAGCACACTGCCCGCCACAGGACAACGAACCAAGAGGAGTGTCGGGAATGGAATGAGTCCTGTAAAAACAATCAGGATCCCAAAACTACTACTGCTGCTGTTAGATGCCATCAAGTCAGTTCCGACTCATAGTGATCTAATGCACAGCAGCATGAAACACCGCCTGGGCTTTCATCAGCCTCACAATCATTGTTAACCTTGAACCCATTGCTATTGCCTATCCGTCCGAGTGGGAGTCTTCTAGTTTTGTTTTGTTTTTTGCTGACCCTCCTCTTGACGAAGCTTGATGTCCTTCTCCAGTGACTGGCCCCTCTTGATAATATGTCCAAAATATGAGAGATGAAGTCTGCCCATCCTGGCTTCTAAGGAACATTCTGGCTGTACTTTTTCTAACACAGATTGGTTTGTTCTTCTAGCAGTCCAGGGTATTTTTAATACTGTTTGGGATAGGGCCTCCATAAGTTGGAATCAACTTGATGGCAATGGAATATATATACACACACACATCCAATTGCATACTCACATGTATATCTTTGGGTAACCTACTTTTTTCCACACCATGGTAGTGTGGACATCATCCTAGGTCAACTCTTTCAGATCTTTTCCATTTCAAGAAAACAGTAACAGAACCTCCACCGAAATGCAAATGCCAGGGACATGAAACTACGAATCCATTCTACCTTGCCATGTGTGTCTGGCATTATAGTCTGAAAGGCATGTCGGGACAATGGGGAGAGGTTTCATCTGTCTTTCTACTGTGTGAAGGGAGGACTGCTGCTGGACTGTGTATTGTTGCAACTTCAGGGATGGCTCCAGAGCAAGAACCCATCAAAGTGACGAAGTGAAAGGATTTTTCTTTCCCCTCCCTTCAATTAAAAAAAAAAAAAAAAAGGGATTTCCTTTAGCTTGAAGGTATAGCTTAATTAAAAGATTTTTCTTTTTTTTTTTCTTCTTCTTCCTCTTCACCTTTCCTCCAAAGAGCATCCCTGAGAAACAGCTCCTGAAACATGAACAAACAAAGTCATCCTAATTGTTTAATCTGTTCCCCCTGGTTTGATCCTTTGTGGTTGAGGAAAGGAGATAATGTCCAGAGGAAAACCAAAAGTAGCAACAAAACCACCCCTTCCACCCTGGGCTGTTTTACTTACTCTTGTCTTGCTTAATTTCCTTTAATGTGAGATCCTTGGAGACAGAGACACGCTTTGATTTACTTCTTCTATACCTTCGGAACCAAGGCCACAACATAAGAATGAATAAGTGATTTGCAAAATCATTCTCAGCTTTGCTGACATGCTTCTCCTACACACACAATACATGACGACTACATGATACCGATTTAAAAGAAAGAAAATCACTACCTTTCCCCAGAAAGAAAAACCAATAAAGATTCTTATAAAGAAATTATAAGTAAGAAGTAGCCAGTAAGTGAAATCGCAATCTATGAGTGGTTTTGGCAGAGGGCTGATATTTCATGCTGATGAAGGACCTCCCGTACTCCTTAAATCTCAGGGTCCTAGCTAAGTTCCCTCTGGGTAATTTTAAAGCTCACACTCATTGTTGTGTATGAAGTTCTTGAGGACTCAAAAAGGTAGTTGTGGGTTTGGTGTGGTAGACAGAGCCATGCAAACACCAGGTGTGCCTACTCTGTAAAATATCTCAAGGAGGTCCTGAAATCTTGCATTCATGCAGCTATGTCCCTGCCTATACTAACACACGCTTAAGGATTGTCGCAAAGTGTGAAGAAACAAAGATGTGGGAATCAGAGCCCTGTTTCATTCAGATAGTTCCTTTCTGGAGGTGTGAACTGGAAATGGATTGAGCCCAACCAGGGACTGGTAAGAGCAGGAAGTTGCTACTAACCTTGGGCCTGAAGGCATTAGAGTTCCCAGGGCCCAGTGAAAGTTGGAGCTATGGAGCAGGAGCCGCCCAACAGAAGGGTCCCAACTAGTTTCAGAATCATGATGCAGAAGTAGAGAGGATGCAAGGGTATTAACACCCCTACCCTCCCATTCTCTCTTGCCACCTTCCAGTCTCCTACTTGTACTTCCCTTTGGTCAAACCCAACTGGAAGTCAGTGGCAGGGAGCCCAGGTCTTGTAGCCTTCAGAAGAGGATGAAATATGGGCTGTGAAATGGGGAAGGGACAATGGCATAATAATCTGCCTCTTAATCTGTAATAACCACTTACCACATTAAATAGAAATGAACAAATTGTACTGATCCAAGAGGGTGAAGAACAAGATGATGCAACCTATTTGTGGAGGAGAACAAATAGATGGGAGAACAATTTGTGTTAAATCCTTGTATGGAACTAAGAAATATACACTCTGGTGAAACATGTCCTCTTCTATTTCACAAATATGATGCATTTGACTTTGGGGATGAATGGTGGATACAGAGGCAAACCATACAAAACAAAGGGCCCTGGCCCCTGACTGTTTTTCATGTCACATGGTGACCTTTAAGATGTTGTAAGAGATGCATTCTGGTCGTATCAAGATGGCACCTCATGATACATACCTTCTATGATCACTCCCCTGGTTAGGGGCTGATCTGTGTGATCAATAGAAAACTGCAGAAGTGATGGTGTCTATCACTTCTGAGATTAGGTTGTGAGACATCATGTTCTCTCTCAGGCCAGGTTGGAAGTGGATCTATGGAAAGCAACACGTGGCAAGGATCCAAGGCCTCCTGCCCACAGTCACACAAGCTTGGAAACAGATTTCCACCCTGTGGAGTCTTCAGATGAGACAACATTTTGATGGTAACCTCTCAAGAGAACCTGACCCAGAATCACCAAGGTAATCTGTTCCCAGCCTTGGGACCTTCAGAAACTGTGAGATAGTAGATGCTTGTAGTTTTAAGCCATTGCATGTTAGGGTCTTCTGTAACACAGTAACCATTAACCAATACAATCCTTGGGGTCTGAAGCTTATTTTTCTGTGTTTATCACAATCACACATCAAGCCTAGCTTCTGTACTCTTAAGTGTGTAACAAACCTTTTGTCTAGCTTCTCTGAGTTCGTTTCAACAAGGTTGCTAATAATGCCCATCAAAGGGTTGTCCCGATAATCAGAACTGATAATCAGATTAAGTATTTGACATATTTAGGACCGTGTCAAATGGTGAGCAGTGGTGAGACTTTGCCTTTCACACAGGAGACCTGGGTTTGATTCCTGGACTGTGCAGTTCATGCACAGCTACCATTAGGGTCAACTCAACAGCATCTACAAACAACATGTGCTTGAAACAGTGTAGCAGTTCACCAAATGCAAATGTATTTATGTTGTTGTTAAGTGTTGTAGAGTCTGTTCCAACTCCTAGTGACCCTGTATAGGATTTCTGAGAAGCTGCTGTTGGGTTTGAACTGCCAACCTTGTGGTTCACAGACCAGTACTGACCCTACAGCATCACACTAGGAGTATTATTAAAGAGAAATAAAAACTCTGTATAATTAAGAGGACGCTCTCACTGAGATTTAAGATAATAGCTCATTATAATCACCTGGTAAATTTCACATCTTTTGGTTCTCTTGCCAGAAAGATAGTTCTGCTCTCTCTCAATGGCTGGAACTCGCTTTTCCTAAACAGCCAGCATTTCTGCCAACCCCAGGGGCCCAGAGCTTTGAAACAGCCCCTTCCTGACCATGGAGAATCGGTTGTCTCCTCTGGAGCTTCCTTGGCAGCCAGGGGAATCCCTGATTTTCTGGGCGTGCCCTGGGCCTCCCTGGGCATGAGCCAGCATTTCTCGTGATTTCCATTCCCTAATGATTCAGGGATGAGTAGTGTGACTGAGTCATGGGATCCAGGCGGGGGGTGGGGGTGCAAGTGTGGTGCGCTTGCTGAAATCACATGGGGCCAGTGGCCTCAGAAAATACCAACAGGCAGGAGAGACACAAAAGGGACAGCTAACTCTGCCATGAGTCATGCTTGACCGGAAGCAACTCACCAGTTCTTCCGGTGAGTGCAGACTGTCAAGGTTTTCAAACAAGAAGAGAGTTTCGCCTCATCCAGAGACAGTGTGAAAACTTCCAGCGCGTCTGTCTTCAAGCTCAGACTGGCATTCACAGGAATTTTTTCAGTTTGACAAAACAAGTAAGCAAACAGCATCTATCGTTTGCAGTTTTTACTCCTTCCCCACCACAGAAGCATGTTACATGATGCTGTTGTTCTGTGTTGTTTACCTTCTTAGCCTGACTGGGAAAGAACAGAACAGAAACATCACAAGGAAAGACAGCATACCTCAGGACTTCCACTTCAAGACAGGGTTTTGTTTTCTTTTGTTTTTTGTAATGAAACCTGCTGCCATCGAGGTGATTCTGACTCATAGTGAAGCCGTGTAGTCTTCGAAGGCAGCAGATGGCCATACCTTTCTTCCACACTACCTCTAAGAGTGTTTGAATCTCCAGTTACGAGGCTGGTTGCCAACTGTAGACAGCTTGAGCCAACAAGAGAACGTATCCTCAAGGATGTTTAGGGGTAGCACTGTTTGTTATAGTGGCGAACATAAGTCTTCATCAATAGGGGACTAAGTAAATCAATGAAGGTACATATAGAAATGGAATAATTTGTAACCATTAGTCAGAATGGGCTATGTTTACATACACAGAGAAACATACCACACAGGAAAATACGCACAAGATCCTACAAGTAGACCATGTCCCAGAATAAAGAAGTATATAGTCCCATTTTTGTCTGAGTGTATAAGTGCGTTGGCGTCCTGGTGTGGTGCTGTGGGTTAATGCACTGGACTGCAAAGTTGGTTTAAACCGTAAGGACGGCGTCTCAAGCTCACCAGCCACTCCTTAGAAATCCTATACAGGGTCACTATGGGTCAGAACCGACTCTACAACACTTAAAAACAATAACAACAAAAGTGCATTTGTTGTTTAGTGCCAACAAGTCAGTTCCGACTCATAGCAACCCAGTATAGGGTTTCTGAGGAGCAGCTGGTGGGTTTAAACTACTGACCTAGTGGTTTGAAGTCCAGTGGTGACCCTGTAGCGCCTCCCCAGATCCATATAAGTGCATATACATACATTGTTAAGTGCCGTCGAGTTAATTCCAACCCATAGCAACCCTACATAGGGTTTCTGAGGAGCAGCTGGTGAGCTTGAACCGCCAACCTTGCAGTTCAAACCAGCTTTGCAGTCCAGCGCATTAACCCACAGCACCACACCAGGACTCCATACATAAACAATGTAAATGTCTGAAAAGTTACATACCAAACTGTTTAAAATAATTGGAGGTGGTCAGAAGAAACATAGCTTTTACTTTTTCAAAAATAATCTCTAAAATTCTTCAGTGTTTAAAATGATTGCAGTACACATATTTGTGAATGCCTTACAAGTTTTTAAACAGCTTGAACTCAAAAGAATAAGGCAGGGTATCTGAATTCTCCTGGCTTCTCTAAACTAACTAGCTTGTTGTTGTTAAGTACTGTGGAGTAGGTTCCAACTCATAGTGACCCTGCACAGGGTTTCTGAGGCTGTAAATCTTTACGGGAGCAGAAAGCTTCATCTTTCTCCTGTGGAGCCACTAGTGGTTTCAAACTGCTAACCTTGAGGTTGGCAGCCCGATTCATAACCACTATACTACCAGAGCTCCTTAACTAACTAGCTACTTACAATGAATTGGTTTTGGCAAGAAGACTCAGGCATTGAAGAGAGAAAGAAATGGGGTCCAAGAAAGAGTGAGGAAGGAAGCGAGGCAATGGAAAGAGGTAAGAAGAAGGTGATTGTAGTCTGGCAGGGGTGCTGAGGGTGATTGTCAAACTCTAGACTCTCCTCGGGAACTGATGACACACTGAACAACAGGCTAAGGAAGGCCCAGCCAACGACCACTCTCTGTGCATCCTTGGATAAGCCATTTGCTTTGCTCCTTCATCTGTAAACAGAGAAAAGAATTGTTACACTGTAATTATCCAGCCGCCCTATGCATCAAAGATCAGGACGGTTCTTTAAAACACAGTAGGGCAGAGCCTGAGAATGTGCATTTCAAGCAAACTCAGGTGCTGTTAAATGATGCTGGTCCAGGAACCACACCCTGAGAGCCCCTGTCTCACTACAAAGGAGTCCTGGGTGATTCAATGGCTAGGCATCCAGCTGCTAAAGTAAAGGTCTGTTGTTGGAGCCCACCTGCCCACTGCCAGACACAGATGTGGCCGTCTGCTTCTGTGATGATGACAGCCTTAGAAACTGTAGGGGGCAGTTCTCCTCTGTTCTGAAGAGTCACCTTGAGTAGGAATTAACGGGACAGCAGTTGGTTTGGGGTTTGACTTAGCACAACAAGCTAAACTGGCCCAAGAAGCAAATGATATTCTGTAAACTAGAATTCTGAGACTAGAGTAGTCTGTGGTAGTTGACCTCATCATTCAAACCCTGCGTCCTCCATTTAGTAATCAGTTTCTAATTTGGAAAAAATCACTTTGGTTTCCTGAGACTTAATTGCTACATCCCTAAAATAGGTTTAGCCTTTTACGGATGTGAAACCACTAAAAACACATACATTATCCCATGGTTACCATGAAACACTGTGAGGATTCGATTATTTTCATGAACTGTAGCATATTTAGTACAGAAGGTGTCGGCACTGGGGAAGCTTCCAATAAACCTTTGCTCTTTATTATTATCAGCATTTAAATACTGTAAAGGAGAAGAGAAGATGCTTTGGGCACCAGGGAAACTCAGTAGGCATTTATTGACTGCCTACTAGAAGCTCAGGAGATTCCATTCTGTGCAGTGTGACCCACACCAGTTACTATTGAGTCAGAGTAGACTTGTGCTCTGTAGGTTTTTCCATGGCTGATATTTCAGAAGCAGATTATCATCTCTGGGTGAACTCAAACCTCTAACCTTTTGGTTAGCAACTGAGTGCATTAGCTGTTTGTGACAGACTAGTAGTTAAGCAAATAAAATTCATTTGTCATAGTATGGTGGCTTGTGCATTGTGAAGCTGTGAGCAGTGCTACCAGTATTTCAAATCCCAGCAGGATCACTCCTAGTGGACATGTTTCAGCAGAACTTCTAGACTAAAACAGGCTAAGAAGAAACGCCTGGCAATCTGCATCCAAAAATCAGTCCATGAAACACCTATGGATCATGAAATATGGCCAGGGCTGTGAAGAGCAACATACATTCAAAGCAGTGTGGTTGGCTGCCATCTTTGAGCTGAGCACCATTGTTTCTGACTCTGTTAATCAAGAAATTTGGTTGCTATGCAACACCCATGCTTGCAATTGTTTCCTAAGAAGAAGATTTCATTTTTAGCAGGGTGCCAATCCATCATTTATGTTGTTCTGGTTGTCATTTTGGTACACCCACGTAAAAAAAATCCAGGTCCATTCCAGTTACTCTTTGTTGGCTATAACTGAACTGGGAAGAATTGTTATGAATCCCTGCTGAAATTCCTTGATACCTAGTCCCTGCCCGCCCTTGTCCAAGCTCCTCATCTTCACTGGGCCCCAGTTTCTTTGCCTGTAAGGATGAAAGGGTAGGAGGAGATGGTCTCAGAGGCCGCTTCCCATGCTCATTTTTCTCTGCTCTAAGATTGCAAACCAGTTGAAGTTCCCTCTGCCTCCACCCTGGTGAAAGGCACATGAAACTATTCTCCCCGCTTCCTTGGCTGCTGGGCTCAGCAGCCCTTTCAGAGGCCCTGGGATCCGGATTAGGAGTTTGAGCAATGCCCCTAAGCCCTGCACTCTATTTAATTTCCTTGATTTATAGCAAGGATTTCTAGCACCTTCAGGGGGGAGAGGCACTACCATCCCTGTCAGCTTTCCAGGCGGGGCCCACAATCCCTCGCCCTGTTTATCCCCTGTCGCTACAAAACAGCCCATCTCCAGGGCCTGTTGCATGTCTCTTTGGAACGAGGTGGCATTGCCAAGCCTGGGTCCTCTCTAGCTATTTGGATTTCTACATGTGGGGATGCCCCAGATTCTGAAGATGCACATTTCCTAGTTGAGAAGACAGCCGTCCTACAGAAGCCCTAGGCTGCCCAATATAGGAGGATAACATGCCTTCAAAGGTAGTGAAGGCTTGGACATGGAATGGCTAGAGAATGTGTTTAGGCCACCAGTAGAGAGCATGGGGACTTGGGGCTGGGGTTGGAGGAATAGGTTCCAGTTTGGGCCTGAGAGTGAGCTGGGAAGTAGACAGGGTGTAGAAATGAGACCAGTGAAAATCTCTGCTTCCTTCCTCGTGGCTTTCCTTTGTGGCCAGAGGCAGGTTTGCTTCCAAAGCAGCTGGTGGGAGGAAGCTGAAGCTGAGGGATTCAGCACTCAGGCATATCCATACAGTGTGGGTGGTGAACGCCTCTAGGTGTGTATAGTAAATGCCGAGCAAACATCCCAGGGGGGGTGGGGAGGGGGGGTCAGCTTCTCTTCATCCTCTTCTCACATCTGCCAGTCACTCCCTCTTTTGTTGTAATCCCCTTTTCCCTTCCCTCTCCCCCTCCCCACTTTCTCTTTCTCCTCCCCTCCCCTCTCTTCTTCCTGTTTCTCTTTTATAGTCTCTTCTTTCCTCCTCATCACTGACTGTTTTTTCCCTCATTTCTGTTGTTCCTCAACTAGCTTAGATGAAACCCAAACCAAACCAGTTGGCATCGAGTCCATTCTGACTCATTTTCAACCCCATATGGGTCAGTATACAAGTGTGCTCCATAGGGCTTTCAATTGCTCATTTTTTCAGAAGTAGATCACCAGGCCTTTTCTTCTGAGATACTTCTGTGTGGACTCAAACCAACCACCTTTCAGTTAGCAGTGAACAAGCTAACTGTTGTCACTACCTAGGGACTGCCCTCTTCCAACAATGCTTCTCAGAATGGGGTCTCTTGACCCAACAGCATCAGCATATTCTCAGGCCCTACTCTAGACAGCTGCATCATAAACTCTGAGGGAGGGGACCCCGCAGTGTGTATTTTAATAGCCCTCCAGGTGATGCTAAAGTTTGAGAATCATGATCCCAGAGGAAAAATGGCAAAAAAAAAAAAAAAAATCGCATCTTTGAGCACTGATCCAGTAATCCCTCATTTCTAAACCCTATAAAGCCCTCCTCAACCCATTAGCTAATTAAGACTCTGGACCACCAGCCTGGCTGAGATGATTTCAGGAGCAACAGGCAATCACACTCAAGTTCTCTGATTACTATCACCGCTAAATCCCTTTGGCCAATCTGTGTTGTCTTTTCTCTCCTGCACCCTACCTTTCTCTCCACAAAGATGAGAGATACATTAGACTTTCTGTGTAATAGCTTAACTCTGGTTTGGTATTTGCCAGAGTATATTTCTCTAATATTGAGAGGAAAAAGAAAAGATATTCCACAGTTGAATATGTATGGGAAATGCTGGGTGTACAGATTTCCTGATTACGTAATTCTTTTTTCAGCCCCACTTTTTGTTGAAGGAGTCTTGGTGGGCTACTGACTGCAAGGTCAGGGGTTCAAACCCTTGGGAGGAAGATGATACTGTCTGCTCCTGTAAAGATTTAGTTTCAGAAACCCTATGGAAGAGTTCCCCTATGTCCTACAGCAGGGGTGGGGAAGCGTTCATTTACTAAAATTTCTAACATCATTCATTGGACATACAAAATTATCAACTTAAAATTAGCTTGCTATATTTGGTCAAACATTTAATTAACTCACCCCTAAGGCACTCTGGCTAATGCATCAGAATGCATGCCAAGGCATTTGAACTGCAAGGTCGGTGGTTCAAGCTCACCAGCTGCTTCTTGGAAATCCTATACAGGGTCCCTATGGGTCAGAATCAACAACAACAACAAAGGAACTCTTGGGGTCCTGGTGTGGCGCTGTGGGTTAATGCACTGCAGTTCAAAGTTAGTTTGAACTGTGAGGTTGGTGGTTCAAGCTTACCAGCCACTCCTAGGAAACCCTGTACAGACTTGCTATGGGTCAGAACTGACCAGATGGCATTTAACAACAGCAACAAGGAGTTCTGGTAGCATAGTGGTTACATGTTGGGCTGCTAACCTCAGGGTCAGCAGTTCAAAACTACCAGCACATCCACGGGAGAAAGATGAGGCTTTCTGCTTCCGTAAAGATTTACAGCATCGGAAATCCTATGCAGGGTTGATATGAGTCGGAACCGACTCTACAGCACACTATCACCACAGCCACCAGTGTGATGGCTGGAACTGTGGTTCACTTGGCGGGACCAAATCAAATGATTTTGCGGGACTTTTATGGTCCCTGGCCTGAATGTTCCCCACCCCTGCCCTATAGGGTCTCTATGAGTTAGAATCTACCCAGTGTCACTGGGTAAGTGTATGACGACATGAAAGACCCCGGTTTGATTCCTGCCCAGTGTACCTCAAATGCATCTATTGCCCATCTGTCAGTGGAGGCTTGCTTGTTGTTCTGATGCTGAACAGGCAAAGACGAAGATGGAACAGATTCCAGATGAACATGGAGTAGGAAGCAAGGCCTAGTAATCTACCTGAGAAAATCAACCAATGAAAACCCTAGGAATTACAACGATCTGATCCATGCCGGATCACTGTGCTCCATTGTGCATGGGGTCCCACGAGTTGAGGGTTGACTCAATGATGGCTAACAGTGACAACAAAGCCTGGTGGCTCTTCAAGTGAAGGCCAGCGTAGCAGCACATCGTAAGTCTGAACACACAACTCCATCTGCCACTGCGCATGGAAAATACTTTGATGGAGTTCCACAGAGGAAAGGCATGCTTTCACAATCGAGACCATCTAGCCGTGTGGTCTGCAGCCTCCTTTGAACAGCAGATTTCTTTTCTCAAGGGACGGCTTACACCAAGTCTTACAGTGAGTAATGCTGCCTTTGGCGACCATGACCCTTCCCTGTAAGTCCTTCATCTGTCCTTGGCAGAGTCTGGTGTAGAGTGAAGGAGCCAACATGGTACTCAGTAGAGTAATGTTGACCTTGCCATGCATCCGCTTTGGTGTCCAATGGATGACAAGTGGTTGTCACTGTCTCTGCCACCCACATCACTCAGTGATATAAACTATGGATGAGAAAGAAAATTGTCTTCCGGTTGCTATTTCATAATTATGACCAGGACTTATCCCTGAAGGTTCTGGCTTAGTAAGTCTGGTGCAAGACCTGGGAATCTATATTTCTTAAATCACCCAGAAAGCTTTGGATGTGCAATGAGCATTAAAGACCACTAGCATCATGGACACATGTATAGTGACTATATAAAGTGACAGTCAGAAATCTGTGGAAAACAGGACTATGTGGACAGCCTTTGGAATAGACAAAAGGGAAGAGAGCCAAATCCTGTCTGGAACACCATACCTTCATCAAGGGAGATTAGACAGTGATTTTGTCCTGGGAAGGGGACATTAAGTTCAGGGGCAAAGAGAGTGTGAACTTCCTATTTGCCTAGAAAAATCAAAAAGTTCAAAACCTTGGTTTATTTTAGTGATAAATAATCCTCTTTAGAATCAGGTGAAATAAAAAATGTTTATGGCTATTTTTCCCCATTACAACTGAAAATGTTTATGTTGAGTTCCACAGAGGAAATGTCTGTTTTGACAATGGAAACCATCTATCTGCATGGTCTTCAACCTCCTTTGAACAGCAGACATCTTTTCTCAAGGGAAGGTTCACATCCAGACTTCTCTGTATCACACAAAAGGAGCCCCTGGGTGGTACAGTTAACACACTGGACTGCTAACCAAAAGGTTTGAGTCACCCAGAGGCACCTTGCAAGACAGATCTAGTGATCAACATACAAAACGGCATCCATAGAACACCCTATGGAGCACAGTTCTCCACCTCTGACTCATTGGCAAGTACTGTATAAATCTATTCAGGAAGGCCTTCGCTCTGATTGAAAAGTAGTTGGAGAAGCTGAAGCCTAAATGAATGGGCCACTTTCTCAACCATTGTTGAAGCACTGAGGGTATTTCCAGGGAACAGAGTAGGCATCTCATAACCTCCATTTTTGTTGTTGTTGTTGTTGTTGTTAAGTACCGTGGAGTTGGTTCTGACTCATAACGACCCTGCACAGGGTTTCCGAGGTTGTAAATCTTTACGGGAGCAGAAAGCCTCATCTTTCTCCCATGGAACAGCTGGTAGTTTCAAACTGCCGACCTTGAGGTTAACAGTTAACAGTCCTATTCCTAACCACTACGCTACCAGAGCTCCTTTTAGCCTCCTTTATGGACCCACAAAAGAGTCAATGAGAAGATTAATTTGACTTTACCCACATCAAAATGTCATTTCAGAAATCACAACATGGTGACAGAATTCCAATGGATTATCAACTCTGAAGCTGCATTGTATTTTAATGAATTGAAACAACTAGAAATTGCATTTTAAATTCTCTTTAGTTGAAATTTAAAGTCCCTTTCATATGCATCCTTTGAGCTTCTAGAAGAGAGACCTTCGTTTTTTTTTCATTCTGGGGGTTGATAATGACTCCACCCCTCCCTTCTCTCACCCACAAAGACAACGGCAGCCAAAATGTATGACTTCATGTATGTGATTTTTGTTCTTCCAGAAATGAGTTAGTAGGGCTGAATCATGTGACAAAATAAAAAGATGTGCACGACCTTGCTTTATTATCAGTAGCATGTTTAGTAGTTAAAAACAAGAAAAGTTGCATTGATTGATCTTTGTAGATGTTTTTCTTGCCACCGAGATCCTTGGAGCTTTATTGATATATTTGGGAAGGGACAGAGGAATGTGTCAAGGTGTCTGTTTTCACAATCCCAAAAGACGTTTGGTAGGGAGTCTCAGAGAGTATATTGTTGTTGTCATTGTGTGTGTCAAGTCGGTTCTGACTCACTGCGACCCTGTTTAGGGTTTCCAAAGAACTGCTATTAAGTTTGAACTGCTGACCTTGCCGTTCAAACCAATCTTGCAGTTCAGGGCTTTATTCTAAATTGCCACACCAGGACTCCACCCCTGAAAGTGTAGGGTGGGAGAAAATTGAGAAAGATGGTGTATTCATTCCCTGTGGCTACTGAAGGATAAGCACTAGACTGCTGTCAGGTCTGTGGTTCAAACCTGCAAACCACAGCTCAGAAACCCTATACAGGGTCACTATGAGTCGGGACCAACTTAATGGCACTCAACAACAAAAACAACAGCATGGCTGCTGAAACAGTGTACTATAAAACTGGGTGTCTTAAAACAGTGGATCTGTGTCCTACCGCAGTTTGGGGGCCCAGAGGTTTCAAATCTAGGTGCTGAAAGAACCATGCTCCTGAAGGCTCTATGATGGAAGAAGTCTTCCTAGCCTCTTCCTAGCTTCTGGTGATTGCCAACAGTTCTTGGTGCTTCTTTGCATATAGACGCATCGCCCAGTCTCCTCCTCCATCTTTACATGGTCTTCTCCTCACATGTGTTTGTCTTTACCTGACCTTCTTAGAAGGACATCAGTCATGAGATTTAGGGCCCACCCTAACCCACTATGACCTCATCTTAAATTGATTACATCTGGAAAGACCTAATTTCTAAATGAGCACATGGCGGGGTGGGGGGTGGGGGGCAGCGAGGACACAATGCTACCAAGGACAGATGGTCAAGGGTTTACAGGAAGTGACATTGGTGGGTGGGTGTTGAATTAGGTCTGCAATGATGTCCTTCGGAAGACTCAGAGGATATAGTCCAGAAACAGAGGACCCAAGGACCATCAAGGGAGACAAGCATGAGCAGATGTGGGACCCTATCCAGAGAAACAGCAACACCAGAGATGGAGGCAGAGATGAGGACATGGAAAGAAGGAGCAGCTGAGGACTCTAGACTCATGGAAAGAGAAAGGCTGTATGCTGGCAGCCAGAAGGCAGGCTTGTAGAATGTGTCCTTTGGTTGTTTAAATTATTATATATTCCTGAGTGTTTTTATATACATCCTCTCCTGCCCCCGTCCCCTCCCCGAAAAAACAGAGGGAATGGAAGCAAATACTGTTGAATGATGATGCACGGAGGAGATTGTAATCATTTCAGTGAAACGATGAGTATAAAAGCAATGTTCTCCCATGTAAACTAGCACTCAATTCACAATAAAAACTTTTTAAAAAGACTCAGAAAGGAAGGATGAAATTCCTTTTTATCTCATTGGTGAGCCCTTTTTGAATGCTGCTTCATTCAGGGCAGTTATCTACAGGAGTCCACCTTACATCTCTTTACACATCATCCGGGATGTGACTTCGGCTTGAATCCTGACTGGCTGCTCCAGGACCTGGAAGCAGAGAGGGAGCTGCGTGTTCCGATGGTGTACCGTTTCTAGCTTGACTGCGCCTGCTCTCTGCCAGTCAGAATCCTAATCTTAGAAGGTCTTGCAGCGGTTCTCAAAGTGGGATTCCTGAGTCAGCGGTATAAACATCACCTTTGGATTTGCTGGAATATTGTTGTTGTTAAGTACTGTGGAGTCGGTTCTGACTCTTAGCGACCCTGCACAGGGTTTCCGAGGCTGGACTATAGAGCCAGTAAAACCAGAAGCTCCAGTGACTTGGCCAAGGGACTGGATGGATGTTTGAGCTTGAGAACCACTTTTTCCCCCTAGGTTTCAGTGAGTGACATTTTCCCAAAGATGCTCCCTGTTTCCTCTGAATTCTGCTTCCTTCTCTTGGACTCACCCCCAGGTGAGCACTGCTTCTCGTTGGCTAAGAGTTCAGACTCAGTACTTAGAGTTTTGAGTTCTAGTTTCAGCTCCACCTATAACCAACAGGTGACCATGGCCCATTCCCCTCATCATACCTTGATTTCTGTACCCATAAAATGGGGATAGTAATAATAACAAGCAATTTTACTGACAATCATTCAAAAACAATTGTAACAGTGCATGGACAGGAAGCTACCAGAAACTGAAGCCAGATTCAAAAGAGGATAGCATTGCTGAAGTCAGATGAATCTTGACTGAAAGCAGAGAATACCAGAAAGACGTTTACTTGTGGTTTATTGACTATACAAAGGCATTCAACTGTGTGCATCACAACACATTTTGGATAAGACTGAGAAGAATGGAGATCCGGAAGCACTTTATTATGCTTATGAGGAACCTGCACATGAGGCAGTTGTTTGACAAGACAAGGGGATACCATGTGGTTTAAATTCAGGAAAGGTGTGTGTCAGGGTTGTATCCTTTCGCTATATTTATTCCATCTGTGTGCTGAGCAAATAATCTGAGAAGCTGGGCTGTTTGAAGAAGGACGTGGCATCAGGATTAGAGAAAGTCACATTAATAACCTGTGATGTGAAGATGGCAGAAGCTTGCTTGTTGCAAGAAAAGAGGATTTGAAGTGTCTTCAGTATGAATTACACCTCAACACAAAGAAAATAAAAATCCTTACAACTGGACCAGTAAGTAACATTATGATAAATGGAGAAGACATTGCACTTGTCAGGGGTTTCATTGACTTGGGTCCAAAATCAGTGCCTGTGGAAGCAGCAGCCAGGAAATCAAATGGTGTATTGCATTGGGCAAAGCAGTTCTAAAAGACCACTTTAAAGTGTTCAAGAGCAAAGACGTTAACTGAAGACTAAGGTGTGCCTGACCCAAACCGTGGCATTCCCAATTGCCACCAGTTCTTGCAAAAGCTGAAAATGAATAAGGAATAATAATTTTTAAAAAAATTGATGAATTTAAATTATAATGTTAGCAAAGAATATTGAATATACCATGGTCTACCAGAGAGCAAGCAAACCTGTACTAAAAGAAGTGCAGTCAGACTGCTCTTTAGAAGCTAGATTTATATGAAGAAGAATACGACATCAGAATTGGAGGAATACTCATTAACAACCTGTAATAGGCAGATGACAAAACCTTGCTTATTGAAAACAAAGAGGAATGATATATTTACTGATAAATATTCAAAACTACTGCCTTCAGTATGGCTTACCTCAAAGTAAACAAAAATCTTCATAACTGGACAAGTAAATAACATCATGATGAATGGGGAAAAGAGTGAAGTTTCCAAAGACTTCATCTCGTTGGATCCATAATCAGGACTCATGGAAGCAGCAGTCAAGACATCAAACTACATATTGCATTAGGCAAATCTGCTGCACAAGACCTCTTTCAGGTGTTAACGAGCAAAGATAACTGTTTGAGGACTAAGGTGCACTTGACCCAAACCATGGTATTTTCAATCACCTCATCTGCGTGTGAAAGTTGGACAGTGAATAGAGAATTCTGAAGAGTCCATGCATTTGAATTATGGTATTGACAAATAATACTGACAGTAACAAGAACTTTCAGAATAACGAACAAATTTGTCTTCACAGGAGTATAGTCAGAATTGTCCTTAAGAGCAAGGATGACAAGACTATGCCTCTCATACTTTGGACATATTGTCAAGAAGAGTCCTGTCTTTGGAGAAGGAGATCATGCTTGGAGAAGTGGAAGATCAGCAAAAAAGAAGCTCACCAATGAGATAGATTGACCACTCACGGCAGCAGCAGTGGGCCCAAACATAACAACAATTGTGAGTGTGGTGCAGGACCAGACAGTGTTTCATTCTATTGTGCACAGGGTTGCTATGAGTTGAAACTACCTTGATGACACCTAAAATAATTACCACAATACAGTGCCTGGTACATAGTAGGAGCTCTAGAAACGTTGGTAGTCATGGTTACCAGTGTCACTGCTAGAGGATAATTTCCTTGGGTACATGCCTTCTATTTTGCTTTTCTTGCAGACTAAATACTCAGTAGGCATCCCACTATGTCCCCATTGGCTGAAGTCAGTCATAAGCAAGACCTACGTCCAGTACTCCTAGTGTGAGCAGAGTTGGCTGACTGGGTACCTTCTGTGTGTCGGGCAGGCAGCCAGACCTTGTACAAACATTACCTCACCTGATCCTCCTTGCCAGCATAGGAGGAAAGAAATGTCCTTACGTAATGGAGCAGAACGTAGACTCAGAGACGCTCGGTGTCTTCCCCAATGTCAACAGCTGGTAAATGGCCGAACTAGAATTAGAAAATAGGTGTGTCTGCATTCTCGACAGCTGGGATTCCTCTGGGAAAGAGGAGAGCATCTCTAGGAAAGATTGTCTATTTCCTGTAGTGGAAACACCTTTATAAACCCAAACTCCCTGTCACTGAGTCGATTCTGGCTCATAGCGACCCAGTATAGGGTTCCTGAGACTGTAAACCTTTATCAGAGCAGACAGTCTCATCTTTCTGCCTAGGAGCAGCCGGTGGGCTTGAACCACCCATCCTGTGGTTGTTCTATAATCCAGTGCTCATCCTACAGCATCACTGGTGGTGGTGGTGATGTGCCATGGAGTCAGTTCTGACTCATAACAATCCTGCATGGGGTTTTCAAGGCTATATATATTTGCTGCTGCTGTGTGCCGTGGAGTCGGTTCCGACTCATAGCAACCCTGTACAGGGTTTCCGAGGCTGTAAGTCTTTTATGGGAGCAGAAAGCCTCATTTTTCTCCCACAGAATGGCTGGTAGTTTTGAAATGCTGAACTTGAGGTTACCAGTCTATGTCATAATCACTACACTACCTGAATGCCTTACAGTATCACTAGGTCACCTTAAATGTGTTTATAGCCTGTTCTAATTATATATGTTTTTAATGTACACTGTAGGATAAGCACTGGACTGCTAACAGTCAGGTTGGCAGCTCAAATCCACCAGCCACTCTGCAAGAGAAAGAAGAGGCTTTCTGCTCCCAGAAAAATTTACAGCCCTCAAAGCTCTGTACAAGGTCACTAGGAGTCAGAATTGACTCAACGGCACTTAACAATAGCAACATATTTGTTTAAGGAGTCATGGTAGCACAACGGATAAGCACTTGGCAGCTAAACCCAAAGGTTCGTAGTTGGTACCCACGCAGCAGCTCCAGTGCAATAAAGAACCTTGTAATCTGCTACCTTAAAGATTACAGCCAAGAAAATCCCATGGGTCAGTTCTACTCCATCTAATGGGGTTACTATGAGTCAAAAGCAACTTGATCACACCTGACAACAACAACAACAACGACAGCACCAATAACATATTTGGTGAATATTTTTAAACAGCATAGAAATATGATATGTATTGCAAGGGGATTGTGCCAGTAATTTCACCCACCGAGAATGAACTGTCTGCCTTCCATAGTCTGATTAGTGTTCCTGTAGCCTTTTGTTGACATGCACACATACCTCAACTTTTGTTTCTTTAAAAGAAATGAAATCATACTTTGCATTTTGTTTATATCCCCCTGCCATTTTAACTTCGTATGTTCACATCTATATATCCACCACCTACCTGTCAGTTTGTCATGCTGTGGTGGCTTGTGTGTGGCTGCGATGCTGGCTGTTCTGCCACCAGAAGCTAAAAAAAACAGTAGCCACCCATGGGTTCAGTGAAGCTTCCTGACAAGGAAGGCCTAGCTATCAGCTTCTGAATGTTAGTGAATGAAAACCTAATACATCACAAGAGAACATCATCCAACATCCTTGCTCTGGTCTGGACATGTCTCCAGGAAGCGTCAGTCACTAGATGAGGATATTGTGTTTGGTGAAGTAGAGGGTCAGCGAGGGTATGGTAGCCCCATGGTGGGATGGATTGGAACAGTAACCAATAAGGGTCAACTTGAACCTGATGCCACGTACTAGGCACTGTCTCCTTCTGTTGGACGTAATGTCTCCATGAGTTGGAATCAATTTGATGATAACTACTTTAAGTATCCCTGGACTAGGAGTTTAAATGTGCTTTATCAAAATGCCAAGTCTCCATAGTTACTTCATGTGGGACGAATGTTTGTCTTTGCATTTAAACATCCTCTGGACTGAAAATTCGATTTCATCGCTCCACCTGGCTTTGTTCCATTCAAGGACCATTGCTTCATCCCAATTACTAGCGTTTTGCAGACAGCAGTTTGGTGTTTAACCCTGTGCACCTGCACGTGTAAACAGGCTGTGCTTTAATTATGATTCGTAAAGTTTGCGTGTAATAGAGGTCATGCCTTAGAAGTGTTAACTTCATTGGATACCAACCATACCAACTACAGATGTTTTTACCTTCGCCCAAATCACCATCCTCTCCCCAAAATAGAAAGAAAAATAAATGAAAAGGAAAAGAAATTGCCAAGGCTACAAACTGACCTTTATTTCGAATACACTACCCAAATGCCTGTAAGCAGTCATGTTTTCTCTGGCGAGAACTGCCCTTATATATTTTTTTGCCTTGTCAGTTTAGTCTATAAATGAAATGGAGTTACTGCCCCTATTAAAATGGTACATTGTGCCCTTGGATTGCTCTTAATGGGTGGGAAAACCCCATTAAGTGTTTGTGAAATATGTCTTAAATACAGGAATCTTAATCTAGTGGTCTAATAAATCCCTTTCCTGGACTCAAATGAAAGTCTTAGGTTTTCCGGCATCTATTCAGTTATTTGTTCTCCAAAACTTTTTTACATAAGCCGGACCCTGAGAACTAGGCACTGAGGACATTTACTCCATTGGGGTGTATTTTTAAAAAATATGTCTTTCAAAGTATCAGAAACTTCAACAGGGGTATCCCTTGCTATGATATTATTTTAGAAATGTGCCTGGAATTCTTGCTTTCAACGGGTAAAAGCCGTGAAATCCCTATGCCTGCCACAGGATGTAACAACTCATAATATCTGAAGACCCAAGACCTCTATCTAACACCATTCCTTTGCAGCAACATTTGATGGCATCTAGAACATACCCTGTCTTTACTGGGCCTATTTCATGGGAATTGGAAGGTCTCTCCTTTAACATGAGCCACAAAGAACATCAAATGAGACCTGAATAGATTAATTAATCTCTACTGGACATTTCTGTTTACTTTTTTATGTACGTTTTAAGACCAGAGTGTTTATCAGACCACTCTGATTATATTTACTATAACCCACTGCTTTTGAGTCCATTTCTGAGACTGTAAACCTTTATGGGTTCAGACAGCCTCGTTTTTTTCCTGAGGAGTAGCTGGTGGATTTGAACCGCTGCCCTTGTGGTTAGCAGCCCAATGCCTAACCCACTGTGCCATGTGGGCTCCTTAAATTTTCTGTAGGCAACTACTTTAATGTTCAATTTCTAGAATCAAAGACATTTTCCTGTCTAACCAAAATATTACCATCCAAACCAGGAACTGACCTCGGAGTCATTACTACAATCGAACTACGATCGAACTCTCCGATACCATCCCAGTTTTGCCCATTGTACTTGTGATGTCTTCTGTAGCAAAAGGATCCCAGTTCAAAATCAAGTGTTGTGTTTACTCACGTCTCTTTCAGCCTCCTTCAGTCTGAAACAATTTTTCAGGCTTTCCTTGACTTAAATGTGATTGGTGTCAGATAACTCAATGTGCAAGGTAAGCACAGACTTACTCATGCTTACTTAGTAATCTGTCGTGTCCTTGTGCTTAGTGTGACTCTGTAGGATAAACACTGGACTGCTAGCCTCAAGGTCGGAGGCTTAAACCCACCAGCCACTCTTTGGAAACAAGGTTTCTGTGAGTAGGAACAGACTTGACGATACTTAACAACAACACAGTAATCTGTTATGCACAGTTGCATATAGATTTCACCACTTCTGAACGTTTTCACTTGTTTTTCACCATATCTTTGTTGTGGAACCTGTGTACATTCATTCACTATTGTTGTTGTTGTTAAGCGCTGTTGAGTGGATTTGGATTCATAGGACCCTACATAGGGTTTCTGAAGAGTGGCTGGTAGGTTTGAACTGCTGACCTTGCAGTTAGCAGTCCAGTGCTTATCCTTAAACATCACCATGCCAGGACTCCAGTTTACAGATTAGTAAATGAGCACAAGTCCGTGCTTGCATTGCTTGTTGGGTAATCCACCCCTGTGTGGGGTCCATGTATTACTTTTTTGAGCAGACTGGGACAAAATAAATTTCCAAATAAACAGTTTTTCTGTGACTTTCAGCAGAGGATGGAACTAAGAAATGGCGTGTTCTTGGAGCCATCTGGGGATCTATATCTAAAAGTTCACTTGAGTGAGCCCCACCGCCGTGATGTAGGTCATTTCCTCTCGCCAAGTAGTGGGTTCTATCACTCATGGGCACATCCCTGCACTTGCGTACCTTTACCCACACCTCCTCCCTACATCCAGTCAGCAAAGATTTGAGTGTCTATTAAGTGCGAAGAGAAAGAAATCACACAGACACTTTCCCACTGAGTCATCGCCCCTGAATCCTTCACAGCACTGTCCTGAGCAGTTTCAACCCATCAGTCTCTGCTGGGACTCTAGAAGAAAGCAAATGAGAGGGCACATCCTAGGTAGCCAGGGATTCCCACAGACCAGGTGAAACAGTGTCTTGCATCAGAAAATACTTGTTTAATTGATTTAACTTGGCCTTAAAGCAATCTTTTTTTCTTTCAGAGTAGGAGAGGAATCAAAATGGAAAAAAAAAAAAAAAATTAGAGAAGGAAACTACATATTGTAATACGGAGTCAAGTATGTGCTTGTTCCTTGCGTTGCTTATCCTAATGAAGAAAGATGTTTGGAAAATCTGAGTTGCTAGGAGCTGGGATTGTCCTAAATACTATTATGAAGATAAAAGATGAAGTGAGAACTGAGTTTGTTGCTTGTAATGCAATTTTCAGTTTGTGATTTTAAGGACCATCCCCCAAATCTGTACTGCTATACTAATAATATCTAAGAAGAATTTTTAATGTTTTTTTTAAGTAGTTCTTTTTAATGGAAGGGGAAGAAGGAGCTAGGAGAGTGGGCTATAGTCTTCAGATTCTTGCGTATGTTTTAAACAACCAAATGAGCAGATCGTCAGTCTTTGAGGATGAGTTTAAATTGGGGAAGGAGGCTAGCACTGCAGTCAACTAGAATGGCTGATCCACTCTATGACACTAAGCTTAGGTCACACAACTAAGATGCTCCCCAGAAATTGAATAAAGAAAAGCCAACTGAATGAATAGCATGATACCACATCCTTCTAAATGTTCTCTGAAAGCCAGTTCCAAAGAGGGATCCCAAGAGTTCTTAGGGCAATGGTGCCATATTTGTTCTGAGCAAACAATCATGGAAGGTGGTCTGTCTTAACAAGTCATTGTGTTAATGAACATTCATTATACCATTACTTTGTCATCCCCTGACTCTGACTTGGAAAAGAGAGACTCATATGTGCTTTTCTTACTTTTCAGTAAGAGAAGAACATAACCATTAAGATCAAAATGATTTTAAGGGAAGGAAAGGGCCAAACCTGGGCGCTGGAGATCTTGCTGGAGTCTCCCCTCAGCCAAGTACCTGCCAATGCAAGGCTGGCCCTGGTATGTTGAGAGCCATCTGACCTGGGGATGGCCAGAAGCAGACTGAGGCCCGAGACATTGCAGATCGGATTGGGGAGAGGTCCAAATCATTAGTCATCAGAGATGATGAGAGGAGGAGGCGCAGCGTGGATAGTGGACGAGACAGACAGAGTTTCAGTGTTCATTAGTTCCAGAATCTTCCAGGAGGCCCACTTGGAAGATTCTGGAACATCCTTTCTAAATCCCCTGCTCCTTTTGTCTCCTTGTTACGTCCCCTCTCTCTCACAGTATCCAGCCCCCTGCCCCTCTCTCACTGGCCCTGAAGATTACTCTACACTTGAGTTTCTTAAAACAGAAAAGCCTAAAAGCGTGGGAAGGATTGCAATCATTCTCATGACACGAAGGGTATGATGTGTTGAATGTGGGACTTGATGATCTGGTCTGTAAACCTTCACTCAAGTCACAATAAAAAGTTAAAACAATTGCCTTTGAGTCACCTCTGACTCACGACAACCCTATGTGTGTAAGACTAGAGCACAGCTGTGCTCCATGGTGTTTCCATGGTTGTGATCTTTTGGAAGTGATCACCAGGCTTTTCTTCCGATATACTTCTGGGTGGATTCGAATCACTAACCTTTTGGTTAGTAGCCAAGCACTTAACTATTTGTCCCATTCTGACTCATATCAACCCTAAGGTGGTGGTAGTTATGTGTCGTGTAGTCAATTCCGACTCATAGTGACCCTGTACAGGGTTTCTGAGGCTACAAATCTTTACGGGAGCAGAAAGCCTCATCTTTCTCCCGCAGAACAGCTGGTAGTTTCGAACTGTTGACCTTGAGGTTAGCAGTGCTATTCGTAACCACTACGCTACCAGAGCCTCATAGGGTTTCTAAGGCTTTAAGCAGACAGCTTTCTCCCTTGAAGCTGCTGGTAAGTCCAAACTGTCAACTTTTCCGTCAGCAGCTGAGCGTTTTAACCACTGTGCAGCTAAGTCTCCTTTTGCCAGCCTATTTCTTTTTTCCATACAAAAGAGAGAAGGGCCATATTGTTTTCAGCAGCTTCTGTACCTATTCTTCCATAAGGTGTGAGGCTTCTTGGCTGGCCTCTCTCTGATCGCCAGGGAGGTGGGGGGAGCAGGGTGGGAAGGTATCCCAAGAAGTGAGAGGGGACATTTTGAAAGCTGCTGCCCAAGGCCACCCCCATCACTCAGATGACTTTGAAATTAATTAATGCACAACATGGAGAATGCAGGCTTTATGTAATAAAACCTCTCCCTTGCCCTGCCCTCCTTCTGAACCCAGGCCTCGAGCATTTTAGGGAATTTGAGGCTGTTGACAAGGGCGGATTGACAGCTCTTGATTGTGAGGCCTTCCTTCACCACTGAAGAAAGGTAGAGACACCACAGCAGTGGCAACAGCAGTGGCAGTGCCAGAGATAGCCCAGCTTTCTCCGACCCTGCCAGGGAAACCCCAGTCTTAGGGGCTGCCTCAAAGCCGAGATGCTGTCATCTCTGCAAAGCTTTCTAAGAGTGCTGGCAACCAGTAGTTCTCAAATGTAGTGTTCATTAGAACCATCTGGGAGAGTCTAAAAATCCTGATGCCCAGGCCACATTCCAGCCCAATGACGCTAGAACTTCAAGAAAGGTGATGCCAGCATCCGTTTTTAAATGCCCCAGGTGATTTGAACATCCAGCCAAGTTTCCAGCATACAACCAGTGCCCTGGAGCAGTATTTTTTCAGACGTTAGTTAGTATGCATACACACAAATCACATCCTGGGACTTGGTTAAAATCAGAACCTGATTTTAGAGATCTGGGGCAGGCCCTGGGAATACACATTTCAAAGTACGTCCCTTACAGGTAATGCTGCGGCAAGGTCATCAAAATGGGTTCAAGCCTTGTCGGGCATCAGAATCACCTGGAAGGCTTGTTCTAACTGATTGCTGGGCCGCCTCCCCAGAGTTTCTGCATCTTTGGTCTGAGGCCTGGGGATTCACATTTCTAGTAAGTTCCAAGGTGATATCTTTGCTACTGAATGTAGGGGGTACCACCAACCTGGATTGACTCCCAGGTCCCATTGCTGACTGTATTGTAACACTGAATCATCCTTTATCTACTGAAGGCAGGGGTGACAGTCCAGGGTGTGTGCCAGGGACATCGCAGGGGGCAGTGCTGTGTAACTGCTAGAAATAAGAGCTTTAAATGTTGAAGATATGCTGTAGACCACAGAGAAAGTTTCCTAGATAATAATGAGGGCAAATCATTTTACAACTCTGAGTCTTACATTTCTGACCTGTAAAAGGAGGATTATACTAACATTTGCTTTACAGGTTTGTTGTAAGGGTTTGAGTTGATTTCCTAGGGCTGCGGTACCAAAATACACCCACTCCTCACTTATTTCTATGGTGAGATTCCAGGGGCTACGTCCTTCTGTGGAAATCTGGATTATGCAAAAGTGGAGGATTAACTGGCTTACAAGCTTTCAAGAGGGAGCCTAGATCCAGAGGGTGCAGAGGAAGGTAGAATCTCCACTGAGTAGTATCCAATCTGTCTGGGCGAGACTGATGGAAGGAGACAGGGATAGCACTCATGTGGTACAACAGTGAATAATTACTATCAGGACTGACTGTGAGTACTAGAAATGTGAAGGTAGACGTTTTGCAGCAAAAAAAAGGAAGTGATTGACTTTGCAGGCCAGGAGTGGAGGCCCCTGGGACCATCAAGGGAGAAGAGCAGAATGCAGGACCATACCCAGAGAAACAGGGATGCCAGAGATGGAGACAGAGACGATGAAGTGAAGAGATGGAGCAGCTGGGGACTCTAGACCCATATGGGGAGAGGGACTGTGTGCTGATGACCGGGATGCAGGCTTGTAGGGTATGCTCTTTGGTTGGTTAATGATGCATGGAGGAGATTGTAACCATGGCAATGTAACGATATGTATGATAAGATGAATATAAAGCTAATGTTCTCCCACAATAAAACAGTTTTTTTTTTAAAAAATGGCGGATGACTCCATCAGATCATAGAATGAAGTATGATTAAATCATTCCATAACTGCCAAATGGCATCATTATCTAACTGCAAAACTGCTGAGAATCATGGCCTAGCCCCGTTGACACATGACCTTGACTATCACAGCTAGCATTACTGTCACCTAGCGCCTGAGCATTCATTATTAGATTGTTTTTTTTACAATTGTCGGATATTGAGATAGTAGCCAAGTGAGGACTAGGTACACCAGAACCTGGGTGTCTTGTGAGAGTTGAAGTTTATTGTCTCACAGTTCTGGAGACAAGGAGTCCAAATTCAGGTTTCAAATCTCAGGGGAAGAGCCTTTCTTGTCTCTTCTGGCTTCTGGTTACCCCAGCATTTCCTGTCGTTCCTTGATTTGTGAATGCATGCTCACATGGATGTCTTCCTTCGGAGTCTCTTCTCTGCTTTTATAAGGACACCCTAGTGTGATGTTGTAGGATAAGCACTGGTCTGCAAGGTCATTTGAATTGCAAGACTGGCAGTTCAAACTCACCAACTGCTCCTTGAAAACCCTATACAGTGTCACTATGAGTCAGATCCCACTTGAAGGCCCTTAACAGCAACAACTCAGTTGGTTTTAACACCCAGCCTAGTCTGGTAAGACCTCTTGTTACCTTAACTAATAACATCTTAAATGACAGTTTCCAAACAAGATTGCATTGACCAGTACCACATTTGGGTTGGCGCACAATTCGATCCATAACAGGATTGAATGAGGTGATGAATGTAAAACCTAAAAGAAGGAGACTTATGGAAACTGTTCTCTTAGGTGGAGAGGTCCCTTCTTCTGCTTTCATTCACTGACATTTTTAGAAGCTGGAATTCTCTTATGACCATAAAGAGATCCAAGCAGAACAAAATGACACACTGAGAAATGACTGAGGATGAAGAGGACTAGAACCTGGGAGTAACTGAACTGCTAGACCAACCAACTCTGGAAATTTTCCTTTCCGAGGCATCCTTCCTCTGTGAGAACATAGCTACAAGAAGTCCCCCAGTTACAAACAACACCGGTTCTTCTGTATCAAAGAATTTGGAGTGAAATATGACCAGGTGTGCAGTGCTTATCCAACCTTACTTTAGTGCAAAAAAAGGTTCAAAGTCTATCCCATGATTAAAAAGCTGCTGCATATGCAGCAAGTGATAAAGAATTTGTTGACAGTAAGTAAGTGTTTGATTCAATTATGTCAAAGTGAAAGCAAATTTATAAAACATTCCAGGGAAATTTGGAGTTGTCTGTAAGTTGGATGTTTGTAACTGGGGTCTTTCTGTATTCTTAAACATGGTTATTATTTGTAGTAGACAAAACAAAACATCCATTGATAAAAGGAACCATATCACATATGCCAAAAAAACACAAACTCCCAATAATTGCTGTCAAGTCATTCCCAACTGTTGGCAACCCCATGTGTATCACAGTCAATTTGGGATCCACAGGGGTTTTAGTGTCTGATTTTTCAGAAGATCATCAGGCCTTTCTTATGAGGTACCCCTGATTAGACTTGATCTTCTAACTTTTCAGTGAACAGGCACGCACACAAACTGTTTGTATTAACTAAGAGTTGGTCATACTTGGATACAGTATGTAATCTACAATACTTAGAGTTAATATAAGCACACACACACACAAATGCCCACATTCCAACAGGCCAATGGATTCTTCCAGCTAATGAGGGTCATATTTCTGAAATCTCTATCGTATTCTAGAAGGGAGGGCTCCTGATGTGGCTCTGTGGGTTAATGCGCCAGACTGCAAAACTGTTTGAATTACAAGGTAGGTGGTTCAAAGTCACCAGCTGCTCCTTATAAACCCTGTACAGGGTTGCTATGGGTCGAAACCAACTTGACAGCACTTCACAACAACAACAACTTTCACAAGGGGAGTCCTAGTGTGGCACCATAGGCTAATGTGCTACACTGCAAAGTTAATCACTCCCCTCCTTCCTGCAAAACGTCTACCTTTATATTTCCAACCATCACATTTAGTCCTGATAACAATTATTCACTATTGTATCACAGGAGACCTATCTACATTTCCTTTCATCAGCCTGGACTAGACAGAATGGATACTACTCAGGGGAGATCGTACATTGTTCCACGCCCTCTGGATCTAGGTTCCCTCTTGAAAGCTTGTAAGCCAGTCACTTCTTGCCTTTGTAGCCTCCCCTCCCCCCACTTTGGGTAGCCAATGTCCAAGTTGCCCATCCCTGTCTACTCTGTGTATGGAGGAGGTGGTAATGATCCTTGCTGTAAAGACTTTTTGCATCTTTTGAGCTACTGCATCCATAGGTGTAGTTCAAGTTCATAAAATTGTATCAGATTACTTTTTTTTTTCCTGTTCTTTCTTCTTCTAGTTGAGTTCTGATCA
>NW_006408596.1:13230357-13232008 GCF_000296735.1 Chrysochloris asiatica
GTTTCCTTGTTGTTCTTCAAGGTAGCATAATATTCCATTGAGTGTATGCACCACAGTTTGTTTATCCATTCTTCAGTTGATTGGTACTTTGGCTGTCTCCATCTTTTAGCTATTGTAAATAGTGCTGCTATGAACATTGGTGTGCATATGTCTATTTGTGTTATGGCTCGTATTTCTTGTGGGTAAACACCAAGTAGAGGAATTGCTGGAATAAAAGGTATTTCTGTTCCCAACCTTCTGAGGAAGTGTCATATTGCTTTCCAGAGAGGTTGGACCATTTTGCAGTCCCAGACTCTCCACATTTCCACCAGCATTTATTGTCCTTTGCTTTTTTTATCTTTGCTGTTATTGCTAGTGTGAGATGATATCTCATTGTTGTTTTGATTACCATCTCTCTAATGGAGAGTGAATTATGGTGTTGGAGGAGAAGACTAAAAGTGCCATGGTCTGCCAAAAGATCCAATAGATCTGTTTTGGAAGAAGTGCAGCCACAGTGCTCCTTAGAGGCCAATATGGCCAAACTTTGTCTTTCATACTTTGGACATATTGTCAGGAGGGAACAGTCACTAGAGAAGGATATCATGCTTGGTAAGATGGAGGGTCAGAGAAAAAGAGGAAGGCCCCCAACGAGATGGATTGGCCAGGTGGCAGCATTGATGGACTCAAATGTGGCAACAGTAGTAGGTTGGCCCAGGATCGGACATTGTTTCATTCTGCTGTGCATGGGGTCGCTATGAGTCAGTTCGGACTTGATGGCACCTAACAACAACAGTAATGACTAGTGATCATGAACATTTCTTCATGTTTGTTGGCTGCCTGGATCTCCTTCTTGGTGAAGTGTCGGTTCATGTCCTGTGCCCATTTTCAAATTAGGTTATTTGTCTTTTTCTTGTAGAGGTGTTGTAGTTTCCTATATAGTTTAGAAATAAGTCACTTGTCTGATGTGTCATTACAAAAGATTTTTTCCCATTCTGTAGGGTCTCTTTTTACTCTTCTAGTGAAGTATTGATGCACATAAGTTTTTAATGTTTAGTATGTCCCACTCATCTATTTGTCTATTTTTGTTTGTGAAGTTTTTAAAATGTTTTTGATAGTCTATATATTCCCTGAATTAGTGCTCTCACATTTGTCCCTATTTTTTCATTGATGGCCTTCATAATTCTGGGATTCACATTTAGGTCTTTAATCCATGTTGAGTTGGTTTTTGTATTAGGTGTGAGGTGAAGGTCTTGTTTCAATCTTCTGCATATTATTTTCCAGTTCTGCCAGCACCATCTGATGAAGAGACTATCACCTCCCCCTGCGATACATTTAGGTGTTTTGCAAAAATCAGTTGGCTCTGTGTGTAGATTCTGGATTCTCGATTCTGTTCCATTGATTTATGTATCTTTCATTGTACTAGTACCAAGCTGTTTTGACCACTGTAGCCGTGTAAATAAATTTTGAAGTCGGAGAGTGAGATGCCTTCAACCATATTCTTCTTCTTACGCAGAGCTTTGCTTATCCTGGGTCTCTTTCCTATCCATGTAAAGTTTGTAATTGTTTTTTCCATCTCTGTCAAGAATGTCATTGGAATCTGCATTGGAATTGCATTATATGTGTAAATTGCTTTGGGTAGTATTGTCATATTCACAATGTTATGTCTTCCTAT
>NW_006408596.1:13246600-13248899 GCF_000296735.1 Chrysochloris asiatica
GCTCTTGGGCTGAGTATCTGTGCGCATGTGTGGCAGAAGAACCCACCAGTAGTGAGGGTGGGGGTTTCCACTTTCTCAGGTTCCCCTCTAGTCACCAGAATGGAGTTGTGCAAACAGTGGGGGTGCCAATGACCCAGATACAAAAATGAAAAGAAAATCAGAACAAAGCAAAACCGACAAAGTGTATTGTGCACATTTGCTCCAAGCTTCCCGTGGCATTTTTTCCGTGGTGTTTCTGCTCCCCCTGATTGGTTTTTGCCATTTGGTCTCGCCCAAGATGTCGGCTCCGGACCTCTGAGCCCAGCCCGGCAGATTCAAAAGTACGTGATTTCTTACTTCAGCTTCAAGTTCCACTAGCTATAAGCCTTCATATTTTTTAAATATTCCTATCTCTGTGGTTCTGAGTTTGGGAGCTCTGCCCTGGATCTGCTTTGCCTGGTATTCTGTGGTATTTCTGACGGCGAACTTGACTGCACCTCCACCCAAGCCGCCATCAAGCCCCGCCAACAACAAACTGTTACAAGGAGTCCTGGTATGGTGCTATGGGCTAATGCACAGGACTGCAAAGCCAGTTTGAGCCAGGAGGTCAGCAGTTCAATCTCACCAGTCACTCCTTGGAAACTCTATACAGGGTCACTATGGGTCTGAATAGACTCGAAGGCACTTAACAACAACTCTTATCTGGGAGTCCTGATGCTGTAGAATTCGTACTGGAATGCTAACTTTGCGTTAGACAAATCTGCCGCAATGAACCCTCTTTAATGTGTTCAAGAGCAAAGATGCCACGTTGAGGACTAAGGTGTACCTGACCCAAGCCATGGTATTTTCAGTAGCCTCATATGCATGTGAAAGTTGGACAGTGAATAAGGAAGACTATAGAAGAACTGATGCATTTGAGTTATGGTTTGAAGGAGAATATTCAAAGTACCATGGAGTGCCGATAGAAAAAACAAATCTTTGTTGGCAGAATGCAGCCAGAATGCGCCTTAGAAGTGAGGATGGCAGGACTTGGTCTCATGCAGTTTGAACATGTTGTCATCAGGGACGGGTCCCTTGTGGAGGATTGGTAAAGTGCACAGTCAGCACAAAAAGAGGACACTTCCCCAGGAGATGGACTGACCCAGTGGCTACAACAGTGGGCTCAGACATAGAAATTGTGAGGAGGACGCAGGACTGGCAGCATTTTGTTGTTGTGGGCAGGGTTGCTATGATTCAGAACCGACTCCATGGCACCTAACAACAGACACAAGCAGTTCTGATTTGAGGCCTACTGACAAGATGCGGCATTACGTAGTGGTGAGACGCATGCTCATTATTTTTGTCTGTAACTGCTCAGCGTGGATCTGGTTTGGGGGAAACAAAACCGGCTGCCATTCTGTCTACATCAAATCCAGGTGACCTTATGACCGTATGTAATAACAAAACAAAATGTTTGTTCTGCACGGTTGTCACAGTCATTGTTGAGTTGGGGCCTGTCCTTTAGTCCTGATGTACTGAAATTGAGAAAGCATGTGATATCTGGTCTTAGTGTCTCTCTAACCCATTGCTAATCGACTCCTAGTGACCCCACAGGTTTCCAAGGCTGTAAATCTTTACAGAAGCACACTGCCACATCTGTCTCCCATGGAGAGACCGGCTGGTGGGCTCAAACAGTCGACTTCCAAATTAGCAAAGCACTTGGATCTTTTACCACCAAGGGCTCTTTAAAACCTCCCTGTTGTTAAGTGCTGTGAGTCAGTTCTGACTCAGAGAGACCCTGTATAGGGTTTCCCCAGGACTTTTTAAAGCAACCCTGTTAGCATAATGGTTAAGCGTTTGGCTGAGGATCAAAAGGTCTGTGGCTTGACATCACCAGTCATTCTGTGAGAGAAAAGATCTGGTGATGGAGTCCTGGTGTGGTGATGTAGGATAAGCACTGGACCACAAGGTCGGTTTGAACTGCAAGGTCAGTAGTTCAAACCCACCAGCTGCTCCTTGGAAGCCCTGTGTTGTTGTTGGTAATTGCTCTTGACTCGCTCCTAACCTGTATAGGATTTCTGAGAAGTGGCTGATGACTTTGAACTGCCAATTTTACAGTTGAAACCAACCTCGTATACAGCATTGCTATGAGTCAAAATCAAGTCAAATGATCCTATGAGGATTCCAGTCTTGGAAACCCTATGTGGCAGTTCTCCTCTGTCCTAAAGAGTCTTTGAGGGTTGGAGTTCATTCAACAGGACCTTTTTGTCTCAGTTCTTTTGTCTCAAGGTGTTTGCTATGATCTCCTGTTGTTACACTTTTGTAAGTGTTGGCAACCCAG
>NW_006408596.1:13249964-13251274 GCF_000296735.1 Chrysochloris asiatica
ATTTTCCCACAAACTTGTTTGAAGCCCCTTCAGATGTGTTGGAATCCTCACCCAGATACTTATGCATGTAATCCTGTTTGGAAACAGCTTTTTGTAAAGTTCATTAATCTCATCCAAGTAGGGTGGGTTCTGAATCTAAACACTTTTGAGTTACCAAAAGGGCAGATTAATGCTAAGTGTCCTTTTGTCAATCACAAATGGACATACATTGTATGATACTACTATTGTGAAAAGTCCAAAAAATGTTTACACACAGAAAGAAACATTCTTTGATGGGTACCAGGGATGCGATAGGAAGTCAGGGGACATCACTAACTAGGAAGTGGACATGTATTAACTTGGGTGAAGGGAAAAGCAATGTTCAATAAGGAGAAGGTCAGTTTAAATGACCAATGGAACGCACTTAGGAGGGACGCAAGAGTTAAAGGCAACAGGATAAATAGTATTATCTACACAATCCTGTGATAACAGGATACACAGGTAAACATGCAAGCTGAACAGGTGTGGAAAGTGAATGGGACTACACCCAGGAATATATGTATCATTTTGGCAGAGGATGTTTCTACATATGTATTTATAGCTACTGCAAACATGTCTATGTCTATCACAGAACATGGAGTACTGGTGTGGTGCCATAGGCTAATGCGCTAGACTGCAAAGTCAGTTTGAACTGCAAGGTCAGTGGTTCAAGCTTACCAGCTGCTCCTTGGAAACCGTATATGGGGTCGCTGTGGGTCGGAACTGACTTGACAGCACTTAACAACAACATATCATAGAACATATGGGACAAAGTTAGGAAAATGTTTTTGCTTTCATCAAACACCTTGATGGGATGAGTCATTGGGTCTGAGGATTTACGACCATAGGTTTGGAGGAACTCGTAGTATAGACGAAGAACTGAGATGTGAACTTACTGACCCAAGATAAGGATCCAGATGTGGGGAACTCTCAAGCTGAACTTTTCAACAACTAAACTAGTGATTTTGAGGACTTCCAACTCACGTATGAGTCCGGGTGTGGTGCTGCAGAATAAGCACTAGATTGGTTAACCATGAGCAGTTCATACCCACCAGCCACTCTTGAAAACTCTATACAGGTTTATTATAAGTCAGAACCGACTTGGCAGTATACAACAGTATCAACAGCAACCCATGTATTCTTTTATTTATTCCTTCCTTTAAGTTTTTCTTGTGGATTGAGTGAAAGTTTACAGGGCAGATCATCAGTTTTACATTCAACAAATCATACAACTGATTTCATCACACTGCTTACATTCCCCTTCATGTACCATCAGTTAACAGTATTTCTCT
>NW_006408596.1:13270822-13290228 GCF_000296735.1 Chrysochloris asiatica
GTTCTGCCTTCCATCTCATCTATTATGCTCCTTTGCCCTTTCAGTGTATTGTCTATTTCTGATATTCTGTTATTAATTGTTTGGGTCTCTTTCTGTGGGTTTTGAATTGTTTCCCATGCTGTATCTATCTTATACGATGGTTCCTATAGTGCTTTCCTGACTTTGTCCTTATTTTTCTCAACTCCATTATAAAGTGTTTTGATACATTTTATTCTTATTTTTCTGAATTCCTTCTCAGGCATTTTCAAAGCCTGCCCCTCTTCCAGTTTGGAGTGTAGATCTACTTCCAGCTCATTTGTCTTAGTCACTTTATCTTGTTTCTGGACATGTGCAGATATGGTCATCTGTTTTTGTTTTTTGGGCATGTTCAATGGTTAGCTGTGGCCTTAAAACTTAGATGGATGTGTGTTTTGGTATTTTTTATGTTTTCTGATTGCCTTCAAGTAGATGTGATTAGGAAATGGGCTTCCCTTTTCACTCTTCTACTTTATCTCCATGGTTCTGTCAGGTGTCCATGGTTGCTCTGGTCCTTCCCGGTTTGGTCTCACTCAAGATGGCTGTTCAGGGAGCCACTGAGTGCCTCAGGGTAGAATGCACTGGAGTTCTTGCTTCTGCTACAAATTCCAGTGGCTGTAAGCCATCCAACTTTCTATATACTCCTTTATAAGTGGTTCAGAGTTCTGGAACCATCCCCTGAGCCTGCTTGTTCTGGTATTCTGTGTTGTTGCTGATGGAGCTCCTCACTGCACTTCCACCCTATTGCCATCCTTGTTTGTTTATCCCTATGTATTCTTATCATCCCTTTGGAATTTTAAACCTGTTGCCTGAACCCAGTGTTATCCAAGGATAGAACCTGGCCTCCTCATCCCTGGCAAATAGAGATCCTGTTTCTAAGTGGGAACAAGTTATGGTACTGGCCTACATAGCAGAGGTAAGGATACTGAGTTGGTGCTTAACAAGTGTGTGTTGAGTGAATGAATGATGAATGAGCTCAGTTGAGCCCAGCTCCAGTGGTTATTTCCAGCCCCTTCTGCTTAACCATATGTTCCATCTTGAAATGTCCTAGCCCAAACCACTCTTTGGATAAGAGGAAACACACAAAATTTCCCCCAGGTAAAAAGGAAAGAGGGCCCGAAGCCTGTTTATTGAGAAATGGATGTCATCAATTCAGAAACATTCAGAGACCTTTTTGCTGTTATTGTTGTTTAGGTGCTGTCGAATTGCTTCCAACTCATAGTGACCCTGTGCACAACAGAACCAAACACTAGCTGGTCCTGCCCCATCCTCACAATCATTGTTACATTTGAGCCCATTGCTCTATCTTGTTAGGGTTCTTCCTCTTTTTCTTGAATCCTTCATTTTACCAAGCATGATATCCTGCTCCAGGGACTATTCCCTCCTGATAACATGAACATTTAACATGTTCCAATTTAGTGTGTCAAAAACTAGAGTTAGTTCCACTTACCTCTTCAAATGATCTACTGTGTGAGCCATCACTCCTATTGTCTCCAGCCACACTGATTTCCTTGAGTTTCCTTAAACACACCAAGTTCATTCCCACTGCAGGACCTTTGCATGTGTCTGGACTGATTGGCTCTGAGATCCTCCCTGAAAACAATTTCCTGTTTCCTCTTCAAAGGGCCTTCTGTACAATCCAATCTAACTGTCTGTTCTCCCTCCGTGACTTCTGTCTTCACTCTAAAGTTCTCACTGCTATCCAACATTGTCTCTTTCACATTCTCTTCCTTGTTGTCATCCTTCTTTATTAAAATTTCATTGTCATGCAAGCAGAGGACTTCTTTGTCTTATGCTTCCAGAACCACAAATAGTGTACCTAGGACTCAGAAGTGGAAAAAAAAAAAAAAAAAAGTGTAGAAACTGTTTGGGGAGTAGCCAAGTGCATTAACCGCTTGTAATGTCTGTCCTAGGACTAGACCCTCACGGGCAGCAAATCAATTCTGACTCATGGTGACCCTCTGTGGGGTTACTGAGACTGTAGATCTTTACAGGAGTAAGCTGCCTTCTCCTTCTGGACATTGAAGTAGGTCCTTAAAAGTGAAGTGGGTGAATAAGAGGTAGTATTGTTGTTGTTGACAAGTGCTGTTGAGTTGGTTCTGACTCATGGTGACTCTGTATAGGGTTTCCCCGGAACAACTGGTGGATTTGAACTGTTTTACTCGTGGTTCACAGTCCAGTGCTGATCCTACCATGCCACATCAGAAGTCCAAGAGATATATTTGTTGTTGTTGTGAAGTGCCGTCGAGTTGATTCCAACCCATAGCGACCCTGTATAGGGTTTCCAAGAAGCAGCTGATAAGCTTCAACTGCCAACCTTGCAGTTCAATTGGCTTTGCAGTCTGGCGCATTAACCCACATCACCACATGGTTAAAAGAGGAGCTTGGGTCCAAGTCTTGACTTCTTCAGTTACTAGCTATAAAAATTCAACCTCTTCCTGTGCTTTAATGTCCCCAACTTTAAAACTGGAATAGTAATATTTATAAGCTCTGAAAGGGTTGATGGCAAGCAAACTCTCCTTGGACTGTAGTGGACGCTCAATAAATAGGAAAACCATTACTATCCTTATCGTATCCATCACCATCATCATCATCTTCACTCTTACTGAGTAGAGAAGATAAAGCTGGAGGCATTGTAATTACCTCGTCAGCCTTCCCATTACTGAGCTCTTTCCACCTGCCAGACACTGTGCTAAGTGCCGGATGTGCACTAGCTCAGGTGACATCACTCTGAGATTTCTGTGTACATTAGACAAAAGTCAAAGCAAGCAGGAGTCCAAATATTGTCCCTTACCTCAACCAAACCCATGTTTCTTCCACCACCGTGAGCCTTGTTTTGACCTTCTAGCTTATGAGGCATTTGCCAAAACCAGCAAAGGCTTTGCGTCATGGGAATTTGGGTGCTGAGCCACTGTGAGCTTCTTTCCTCTATGTCCTCAAAGTCCAGTGGCAGGAACAGTCCTTCTGTGGCAGTTCAATGGTTAATTCCATCACCTTCAACACTAGGCTTCCTGGAGGAAAAACTGAGGGAATGTCTTGATGCAGTTGAGGCCAGGAGTAGCTGTGCATGTGATTGGGTTGTTGGTGTTTTTGTTGTTAGGTACCATCAAGCCAGTTCCAACTCATAGCGACCCTATGCACAACAGAACAAAACACTCCCGGTCCTGCACCAACCTCACAATCGTTGCTACTCCTGAGCCCGTTGCTCTTGCCTCCAGCTTTATCTTCTCTACTCAGCAAGAGTGAAGATGATGATGATGATGATGATGATGATGGTGATGATGGTGATGGAGATGATAAGGATAAATTGCCCATCTGGGGATAAGAGAATTGAACTGTGTTCAGGAAAGTATGTTTAGCTCACAGATCTTAACATCCTACAGCAGACATTATCAATTGATGTGCCTATTGTGTCCTATTGAGCTCTGAAGTGGTCTCAGAATCCATTATTGTGTCAATAGGACACAATAAGCACATCAGTTGGTAATGTCTGCTGTTCGTGGACAGTAGGGTGCTCAATTCTCTTATCCCCAGATGGGCAATTTAGACCCAGACACAGTTCTTAGCCTCAAATTACATAGCATGCTGGAAGTCACCTCCAGTCAAGTTCCTTCTTGAACATTCCATAAGCTTCACTTCCCATCACCCATGAGAGAAAGGCAAGCTGATTGAAGAAAATGATTGTGCGCATGTTAACAATATGAATTCTATCTAGTTTCCTCTTGACTGCTAAAGGTTGGCAGTTCAAACCTACCCCATGGCACGATAGAAGAAAGAAAGGTCTGCAGTCGGCTTCATCTTCACAGCAAACCCTGTGGAGTTGCCATACGCCGTAACCCAAGGGCTAACCACAAGTCCCGGTCAGTTCAATGGCAATGGCTTTGTTGGTGTGTTTGCTGCTTCCTGTTTTTATATGATTTCCGCCAACATCCGACATATTGGTGACTTACACAGTGTGGTCTATTTTAAAGTCACTTTAAGATTTCTGTTTTTTTTTGCAAATGACCTTAATGTCTAAATTATTTTAATGGGCCATTGTATGCTAGCCTTTTACAAACCATGGGAACCTCTTGAATTGACTGTAGGATTAAGGTTATTGTGAAATAGGGTGACAAAGCTCTCACATGAGAACACCCATGGGGGAGGGGTTGTTGACTTGTTATTTACTGAGTGATGGGGCTTAGACTCTCCCTAGTGACCTGTCAAACTGGCATGTGGTGTGAGGAGAGGACAGTGGGTGTTTGGGGTGGGCACTTGGTGTAAGCAGTGGGCAGAGAGAAATTATATTTATTTTTGACATTAGTGAGTTTCTGTCTTTCTTCTCAATGCCATGAATTGATGTTTAATATGATCTCTGGTTACTGTGAGAGAGGAGGCCTGGGTGAGGGGTCATCTGGGATCCAACCCAAAAAAACGGTGGGAAAGCAAATATCTTGACAGTCCAGGGCAGGAAATTCTCCCCACGTTGGGAGACAGATCTGTCTTCCTTTAATCCCCAGCACAGCTGCTCTGCTCAGAGTATATCAAAATAAAACAAAACGCA
This sequence comes from Chrysochloris asiatica, assembly GCF_000296735.1. Lineage (NCBI taxonomy): Eukaryota > Metazoa > Chordata > Mammalia > Afrosoricida > Chrysochloridae > Chrysochloris > Chrysochloris asiatica. The sequence continues at coordinate 13,275,381 of NW_006408596.1, forward strand.
CACATACACACACACAAACAAAAAACCGAAACCCACTGCCATCTATCCTGATGACTCCTAGTGACTCAATAGGACAGAGTTGAACTGCCCTAGAGGGTGTCCAAGGCGGTCAGTCTTTAAGGAAGCAGCCTGCCACATCTTTCTCCCACAGAGAGCCTGGCAGTTTCAAATCACCAACTTTTTGGTTGACAGCCAAATGCTTTAACCACTGACCCACCAGTACCCCACAGGCTATGTGGCAGTCTGTGACTCTGAAGATTTGCTGCCTACCAGGATATACCCAAAACCAAACCAAACCTGCTGTCATCAAGTAAATTCAAACTCACAACGGCCCTATAGACGTAGGGTTCCTGAGACTGTAAATCTTTCTCCATTAATCTTACAGGTGGTAGCCTGACACCTAATGCACAGTGCTTTTGGGGCTCCTTTACCAGGGTATGTTGTTGTTTTCGTTGTTAAGTGCTGTCGAGTCAGTTCCGACTCATAGCAATCCTCTATGGTGTTTCCGGGGAGCAGCTGGTGGGTTTGAACCGCCAATCTAGTAGTTAGCAGTCCAGTGATTACCCTACAGCGCCACACCATGACTCTTTGTTGTGGTTGTTGAGTGCCGTTGGTTTGGTTCTGACTCATAACAACCAGATATAGAGTTTCTGAGGAGTGACTGGTGAGTTTGAACTGCTGACTGTGAAGTTCAAACAGACCTTAAGGTCCAATACTTACCCTACAGCGTCACACCAGGAGTCTTTAGAGAGGTATAGACTAGGGTATGGAGTCCCGATACAAGATAATGCTCTGCACTGCAAGTTTGGTGTGAACAGCAAGGTGGGTAGTTCAAACTTACCAGCTGCTCCTTGGAAACCTCATACAGGCTCACTATAAGTCAGAGCTGACTCGACAGCACTTAGCAACAACAAAATATTAGGGTATAGAGTCCTGTCGTAATGCTGTAGGATAAGCACTGGACCTCAAGGTTGGTTTAAACAGCAAGGTCAGCAGTTCAAACTCACTAGCCGCTTCTCAGAAATGCTAGATAGGGTTGCTATGAGTCGGAACCAACTCAATGGCTCTTAACAGCAGCATATTAGGGTATAAAGAGACATTGTGCCCTGGTGGTATAGTGGGTTATGTGTTTGGCTGTTAACCACATGGTCAGTGGTTTGAATCCAACCACCAGCTGCTTCCCGGAAGAAAGACGAGGCTTTCTGCTTCAGTTGGGATTCACAGCCTCAGAAACCTTGTACAGGGTTGCTCTGGGTCAGCAATGACTAGACAGTACACAACAACAGCAGCTACAGAGATGTTAATGATTGGGGAATCCTAGGAACAAATCCAATTTCAGATGATTCCTGTTCTACAGTCTGACTCTCATGGGAGTTTGAGCCCACGGTCAGAAAGGGGGCACTACTTGAAATAGAAACCAAATGCCTCCCCTTGGAGATGTTGTCAGTACTGATGCCTGAACCCCCACTCCCCCATGTATTGAGCACCTCCTCTGTGCCAGACACACGTACCACACATGTAATATTCTCTCCTCTCCGCAATCTTCTCAGCTGCCCTGGGAGGATGACCTTCTATCCTTCCATTTCAGAGCTGAGGAGACTGAAGCTCAAAGGAGCAAGCGAATGCCCGCAAAGTCACCAGAAATTCTGAATAACACTGAATATTAGTCTAAATTATTTTTATTTATTTGATTGATTTATTAAAATTTATTTAATTCATTAAGCATTTGCAGTTTGCCAAGAACTTCATGCGAATGTTGAGTTCAAGATGTAATTAGACTGTGGGTTAAAGAAGGAGTCAGTTATGGGGAAGGTTGGGAGAAGAATATTCCAGAGAGGTTCTAGTGATGAGACTCAGAAGCTCCCTTCAGAGAAAACTAAAGTGCTACATCACCCGCCAAAGACAAACATGCAGATGGGTTTTCGGAAGGGGCAGGAGTGAGGGGCTAGGAGAGTGTGGTGTACATCTTCTCTCTTCTGTTCTTCTTTGCCCCTTCCCTTCATCAACCTCAGTTCCCCATGCACATATTGATCTAAGAAGACCACCATCCATCTCCCATGTTATAGATCAAGATACCGAAAAACAGGGAATCCCCCTCTCAGTCCCAGACCCCAAATCCTGGGCAAGAGACCCTAATGACTTAGTTGGAGGCACGTAGAGGGGTTCATATAATACAAATGGCTCATGAGGGCCTTTTGCTGAGGGTAAAGCATCTGGTTGGATGGCCATAAGAAGGCGGGCAGATATGCCTGAGAGATAGAGCTGAAAATCAGACCCAAAGGGGGTCTAACTCAAAATATTATGCTTGAAAACCAGCTTTGTGAATCATTTTAAAGTAGCACAGTACTGGCCAAGTCAGTCCCATTTGTATCTTCTAGATGGTTGTCTGCATTGCTATGGGAATGGATGGTCACAGCCATGCGGATGCCATGCTTTGGTTCTCATTGACTCTGTAGAGTGGGGTGGTTAAGAGGATGGACTCTGGAGCTCCAAGCTCTTCCTTTGAGAAGCCTGCCTCACCCATGTCAGGTGTAAGTTCTCTCTTCTATAACCCAGAGGTGCTTGTTTCCAGCTCAGTGGGTTACTGTGAAGGTGACATAAATTAGTCCTGTTCACTGCACACAAATTATTAGGAACCATCCAGACTGAACTCTGTGGAGAATGGTGGCTCGAGCCTACTCTTTAACGAGGGATAGATAGTATGAGATGCCGGGGGCAGAACATTCTGGAACATTCTGGAAGCTCAGTTGTCAAAGTTAAATGATAGGCCTGGGCCTTGTAGACACAATTTCTTTGGAATCATGTTCCAAATACCACATGGGAGTGTGGACCCAGATGTTGACCAAATCTGCTGGCCCAGCTTGGCTTCATTAGTCCCCCAAGAACACCCAGACAGATCAAAAAGCCTATCCTGGGCTGGCCAGAGATTGCTCAACAGACCGGTGACTGTTACACTAGGGAAGAGAATTTCAATTAGCTGGCTGGCTTAGCATCTCTCGAATGGGAGAAGATGGGTTGCATTCTTATCTCCAACATGGATGGAGAACTGAAAACGTGCCAGTATGCCAGGGCTGAGGAGAGGTACTAAGGGTGCAAGAATAAAGACCCTGTTACAGAACTCAAGGAACATATTGTCTACAGATAATTATAGAGGACTATTAATTTGTTTATTGTTCTGGTAAGAATGTAATTGATCATAAACAAGAGCTGTAAAAACATCCAACAATAAAGTAAGGTTAAATGAAGCATGAAAGTAAATAAATGTTGAAATAGATGAAACAAGGGGGAAGGAGTAAAGAGAGGGTATGCTGCAGCCAGGATTAAGCTAGTGGCCAGAATTGTGAGAATGGCTTTGGGGCCCTGGGCCTACCTCTTCTGTGCACTACAAGCTTGCAAAAGAGAGTGTATCGCATCTCTGCTTTTTCATCTGCAAAATGCATGGGAAGTTTATGAAGAATCAAAGAGAACTGAAAGCCCTATTAAGGTCCTTTGACATTGTAGGGGCTTCTTAGTGATGTCTATGATGGGTTATTTGTACCAAGTCTGGACTGCTTTGCCTCTTCTCCCCAACATGCTCTGAACATAGGAACTGTCCACATGGCACAAAATAGTCAAACTGACAACAGAGCACTATTCTATCTATAAGGAGCTCTGGTAACGTAGTAGTTACAAATCAGGCTGCTAACCTCAAGGTCGGCAGTTCGAAACTACCAGCCACTCTGCGGGAGAAAGTTGAGGCTTTCTGCTTTCATAAAGATTTACAACCTCGGAAACCCTGTGTAGGGTCACTATGAGTAGGAACCGACTCAACAGTACTTAACAACAACAACGCTCTATCTATGACCCAGTTAACATGGAACAATCCCAAATCTGGAGCTTTCTCAAGAGCTAGACTGGGAAGTCAGGCTTAGGTTTCCTGCTATCCCTCGACCCTGACAGCAAGTCCCCAGCCAGGTTTGCTTTCCCAGTTGGATAAGGAGAAATCAGAATGAAGTGTAAGGGTGGAGGGAAGCGAGAGGTCTAGCAGCAACATAGAGGACAGCCCTGTCTTCCTTCTTAGCACATTTTGCTTACCTTGTATGGAAAGTACAAGAACCCCGCACACTAGTAAAACATTGCCTGATTAATTTCATTGTTAGTTACCATCGCATCAGCTCTGACTCACAGTGACTCCCCGTATAGCAGAATGAAGGCTTACCCTGCCTGGTGCCATCATCTCCCTGGTTGTTGGCATGCTTGAGTCCTTTGCTGCTGCCTCTGTATGAGTCCATTTCCTTAAGTGTTTCTTTGGCCTTTGCTGGCCCTTCATTTTACCAAACACAAAGTCTTTCTCCAGAGATCGGTCACTCCTGATGAAACATATCTAAAGTAAGCAAGTTGAAGTCTTGGATAATATTGTTTTGATCCATAGGCTTTTCATGAGTTGATTTCAGAAGTTCATCACCAGGTCTTTCTTCCTAGTCTGTCTTAGTCAGGAAGACTCCACTGAAACCTGTCCACCCTGGGTGACCCTGCTGGCACACAGCTTCCAGCATCACAGCAACACGCAAGTCACCCTGGTACGACAAACGGACAGACAAATGGGAGTAGTGGACTTTGATGTTGTTCTTGTTAAGTGCCACCGAGTCAGTTCCCATTTGTAGCGACCCTGTGTAGGGTTTCTGAGGAGCGGCTGGTGAATTTGAACCACCAATCTTGCTATTCAAATTGACCTTGATGTCACGTGCTTATCCTACAGGGTTACACCAGGATTCCTTTAGGAATGCATTATTTAGATTAGAAATCCATCTAATATTTGAGGTGGCAAGTTATTCTGAGGAGTTAAGGGGGTCAAGAAACATGGAGAGAAAAATGGCCCTCCTGCCCCAATGAAAGTCAAAGAAGGGTATTGGAATGAGCAAGTGCCGTTTCATACTAAAGTCAGTTTTGCACACATTTAATTGCTTCTACTTTTGTGGTGCTGCAGGATAATGCACTGGACCACAAGGTCAGATTGAACCACAAGGTTGGCGGTTCCAACCCACCAGCTGCTCCTCAGAAACACTATACGGGGTCACTGTGGGTACGAGCCAACTCGACGGCATTTAACAACAATAACAACTTTTTCAAGGAGTCCTGGTATAGCTCTGTAGGATAATCACTGGACTGCTAATCGTAAGATTGGTGTTTAAAATCCACCAGCTGCTCCTGGTAAACCCCGTGCAGGGTCACTGTTAGAGGGAACCAAGTGGATGGCAACACAACTTTTTTCCAGTGTAGCCAGACTATACCAAGAACTGCCAGAAGAACCAGTAGGTCTGTCTGGGAATTGCAATCAGAAGACTTCTTAGATATGCACATGGTTAGACTTCATCTCACGTACTTTGGACATGTCCTCAGGAGAGACCAGCCCCTGGAGAAGGACATCAAGCTTGCTAAAGTCAGCGGGTCACTGAAAAAGCAGATGACCCTGAATGAGAGAGATCGACGATGGGTTCCCACCCAGGGAAGATTGTGAGGCTGGCACAGAATGGGGCAGTGTTTCCTTCTGTTGTTCCTGGGGTTGAGGGTGCCTAACAACAACAACAGTCCTTGCTCTGGCTCAACAGCAGGGACTCAACAGGTGAACAGAGTCATTTATAATGTCACCTTCCTTCGCTTTGCCGAGCTCTCTGGAGCTTCCATTTCTCAGCCAGCTGTTGGCATGAGGCCCTCAACAAAACCAAGTTGAAACGCTCAAAATGGGGAGAACAAATGCTCCTGTTCCCAAAATATACTGCTGGTATGTAGCTCTGTGTCTGATTCCCCTGCCGTTTGTGGCTGCTGTCTGAGAGGCTTGGAGCATTAAATCATCGCTTGAGAAGGCTGAAGACAATCTGTTATGAGAGAACAAGGACATTGTGCTAACTGACCCTCCATCACAGCAGGCACCAAGATCCGGCGCTGTGAGAACAGGATCTCATTGTGTCTCTTATGTCTGGGAGTGCAGAGCCCCGGCATCGAGAGGTGTGGCCTAAGGTCCTGAAGCTTTCACGTTCCCATGAACCTCTTCCATCCATGTGCGTACTCTGCATAATTGATTACTGGATGCGCTGAATCTGTGTCCAGGGATGGATTGCTCTCTTCCATCACTCATCTGTCAGGTAGTTGGTGTGCTGTATGGTGGTTTGAGTGTTACTGCAATGCTGGAAGCTGTGCCACTGGGATTTCCTTTATAAACAAGGTTATCCACAGTGGATAGGTTTCAGTGGCTCTTCCCGACTGAATCAAAGTAGGAAGAAAGGCCTGGAGATCTACATCTGAAAATTAGCCAATGGATACATCTGGGTCACAACAGAACACAGTCAGACTCACTCACTTTGAACATCAGCAGAAGGGATCAATGACTGCAGGAGAGCATCATGTCCACTACAGCAGAGAGACCCTTGGTGAGATGGATTAGCCCAAGAGTTACAAAGGTGGGCTCCAGCATGCGGATGGCATAGGGCTAGGCCGTGTCTTGTTCTGTTGTCCATATGGGCACCGTGTATTGACACGACATCTGTTTGAAATCTTGATGTGGCACTGTAGGATAAGCGTTGGACTACGATCCACAGGGTTGGTGGTTCAAACTCAACAGCCACTCCTCGGAAACCCTATATATACAGGGTCTGACTCAACTGTACTTAACAACAACCATCCATTTATCTCATTAACAACTCCATGGTAATCTCTGTTGTGAAATTCTACCTGTTCATGGGAAAATGTACACTGTTCTTGATGCTGTCTCTGCTATGTGTTGCAAGCACTGAGCAAGTGCTGTCTCCTGCACTCTTCACCACACTCCTGGGAATCAGAGATCGTTACAGCCCATGTTGATGCGGAAACACATCCCTAGACACTACTCGTGTACACTGAGAACTTACTGCATGCCAGGCCCGTTTCAAAAACTATTTCATTTTCACAACGGGCTGATGTCAGAGGTCCTCTGGTTGTGCCCATTTTGCAGATGAGGAGAGTGAGGTGCAGACAGTTTAAATCAACTTGCTGAGTTTCCCAGGAAATGATGGAGCCAAGATTCCAAACCAGGCAGACAAGAACAGGAATCCATATTTAATCTAGTCCTGAGATGGGGGTTTGCATTCAGGCTCACTCCCCTCCCCTTCCAGCCTCTGTGCCTGGAACCCAGTCGGCAGGTGGCACAAACTCAGAACCTTTCCGGAATCTGGCATGTTAATGAATGATGCAGGCACAGGTCACAGCAGGGCTAGCAAACAAAGGCAAGGCTTTCTTAGTCGTTCATTTGTGGGATTTCTTTGTTTTTTTTAGATAGACACATAGATTCCAGAAATATTAAAAAAAACAAAAACAAAAACAAAAACCACACAGAAAAAGTTGCCATGGAGTCAACCTGATTCCTAGCTTCCCCATGTGTGTCAGAGTGGAACTGTGCACCACGGGGTTTCCCATGGTGGATTTTCCTGGAAGTAGCTCTCAGGCCTGTTTTCTGAAGCACCTCTGGATGCACTGAAAACCCCAGATTTTCTGTTAGCAGCCAAGCACACTAACTGTTTCTTTGTAGTTCCTTTCTGAGAAAGTCCGAAGACAAATATCATGGTGTCAAGACAGCATCAGAATGCAGGAACTCTAAAAACAGTTGTTCTTTTTTATTTTAAGGGCTAGAAGCAAATTTTATCTTCATTTGTTTGTTTATTTGGGTGAATGTTTATAGAGTATATGAGTTTTCCCTTCAACAATTTATACACATTTCATTTCATAACATTCGTCGCAGTCCCCTTGGTGTAGCATCGCTCTTCCCACTTCCTCCCTGGGTTCTGCATTTCCTTCCTCCTCCTTCCCTGCCCCTACCTGTCTCTGTTTTGGGGAAATACTTCTTCCCAGGATCAGTGCTTCTCCAGAGAAGAGACGAGAACCTTAGACACTCTCTTGTAAATTCTCAAGCTGTTTGCCTCTTCCATTAAACAAACAAACAAACAAACAAACAAACAAACAAAACAGCTTTGGAAGATAATGCCAACAAGTAGACAAAAAGTTTTTCCAAAAGGGAGCATCTCGCTCCAGCAAGTTTCACTGAGAAGGCAGGATGAGCTCTGGTAGTGTTTCTGATGTGCCAGGAGTGGAGAGGCCAGACAACATGGCTGAGATCTATGGGTTCTTTGAACTTCACCTTTCGGGACCTCACCCCGCGGGGTCCCTGGGAGCTGAAGAAAGTTCTCATTGACTCCCTGCAAATGGTCCCTGTGGGAGCCAGCCACCCACGGGAGAGAGGCTACCTCGGGCCTGGCCTCCAGTGTACTGGAGTGCGAGCATGTGGAGTGAGCGAGTGAACTAGGAGCCAGACTCTCGAGGAGGGCTTCCTGGGATGGTTATCTGGCACCTTTTCGACAGTTGCTTCCTAAGTAATTGCAATGGGAATAAGGATCAAAAGGAGTAGTTTGCCCGTGGAGTGTATTTTCAGTGGAGTGGACTCTGGGCTCATGGTGGCCCCAAGTATGTCATAGTACAACTATGCTCCGGAGAGTTTCCCATGGCTGATTTTTTGGGGGGAGTAGATTGCAAGGCCTTTCTTCTAAAGTGCCTACAACCTATTTGTCAGGAGCCGAGCACTTAACCATTGTCACCATACAGGTTCCTAGACCTGCTCTCCTTAATTCTCATATAAAGAGTTCTTTGCTGAAACCCATAATGTTGAACCATCTCTCTGATGAATTCTTATTCAGTCACCTCAGCAACTAACTGTGGCATTCAAAAAGCGTGGATCTAGAAATGCCACATGACTGATCAAGTGACATTTTGTGCAATTTCCTGATCTTGTAATTCAAGACATAAGCATACTTTCATCTAGAACGTTCCTGCCAGTCATCTACCACACGCCAAGCACTGCACATGCATTCTTCCATTTAGTTCTCTCAGCATATCTGTGATGTAAGTCTAAGAAATGCACCCATTTCACAGATGAAGAATTGGCTCAGAGAAAACAAAAGGCTGCCCAAGGTCACACAGCTTGAAAGTGACAGAGCTGAGATTTGAGTTCAGGTTAATTTGATTTCATTTGATCATTTCCATCCATCCTTGATGAAAGAACATCGTTGCTCTTGAGTTGACTTTAACCTCATGTGACAGAGTAGCAGTGTGCTAGATGGTTGCACAGGCTGCCTTCTCTACAGAAGCAAATCACCAGGTCTTTTCTACCGCGGAACAGTTAGGGGGCTCAAACCACCAACCTTAGAACTAACAACCAGGCTCTTAATTATGCGCTACACCAGGCCTCCTTCTTGGTGGAAACAGGGTAGGGATGATAGTTTTAATTTTCCCAAAGATGAAACTGAGACTAAGAAGACTTCGGAGGTCCCATAGCTAGGAAGTGACAGAGATGTCCCTTAACAGGTCCAGTCACCGTCCCTCATGTGTCAACTGCATTGGCAGAGAACTGGGTGGTAAGGGTGGGGGAAGGAGAAAGTGGGTGATGGAGTAGCAAAGGTGGACTTACTGGTTTCAGGTATGACTGCCATTTTGTAGTCAGACTTCCTCCATCTATGTCTTGGACAAGTTTCTCCAGCCAGCAGGTGAAACAACTTCAGACAGCCCAATAGTTACATCTCACTGGATTAGGTAAAGGCAAGCACCTACCCTTCTCATTAACTCAGGAGGAAAAGTGTATCTGAATCCCATGGCATCCCTGAGCTAATCCCAATAGCCAGGCATCATTTATTCAGTAGCAGTGTCAAATACCTACTGAGTGCATCCTTGCATCCGAAATGCTGTGTGGAAAGACAGCAGTGACCAGAAGACACATGTCTACCCTCATAGGCGTATAGTCTAGAGAAAGACAGTCAATGTATAAACAAATACATAAAAGTCTTCACAAAGTGCTTTGAAAAGTAAAACGGAATGTTGCTCTAAAAAGAGTGGCCAGAGTAGGTAAGGGTTCCTGTAGCCAGTATGATCAGCTAAGGCCTCTCTGAAGAGGTGGTACGTGAGCAGAAATGACGAGAGGGTAGCGGTCATAAAGAAATGGGTGGAAGACCCTTCCAAGAGGAAAGATCTTGGATGTGCAAAGGCTCGGGGATGGAAATGAGCTTAGAGAGACAGAAAAAGGGGCAGTACAGTGAGACTGAGCTCAAGAATGAGTGAGATGTAGCGTATCCATGGTGAAGCCAGGATCTCAACCCCAAAAGTTTTATTCCCAAGCCTTTTGCTCTTTACCTCTTCTGTGTACCCCCTTGTTGGGGAGTGCAGTGGCTCTGTAGGATAAGCACTAGATTGCTAACCACAAGGTTGACAGTTTGAGCCCACCAGCCCCTCCGAGAGGAGGGAGGGGAACGAGGCTTTCTCTTCCCACAAAGATTTACAGCTTTAGAAACCCGAAGTAGAGCTTCAAACTATGAATCAGAACGGACTCAACTGTTTTAACAGCAACAACAAACATACCTGGTGTGGTGCTGTGGGTTAATGCGCCAGACTACAAAGACATTTGAACTGCAAGGTCAGCAGTTCAAGTTTACCAGCTGCTCCTTGGAAATCCTATACCGGGTCACTATGGGTCGGAACCAACTTGACGGCACTTCACAACAACAACAACCTGGGACAGTATCCCACTTATTTTAGTGCATAGCTAGATTTTCTATGAGCAAGTGGAATATCTAAAATAGGAAGGTAAGTCAGAAAGTATTGCTACTAAGGGTCTGTTCCAAACAAAATGTGTTTAAACACGTCTCTGTGGTCAGTGGATGGCTGCCACTGTTCTCTCAATAATATACGTGTCTTAGTTTCATTAGGGTGCCTTCAAAAATATACCATGGGGAAAATGATTTTTGAGGTATACAATTTACAAAACACAAGTGGGGCATCCTCTGAAATCATTGAAATTTTGCAACACATTTATGGAAATTCGGCCCCACATAAAACAAAAGTTCTTAAGATGAATCAGACGTTTTAAGTAAGGTCAGAAAGACCTCAAAGATGAGCCAAGGAAGGGAAGACCTTCAACCTTATTGAAGAAATTATGGCTGAAGTACAGGAACCAGTGAAAGAAGACTGTAGAATTACCAGTGATACAATAGCTACTGCAGTTGGGGTCTCACATGATTGGGCATTTTCAATTGTAAGTGAACATCTTGGCCTCAGCAAACTTTTGGCTCAATGGATGACGAAAGTCTTATGTGAAGATCAGCTAGCTCAAAATGCTGATCTTTCCATTTCGTCTGTTAAGCAAGATTGACGCTAATGAGGATTATTTTATGGCATGAGTCATAACTGGAATGAGGCTTGGATTTATGAGTATGATCGAGAGAACAAGGTCCAATCAAAACAATGGCTTCCGGAGGGATCTGCTGGGCTGCTTAAATTCAAGGCAGAGAGGTTAACTCAGAAGGTTACGGCAATTGTTTTGGGGGAATTCTAAAAAGATGGGGAGCAGAATCCTGGTATGGCACCTTAGGATAAGCACAAGACTGCTAACTGAAAGGTCAGAGGTTCAAACTCACCGGCTGATCCTCAGAAACCATATGTAAGGAGGTTATGAGTTGGAACCAACTCAATAGCACTTAACAACAACAACAAACAAAAAGATGGGGTCACCTTGGTAGATTTACTTGAAGGACACAGCACAGCCTTGAGACTTGTTGTTAAGTGCTTTTGGTCAGTGCTGACTCATAGTGACTCTGTATAGGGTTTCCGAGTAGCAGCTGGTGGGTTTGAACCGCAGCCTGGTGCTCTGATTGTACAGTGCCACACCAGGAATCTGGGACTTACCACAAAGACATTTAAAGATAATGAAAACTGCACTGTTAAGAAAAAGGCCAAGAAAATTGTGCTGAAGAATCTTTTTCTATCATAACAATGCACCTGCTCATTCTTCCAAGCGTAGCAAGGGCTGTCCTCTGAGAATATTGTCGGGAAACTTTACCACATATACCTTCTAGCCCTGATCTTGACCCAGCAGATGTTTTTTGTTCCCCAATCTCAGAGAGCATTTGAAAGGAACCTTATTTGAGACCCTCAAAGATACCGACAGTGCCATTTTGACATGGTGCAAATCAAAAAGCACAGAAGTCCTTGGGGAAGGATTGGAGAGATACAAATTGTGCCTTCAGAAGTGTATAGGTATTGCTGATGGATATGTCAGGAAACAGCCACATCCCATTTTGAGTCTTTTGTCTAATGAAGGTTTCTATGATTTTGTAGCAATACTTCTTTACTTACTCCCATGCCATACCACTACCTGGTGGGTGCCTTCTAGTCCTCCAGGAAGAATAGGAGTCAAGTGAAGGGATACAGCAAGAGTTAATGGACTCTTTAAGGTCTTCTTGGATCTTCATCCAAACTCAAACGTAGCCCAAGCAAAAAGCTTTGGCGATGTTTGTCTTGGTGGGAGCGGAGGCGTCGATGAATGATATTTCCCTTTTTCTCCTATTTTTCACTTTCTTATGCCTCTGGGCTGATGGTTGCTGGCCAAGGCCAGAGGTACCAAAATCCCACAAGAAAGGAAGCCTTTGAAGCAATCATCTGTTCAGCTGACAAGGAGGTAGTGTTGCCTGAAGTCTCACCCAGGAATGTAATCTTTTGGAGTTTTTGACAGGGTGCCTAGGAGGCCCTCAGAGACTCGTGAACAACTCAGAATTGATTTGGAAAAAACATACGAACTTCTGGATGGGACTAGGAGCCAAGGCTGTAGCCCTCTGGGAGCCTTCATGTGCACTCAGCCAATCAGTGGGAGTCTCTTGCTCATGGACCAAGTTGGCTGAACCACCCTCTTCAGTTTTGGAAAATTCAAAGAGCAGATGTTGAATGACCTTTTCAGAACATAGCCTGGAATCCCTTGTTCTCCAGTAAAATGATTTAGACTAAGTTATTTGACCATGCAAATGGCAGATTGGGGAGTATGGTGCCTTCCTTAGTTGGTCCCACTAGACACTTGCTACTCAAAGTGTGGTCCATGAACCAACAGCATCCACCCAGCCTTTGAGCTTGTTAGAAATGTTGAACCTCAGTCCACACCCGAGACATACTGAATCAGACTCTGATTTTAATCAAATCCCTGTTAATGTGCATGCACATCAAAGTTTGAGAAAAGTATTGCCAGACAAGATTTGTCAAATATATAGTCTGCTACCATTGCTCCTTTGTGAGTCTATGGCAGGCATCAATAATCAAATGCAGAACTGTTCTCTCCTGAGCTCAGAATCTTCTCTAGTCTTGACTCTGGGTTGCATGGGTCAATCAATAGGCTTTGGTCAGAGACTAATCCTATGTTTCTTGGTACTGGTAACACTTGAGGAAGGCTCTGTGGCTCTGGTATTGTCAGCGATGTATCCTCAGTACTGAGCACAGCAATGAGCACACGTGGTTGTTAGTTACCTTCAAGTTGGCTTTGACTCATGATCACCCATGTACAACAAGACAAACTGTTACCTGGGCTTGCACCACCATCATGCGCCTTGCTGTGCTCAAGTCTGTTCCTGCAGCCATTGTGCCTTTTGAGTGCTTCTAACCTTGGGGGCTCACCTTCCAGCATGGTATCAGATACTATTTTGTTGTGATCCATACGTTTTCACTGGCTGATTTTCCAAAGTAGATCACCAGACCTTTCTTCCTTGTCTAATTTAGTCTGCAGTCTTCACCATGGGTGACTCTGCTGTATTTGAAATACCAATAGCTTAACCACCAGCATCGCAGCAGGAAAGACATCACCACAAGGCAACAAACTAACACTTAGGAACCTGATAGGTATCTGTCCAGTGCTTGGAGAATGAATGCATCTCTCTCAGCCTTTGTCTTGTGGTATTCACCCTGCCCTAGCCCACGCCTCCAGAAAACCAGTATGTCCGCTGGGCATGAGGGAACCCCAGCACCTCCTCTAGGTGACTGGTTATGTTCTTGGTTGGTACCCTCTGGAAAGGTGAAATGAAGTTGTAAAGATGTGAGAGAACTCATGAAGATACCCAGAGACCCAGCTGGCTGGCACATGGACCTTTTGCTCAGGGCATGGCCCCTCATGGTCTAGCCCCTAGCAATGACAACCATTTAAGGAGGCCACATAAACAGCTGGAGGTGGGCTGTGGGGAGAAGAGACAGAAATGGCGGCCGAGGAGTGGTCTGAGCAACAGGGCTCCAAAGACAGAGCGCTAATGATTATAAATAGCATCCTTTTGATGGCCTTTTGATGTGCTGTCCAAGGCCAGGTGGAAAATCTTTCCTCCCCTGCCTTCCCCCACTAATCGCTTTCCCCTCATTTTTCAATAAAGATTCTTAGTCCAGCCGGCTGCTCGTCTGTAGCATTTGTTTCCCATTAGAATACCTTTGGCGATTTTGGTGTGTTATGCTAGATAATTGCTTTAATAACAAACTGAGGAAAGACTTTTGAACATTTTAGGAAGTCATTTTTTTTTCCCTTCTCCAATGAAAATCTAACAGACACTGACAGAGCACTTGGGAATAGTCAAAGAGGAAAAAAGGGGGTGAGCAGTTGAGGGGAAAGCAGGAATAGCATCAGGAGTGAGTGGCCAGGAGTTGTAAGAGAAGACCCTGTAGGCAGGGGTCTTTTCCTACTGCCACAGTAAGGACACTTGGGAGTGGACAGTGGGCAAACAAACCAACACAACAGACCCATGACCATCATGTCAATTCTGACCCATGGTGGCCCTGTGTGTTACAGAGCAGGACTGTTCCAGAGGGTTTTCTGGTCTGTTGTCGCCATGATAAAGTTCTCAGGGATTAACTGAAAGGTTATTTACCAAAAGGAAATGGTTAATGTTCAACCATTTCAAGAGATCCCATATGAACAAGAGCCAATGATACTCAGAGAGGAAGTCCAAAGTGCATTGAAAGAAGTGGCAAAGAACAAGGCACCAGGAATTGATGGAATAAA
>NW_006408596.1:13291683-13292860 GCF_000296735.1 Chrysochloris asiatica
GCACTTCAGGAGAAAAGACCTGATGATGTGCTTCTATATATATTACAGCCCAGAAAACCATGTGGGGCAGATAGATCTCTTCTGTCATACTGGAATTGTTGTGAGCCAGAGTCAGTCGACTTGGTGGCACACAACAAAAACCTTTATTTTTGCTGTGCCAGTGGTTGGGTTCAAAAAATCAATCTTTACATTTATAGTTGAGTGCAAACCATTTGCAGTACACAGCCACTTTGAATGGAGAGCGGGCTATATGGTTAAATATTAGGGTGGGTCAAAAATGATCTGCATTCCGGTTATATTAAAATGTCCTTCCATGTCCATGGCTGATGACAACATTGAGCATGCATGTGAAATGATTTTGTTAAATAGACAAGTGACAGTGGATTGTGTGGCAAATCACTTGCCAATGACTGCATAGGAAATAATCCACGACAGACTTGGGTTTCGAAAAGTTTGTGTTAGATGGATACCAAAACAACTCACAGAGGAGCATCAACAGAGCGTTTGGATATGTGCAAACAAAACTTAGATCGACTCTCAAAGGAAGGTAAAAGTTTCTTTGAAAAAAAAATCATTACTGGTGATAGGACATGAATTCATCATTACAAACCTGAGATTTAAATGGCAGAGTATGGAATGGAAACATCCTTAACCACAACCAAGAAAAAGTTCAAAAGTCAGTCATCAGCTGGAAAATTGATATTTACAGTTTTCTGGGATTCTTAAGGCCCAGTATTGGAGTGTTATCAGTACAAAGGTTCAGCAATCAACAGTGCTCTTTACAGAGAGATGCTTACTGAAGAACTGAAGCCTAAAGATCAGATTAAATACAGAGGACTGCTCTCCAAGGACCATTGTGATTTTGCATAACAATCCATGTCAACACACCTCTGCCCACACTGTTGATACTCTGCAGAATTTTTGTTTTGTGGTGGTAAAGCATCCCCCCTATAGCCCTGATCTTGCTTCATCAGACTTTCACCTCTTTGGTCCCCAGAAAACAGACTTTCAAGGACAAAGATTCACCTTTGATGAAGAAAGAAGTGAAGACAGTGGCACATTCATGGCTCGCAGTTCAGCCTAAAACGTTTTTTGTTTTTTTTTAATGTTTTATTGTGAATTATATGATAGTTTACATGGGAGAACTTTAGTTTTACATTCATTCCATCGTATATCA
>NW_006408596.1:13298195-13322616 GCF_000296735.1 Chrysochloris asiatica
TCTGTGGGCGGGTTGGGCCTCAGGGCAGGCCTTGGCCTCAGTGGTCGGGCCTGTGCCTTGGACGTTCCTGAGCCTTGGCGGCTTGGCAGAGGGCTGGTCTAGGCCGGGGTAGTAGAGGGCTGGGGGTAGTGGCTGCAGGGAGGTAGTGTCAGTATATGATGACGTAAAAAATGCCTCTCTCAGTCTCTCTGTACTGTGGGTATCCCGAATTTCCTGATATCCGCACCGATATCCCTCTCTATTTGTTCGGCTTTGTTAGTTTATGCTTTCTTTTCTCTGGAAATACAGCCTTCTAAGTGGGGTTGCTCTAGCCCTGCATTCCTAGGTCTGAAGGGGGCAGAGGCACTTGCTGGCGCGGGGGCAGAAGCGGGAGCCGCGTACAGGCAGGCAAAAACTCAAAATGCCTGTAATTCCTCAGAAATTGGATCTTTTAAAAAAACGAGTTCGAATGTTGAAATATAAGATCTTATGTTTGTGCAAAGGCTGTCTGTCTGCTAGACAGAGGTTTCTTATGTGCGATTCCGTCCCTTTTCTCCGAGACTGCCCTAGCTGAGCTGCCTGGTCAGGGAAGCACCGGAAGTCCTCTCCCCCTAAAACATTTTAAAATAAGGGAATACAAAAGCTCTTGACAGATGGATAAAGTATATTGAAAAGCAAGGAGATGATGTTGAAAAATGATGTATTTGTCTTTTCTAAAAGTTGATTAAAATAAAGTCTACAGCCAGAGTGCAGATAATGTTTTACTCATTCTCAAACTTGGCATGCTAGGGTGGGTGAGCATGAAGCAACATTATCATAGATCTTTCCTGTGGTTAATGAGGTGAAACCTCTAGGAATATGTGTTGGTTTGGGAATATGGATAGGAGGAGTCAAGTGTTGCTATGAGATTGTCCCATTTTACTTAGGTGTGGTCAAAATTTTCTTTGTGGACATAAAGAATTAAAACATGCTAGAGGGCCTTATCAAGGAAAGCTGTCAGTCCAAAGGCCTAATGGCCATCAGCCCCCAGAGCCCTGAGACTAGAAGAACTAGATGGTGCCCGACTACCATTACCACCTGCTCCAAAAGGGATCACGTTAGAATGTCCTGGAGAGAGTGGAAGAAAACTATGAAACAAAACTCAAAAATCCTGGAAACGACCAGGCTTACTGAACTGATAGAGACTGATGGATCCCCTGAGATAATGTTCCTTAGTCACCCTTCAAGCCTGGAACTGAACCCACCCTGTGACTCCATTTACAGCCAAAGACTAGATAGTCCTATAAGAGGAACAAAAACATCAGAGATCTACACATTCCTTAGAACAATCAACCATACCAGATCAAAAAGACAGCATTTATCCAGGGATAAATCTCAGAAGGCAAGAAGCAAAAGAATGAAGGAGGGATGGGAAAAGCAAACACAGAAAGGAAGTGGGACAAGTGCTGTTTACATTGTGGAGAGATTGAAATCAGTGTCACAAAACAAAATATAAGAACTTTTGAATGGAAAGCTAATTTTCTCTGTTTAACTCTAACCTAAAATCACAGAAAAAGTTTTTAAAATTGTAATTATATGTATTCTGAAACAAGAGTACTAGGTACTGCAATCTATGTGCTTTTTACTTTTTAATTGCCTTTATAGGTAAAGGCAGACAAAAAAAATAATGGACACTTTACCTTGTGTCTTACACTGTTCTAAATCCTTAGGGTAATATATATAAACTTTGCAACAAGTCTGCATACCCAAACTAATCCTGTTGTCATTGACTTCATTCAGACTCAGAGCATCCCCAGAGGAAAAAGTAGACTTGCCCCATAGGGTTCCTCCAGTTGTAATCTTTGTGGAAGAACACTGACACAGCTTTCTCCTATGGAGGAGCTGGTGGGTTCAAACCATCAACTTTCAAGCCAAGTGTTTAGCTTACTGTACAACCAGGGCTCCTTACATGTCTATATAGTAAGTTTGATTGTTACTCCTGTTTTGCAGATGAAGAAACCGAGGTTAAAAACACACCATGAAGCCGTCAAGGTAAGTACGCGGTGAATGCTGGCAATTTGATTTCAAAGTTTGCACGTTTATAATTGTTGTTGCATTGCGTCGTGTCGGTTGGTTGCAGGTCAGTCGCAGTTGGCTCTGACTCGTGGTGACGTTAGCGCGTTGCTCCATCCTGGGCCGTCTTCATGAGCATTGCTTTGTTTGTGCTTGTTGTTGTGACCATTGTATCAGCTTGTCCTTTTTTCAGTGACCGGTTTTTTCTGGTGACTTGTCCAAAATAAGTGAGCTGGAATCGTGGCATCCTCACATCTAAAGAGCATCCTGGTTATATTGCTTGCAAGATGGACTTGTCTGTTTTAGCAGTTCATAATGTATTCAGTACTCGTTGCCGACTTAACAGTTCCAAATGCATCCATTCTTCTGCCTTTCTTTCGCTGTTTAAAAGTTGTTTTTATTATGAATTGTGTGAAGGTGTACAGAGCAGATCATCGGTTTTATATCCAACAATTTATATACATTTTGTTTCACGGCAATGCTACCCTTTTGCCTTGAATGATTGTTTGTTTAAAGGTGTGGATACCGCCCTAGTGTTATTGTTTACCTGTTGACAGGGAAATGACTGGGATCATAGATTATTTGTCAACACATATTGAATGACCACACACTTATTGGTTTGGTGTTTCGGAGTCCTGGTGTGGATCTGTAGGGTAAGCACTGGACTTCTAACTGGAGATCGATCATTCAAACCCACCAGCTGCTCCTCGGACACCCTGTACTGGGTTGCCATAGTAAGAACTGATTCCACAGGACTTTACAACATCAGCATTGGAGTAACTTTAATGGTCCAGGAACAGCAGAAACAACCCAACAGACAATAATGCCCTTGAAGAGGTTATGTTCCAGTGGGTGTGTACAAAAGTTCTTAGCCTGAGCCATCAGTTGCCATTTTTATCCGCATGTCACAAACAGACTGGGACACCGATGCTCAGGATGGTTGAGTCACTTGCATATGATTACACAGCTGCTGAGAGTCTGAGCTGGGATTTAAACTGGGGTCTGCTACATTCTGAAAGTTCTTGCTGCTCATCAGACTCCTGCTCCATGTGAGAATATGTGGAGAAGCCCAGTTCTGGAACTTAGGAAGAAGAAACATGACACTTTCCAAGTAGAGACTAGAGGGTAGTTCTTCCAGGTCTGCTAGGGCTGCCTTTGGCAGTGGACATTTTTGATCTAGCAGAACCTCTTGGTGTTCCTTTTCCTGGGAGACTTGGAGTTAATCAAGAAACCCAAACAGGGATGACCCAAACTTGAACTAGTCTGGCAAGGAGTGGTACAAGGAAGAAACCAGCTAAGAGCTGAATCCATTCCAGCAACAAATAAGGGTATTTCTTTGTCACTTGCCAGGGTAGCCCCAATCCCGAGAGCTTCTAAAAGTATAGTCTAAAGGAAAAAGGAGAGAAGCGGGAAATTTATTTTTGATCTCGGAGCTTTCCAAGACTAGAGGAAACCTGACTATTCTTAGTCCTGTCTGGGGGCTCAGCGAAAGCCTTGTTGCTGAATTATAGACATTGTGAGAATGTATTAGCTTTCTCCCCATTGCATCCTGGCTGCTAAGCAGACTCCAGGTGGTGTTATATGGAAGATGCATCACTGTGTATAAATATTTCAGAGGTCAAGACCCAGCATGGAGTTTGAACTCTTAAGGGAGAGAAAGAGTCTAAGTCTGTATATCAATGGATGAATGTTTCCGCTTTGCTTCTGGGTGTTGGGCAGTCTCGTAACTACTTTGGATGACTGTTTAGAGCAAATGCTGGTTGACCTTATGGGGCACAGGATGGGGACCAGCCCAGCATCACAAAATCTGCCTACACAGGGTGGCTTCTAGCTTTGCTTCCTTAAAGCATGTTCAAATGAGATGTGGAGAAAGTTGAAATGTTCTAGGAGGTTCTTCTTGAGCTGTTATTGCTGGGTATTTTAACGTTAATTCCTGCTCATAGCAACCTGTGTGACAAGAGTAGAACTGCCCTATAGGGTTTCCTAGGCTGTAATCTTTATGGGAGCACATCTTCAACTTTTTTCCTTCTCTGATCCACGGGTGGGTTCCAACCACCAACCTAGTAGTTAGTAGTCAAGCACTTAACCTCTGCACCACCAGGGCTCCTTCTCCTAAAGTTGTTGCTGTTGGCTGCCCTTGAGTTGGTTCTGAGGCTGTAAGTCTTTATAGGAGCCGAAAGTCTCATTGCTCTCCTTCGGAGCGGCTAGTGGGTTTGAACCGCCGCCCTTTGGTTAGCAGTCCAGTGCTTATGCTACCGTGCCACTGGCTCTTCTTCTCCTAGAGGCGTACATCTCAGAATTTAATGTTCACGTGGGGAATAGCTGCAGAGCTTTTTATAATACACATTCTGATGGGGAGATGTCTTAGCTAGGGCTGTGTGACTGAAATATCACAGGTAAGCGAGTGGCTTTCAACACCAGAACACAGTTCTGGAGGCTTGAGGTCAGAACCAAGATCTTGGTCCTGTGGATTTTTCTTCCTTTTTAGTAGCGCTGAGTATTTTACAGATTTGAAACTGAAATCCAGAAGGTAAAAATGATTCTCCAGAGAATCAGCAAATAGAACGAACATGTCTCAAACTGTACTTGTGACCTTTCCTCTAGCATGCCTCACTCCCATCGCAGCCCTGCCCCACCTCCACCAGGTTTTCTCAACCAGAGCACCACTAATCTTGGGGCCAGATAGTTCTTGGTGGTGGTGGTTGGGTGTGTGTGTGTCTTCTTCATTGTAAGAGGTTTAGCAGCAACCTTGACCTCCACCCCCTAGATGTGACAAGCAAAACTGTCTCCAGACATGAGCAAGTGTCCCCTGATGGAAAGATGACCCCCAGTTGAGAACCAGAGAGAGAGCCTTCCCATCTCAGTTGACAGTTGCTGCCTCATTCCATAAACCTGGGAGTCATCTCAGGTTCCTCTCTGTCTCTCACACCCCCACACTGAATCCATTAGGAAATTCTCTTCTCTTGACCTTCTTGTTCTATCCAGAATCTGATAACTGTTCTCCATTACCACCACCCTGGTCCAAGTTGCTGTCAGAATTACTTCATCAGAGTCTTGTCCAGTCTTCCAACTTCTAGCCTTCTCTCAACCTAACAGCCGGAGGGACGTTTCTGAAACATGGTTCAGAGTGTGTGGTTCAGTCCCTGTCATGTGTCCCCATTGCCTTTGGAATAAAAGCACTTGAGTAGGACACCATACTTGGTAAAGTGAAGGATCAGCGAAAAAGAAGACTACACCGAGGAAGTGGATTGGCACAGTAGTAGCAGTAACGGTTGTGACGATGACGCAGGACCAGGCAGTGTTCAGTCTGCTGTGCAGAGGGTCAGTGTCGGTCAGAACTGATGTGACAACACTTAACAGCAGCAGTGTCTCACAGGTTCTCGGTGAGCTCCACCCAGCCTCACCTTAGACAGTCTCCATGATCTCTCTTGCTCCATCATCTCCTAAACTTTCTGTCACAAAATCTGACCAGGTACCATGGATCCTGCCCAGTTCTTAAAAACCCCACACATGTCCCTGTCTGTGTGTTCTGCACTGGCTTCTCCCTGCCCTGGAAGGCTCTTCCAAAGGGTTTCTGCATGGAGGAACCCCTTACTCCTTTTAGCAATGGCCTCTTTTAATGAACTCTTTCTATGGAATCAAATTACCAACTCGAAAGGTTAGCTAGGAAGCTCAGGGGCAGTGAGATTCTGCTACTGAGGGAGGAACAACCCAGAAAGAGAGGACGAGAATGGTTATCCATATCAAAGAATATTATCAGTGTCACTGAATCATACACATACAGAAATTACTGAATTGGTATGTGTTTAGTTGTATATACATTCAATAAGCACACACAAAATCAAATAAATTCTTGTTGTTGTTTTTTTAAGTTCCATTTTCACCAAGATCTAGACTGACCATCCATTTAATTTTTTATCTCCCTCTTGCTCTCCTCTTTCCATACTGTCTGTCCCTCACCGTTTTCATTTTGTCCCAGCACCGACTGCCCTCTAATGCGCTCACTAGTTTGCTGCTATGTTGTAATCTCTGGTGATGGTATCCCCTCATCTGTCTGAGTTGAAAACATGTGTACCCTAGTACAGGCTCAGCCCAGGGTGAATAATGAATGGCTGGGTGGTGGGTTCAGTACCCAACTGTGGCTTCAGGATCGACACTCTACATATTGAAACGATCCTGTTTTGTGGCCTGGGGAAGGAAATAATGAAGTAAAGAGATCATTTCAGAACTAACAGAGATGTGGATAAAATGCAAAGGTAGCAAAAAGAAGGGTGACTTTGTTTTTGCCTGTCCGGGGCACACGTCCCTGTATATGACTGTGTATGTCTTGTGAAGCAAGATAGTCTTGGATAAGTGCTCCCAAAGGAAAGCGTGTAGACACTTGCTTTGTTTTTCACAGCGTCAAGAGTAACTTTCATTACCGCATCAGAGGAATACATGTACGTGTGCTCTGTCAAAAGTTCAGGATCCACAGATAGGCAAAAGCAGATAAATCACCCTATTCCCATCACTTTTTAAATATGTGCCTATGTGTCATTTCTAGAACTATATTTATATTTTTTTTCCATCCATGGAATTGTACTGTGGATGCTATTTTGTAATCTTGCTTTTTCCATTTAACCTCCCAGGGACGTCTCTGAATGGGTCCTCAGGGAATGGAATGGGAGTTTATGAGCCAACAGCGTAGGGGCTGGGATTCCTAGAAGAGGGTGGGGGATGGATGACGGGCTAGAGAGCTATGGGAGACTGTATCATGCCTGAGAGGCTCTGAACGTGTCCACTGAAGTAAAAGATCTGAGAAAAGCAGGCAGAGGACGTGGTGGCTGAGACGGACATCACAGGCAGCCCAAGACGACTTGGCACAAGCCAGTGTTTCTCCAGGTGTAGAACACATGATGGAATCCTGGTGTGGCGCTGTAGGATGAGCACTGGACTGCTAATCTTAAGGTCAGCAGTTCAAACCCACTAGCTACTCCTTGGAAACCCTATACAGGGTCGCTGTGACAGAACTGACTCGATGGCAACAAACAACCACCACAGAACACAAGTCACCAGTGGGACACGAGAAGCTCTTGTAGTTGTTGTTGTCATGTTGGCTCTGAGTCATGGCTGCCCACCAGTAATAAAATAATATTAAATCCCATAGAGACAAACTAATTCTCTTTAGCATTCTCTCTCAGTTCTGCTGATTGAGTTGAGCAGAAATTCTTGGTTGGTGGCAATGTGCCTTTATTAACTCCAATGCTGTAAAGTCAGTTTGACTCATCGCTACCCTATGGACCCAGTAGAATTGCCCCCTACGGTCTCCCAGAAGCAGACTGGCCCATCTTTCTCCCATGGAGTGACTGGTGGGTCTGAACCTTGACTTTTAGGCTATCAGCCGAGCACTTAAAAACTGTACCACCAAGACTCCTTATAATAATACTCATAATCTCTCCGCCTCCCTAAAGAGAGTTTCAAAGACATCAACAAGTGGCAAGATTCACTTAAAGAGTATAGCAAACTAATGTCTTCATTCAATCATCAAATATTGAGTACATACTATGTACCAATGGAGCCCTGAAGGTACTCGACTGCTAACTGAAAGGTCACCAGTTCAAACCTACCAGCCGCTCCTCAAAAGACACATGAGGCAGTCTGCTTCTGTAGAGGTGACAGCTTGACAGCCTTGGAAACCTGATGGTGTAGTTCTCCTGTGCTCTGTGGGGCTGCTGTGAACTGGAATTGACTCAGTGACTACACAGCTGCTTTCCTATGTGCTAAGAGCTTGTTTTAGATGCTTCTCTGTAAAGCAGTTGAGTGATTTTCTATTAAAAGCAGTGGCGTGATATTTCTTTGGAACACAAATTCAGTTAAATACACAAATCAAGTACCTGTCAATAAATAATGTCAAGAAATCTTATTGATGGGATGAGGATAAGGCAAAATGCCTGAAGGTGATACACAAGGACCTGTTGTTGTTGTTGTTGTTAAGTGCCGTCGAGTCAGTTCTGACTCATAGTAACCCTATTTCCGTTTCCAAGGAGCAGCTGGTGGATTTGAACCTTGTTGTTCCACAGTCCGGTGCGGATCCTACAGCATCACACCAGGATGTGAGTCTATGATAAATTCCTGAAGGTGGTAATGGGATGACAAAGGTTGAGAAACACCTGAAAGGTGTGGAGGTGGTTAATGAGTGTAAAACAAGGGACTCACTGCCTCCAGTCTAAGGGTACTTGACTACTGATGTTTTCCAGACATAGTAAGCTGCATTGTAGTTCAACATCTGCCCCCTCTGTCTTAGTTTCTGGTCATTGCCTTACATGCCCCATCTGATGAGCATTCCTTGATCTGCAGCCAGACACGCATGTTAACCATCCTCCAGCCAAATGGCTCTATTGTTCCTGATTCGGAATTACATTCTCACACTGTACTTTCGCTCTGTAGTATCCTTTTCCCGTTTCTCCATCCATCCTTCAGTACGCACATTCATTTCCTGCCGTGATGCATTTGATATTCTTAAAAATATTACTGCCTTTCTGTAAGGACTTCTGGTGTGGCGCTGTGGATCAACACTGGACTGTAAACCACAAGGTCGGCAGTTCAACTCACCAGCTGCTCCTCAGAAACCCTGCTCAGGGTCCCTGTGAGTCAGGAGTAACTCACCGGCACTTGACAACAACAATCTCCCTCTGTGGGATCTTTCCTCAAGGGACCTTCCCTGTGGGAAAATTGTAACTGCTTACCCCATTGCTGCCATCTTTTTCCATGTGGCTGACTTTGCTCAATGAAATTTGACTGGTAGTGCTGTGCTTCACGCTGAGTGAAGTCTAACCTGTCTCTTCTTTTTATGACAAGACTGGGGATAGCCCAGAAAGCACCACCTCCTTTAGCCCGAACACAGAATGAACATGGTGTGAAGGTAAGCTGGAGCTAACTTCTATTGGTCGTAGCTTGAAGGATAAATACTGCCACATGTCCTATGATTTTGGCATTGTACAACATAACCCAAACAGACTGTCATGGGTTCAGTTGTGTCCCCTTCCCATCCCCCCACCCCCAAATATACGTCAACTTGTCTAGGTCATAATTCTCATGGTTTGGCAGTTATGTAATGATGGAGATTGGCAGTTTAATGATGTAATTATCCTATCATGTGACCTAATACAATTATCCTACATCTGTGATGTGTTGCAAATCCTAACCTCTAGGAGTCCTGGGATGGCACTGTGGGATAAAGCACTGGACTGCAAGGTCAGTTTGAACCATAAGGTTGGTGGTTCAAACTCACTAGCCGCTCCTTGGAAACCCTATACAGGGTTTCTAGGATTCAGAACTGACTCAGTGGCACTTAACAACGATAACATGATGTTCAGGAGGCAGGGCTATAAGCAGTGATGCTAATGAAACTGGGAGCATGGTGACTCTACAGGGTAAGACTGGACTATGAACCACAGGACTGGTGCTTTGAGTCCACCAGCTGCCCTGCAGGTGAAAGATAAGGCTTTCTCTCCTACTAAGATTTATAGCCTCCGAAACCCTATGTAGGGTCTCTAGGAATCAGAACTGACTCTTTGGTACTTAACAACAACAACGTGTTAATGAGGTAGGATTAGGCTGTATCATGAGATACGAAAAAATTAAGCAAGTGTCAGAGGTTAAACAAGTGAGATTTGAAAGATTAAACAAGTGATCCAAGGGACCTGCTACCATCAAGAAACAAGGGCGGGGAGTAGAGCATGTCCATTGGGTCCAGGGTCTCTGTGCTGAGAAGATCCTAGACCCAGAGGGTCTAGGATCCAAGACACATGGAGGTCCCGAGGAACCCACAGATTTCTTCAGGCAAGGACTTTCCACTAGAGCCAACAGAGAAAGTAAGCCTCCACCCCTAGAACTGGTCCCCTGATTAGATAATGAAGATACTGACTGATAATTCTGTTCTCATCGGACTGCTAACTATAACGTCAGTGGTTCAAACCCACCAGCTGCGACTGAGAAACGCTAAACAGGGTGACTATGAGTCATAGCCAACTAGTTGACACTTAACAACACAACACTACACAAAACCACTTGACTATTTATTATATGAGTTCATGATGGATTCTTCTTCCATCCTCATTTAAGCTGCTGGCTTTATTCACCTTTGCTCTTGGGATACTGACAACATTCCCAAGAGCTATTTACCATCTATGTTCTCATTTTACAAAGAAGCCAAGGCCTAGTGAGGCTAGTTGTCATCTGGTCTGATGTCAAAAAGCTAATGAGTAGTCGAATTGGATTTTAAATCTGTGGGCAGAAATATTCTGTCCTAGCAAGTGGATTGCTCATACAGCAAGAAGTGAGAGGTATGCAGAGGTATAAATAAGAAGTTTACTGGGTTCAAGGACCCACAGAGAGAAGGAAAGGGTGAACTTTGGGACAGAATATCAATACATGGACTGGAACTCAGAGACCTGGACTCTTGTCCCTCCTCAGCATGTCCCATTTTAATAAGTTGATTTAAGGACCTTGACTCAGCCATATTTCAGAAAGTGTCATAACCTCTGTGGGCCCCAGTTTCCTTATCAATAAATTGGGGATTATAATAGCATCAAAGGAGTCCAGGATCAGCAATGGACCACAAGGTTGTTTGAAATGCAAGGTCAGTGGTTCAGACCTGCTCCTTGGAAACCCTATACAGGGTTGCTATGAGTCAGAACTGACTCGGTGGCACTTAACTATAGCAAGGTGAAGAGATGTTGGTTTTTGTTCCTCTCCTCATTGCCCGAAACCCGAGGAAGCCTCTTCAATCCTATGACCTTCAATTGTCCCTTCATAATCCAGGGCCAACAATCCCACCTCATCTATGTCAGAGTTGTGATGAGGATCAACTGGGAAAGTCGGAAGGAAAACCCTGAAAGCAGAAAACCTCACCTAGACGCACAGATAACCATTTTCACAAGGGAAGGGCATGGCATTCTTATTTTTCTCTTCTCTTTCTTTGTTCACTCTTTAAAAGGATCTATTTACAAAACTGAAACCAGCGCTTTAAAACAGTCCCAGCCCAGCCCCAGCCCAACCCTGTCCCTTTAGGAGTTAATTTTCTAAACCTGTCTAATTCCTGGTTGAGAGACCCCTGCGGGCTGGGAGAGCAGATCCCAGGTGCTGTCCGCTCTGGGGGCCTAGAGTGAAGAGGCCAGAAACGCCACATTTCAGGGAGTGTGCTTGCAGCAATTTCGTTTTCTAAGCGTCACCCCATTGTGAAATGCATGGCCTGAACCCTTGAGGTTTCCCACTGTCACAGGGGTTTCTGGAAATTCAAGGAGCCCTGTGACAAGGCATTGAAATCTGTGGGGAGGTGAAGGTAGTAAAGACATACTGCTACTTTAGGAGAAAACAACTAGCATGGAGCTACTGTAGACCCAGACTTTGGAGTGCAAGGCTCCTCAGGTGCACGGCCGCTTCTGTATTTACTTTTCCTTTACTACAGACAGACTTTGGAGATGCTGCGGGTTCAATTCCAGACCACCACAATCAAGCGAGTCACATACATTATTTGCTTTCTGAGCACATATAAAAATGCTGTTGACACTGTGTTGGAAAGTGCTGTGGAGTCTAGTCTGTCTTATAGCACCCTGTATAGAGTTTCCAAGTCTGGAAATCTTTTCGGGAGCAGAAAGCCTCCTATTTCTCCTGCGGAGCAGCTGGCAGGCTCGAACCACGAACTGGTTCGCAATCCAGTGCTTATTTTATGGAGCCACCATGTTCCCTTTCATTAGTTTTTCTTCTTGTTATTAAATGCCCTTGAGTTGATTCCAACTTATAGTAACTCTGCACCAGGTTTCCGAGGAGCAGCTGGTGAGTTTGAACTGCAGAAGGAAAATAACTTCCCTTATGTGTTTGGTCCTCACTGTTTCCTGGACAAAACTGTCTTAACCATTTTAACAAACCCCAGTGAAAATAAGCTACAAATGTAGAATCTGGACAAATCATTAACTTAGCATCTATAGAATCTTGAGCATCACATACAATCAGTGAAAAGAAAGGCCAAATCTGACCATGTCTGCAGATTTTCATAATAGAATAAAATATTTAGAAAACCAAATAAAAACAGCTTACTTACATCAAGTTCTCTTTAGACTTGCTGATTGTGCATTGTAGAAACTATACTGTACTCTAAAAAGTATACAGTATGTATAAAGAACAAGTGCCAAGTATTGTGAGAATGACCAGAAGGTGAAACAGAGATACAAGTGGGCACATGCTGTTGGAAATTTGACCCTAATAGACTTGTTCAACAGAGTTGCCACAAAATCTTGTGAAAAATGGCAATATACACATCATGCAATAAGGCAAAGCTCAGTTAAACGAGGGATGTTTGTAATGTGTTTTTCTTTAATTAGCACATACACAGACATATTGTACAAGCTTCATTCTCCATAAAACCTACTTTTGTACCTGTAACTCCCGAAACAAGGATGGATGTTTACGAAACACTTGTTTTTGTTGGGCACTGTGCTTACAGCATTGTGTTAGCTATGGTTTTTAAAACTCCTGTAGCTCTGTAGGATAAACACTGGACTGCTAACCACAGGTTCGGCAGTTCGAACTCACCAGCCACTCCAAGGGAGAAAGACGAAGCTTTCTGCTCTCATACAGATTTACAGCCTTGGAAACACTATAAAGGGTTGTTGTGAGTCAGAATTGACTCGACAGCACTGAACAACAGCACCATGACTCTTTGGAGTGGATATTTATTATGAGAGTGACCATGAGGAAACTGAACCTAAACTAGTTCATCAAGGCAGTAATACACAGCTGGGAAGTGGGGACGCTAAGGTTTGAACTCAGGTGATAACAATCCCCTTGGCCCATATGTTTCACAACAAAACGATATCAAGAACATCCTAGAACATACCTTTATTGTTGTTAGCAGCTTGAGTCAACCCCCAAGTCAAGGCAACACCAGGCACAGTGGAAAGAAACTCTTGTCTGGCCCTGCACCAGCCCCAGGATGGGTCGTGAGCAGACTGCTGTGATCCACAGGCTGATTGTTGGAAGTAGATCAGCAGGCCTTTCTTTCTCGTATGCATTCATCTGGAAACTCTGTCCAAAGTCTGTTCAGCGTCATAACAATACGCAGGCTTCTACCGACAGAAGGGTGCAAGCTGCATTGGCCAGAAATGGGATCCAGGTCGCTGTATGGAAGGCAAGAACCCAACCATCAAGTCACCACTGCCCCCAGGTTGCAGAGAGTGAGGATTGATGCAAAAATGACATCTCTTAACCTGCTACTACTGCTAAGGCTGTCGAGTTGGTTCCGACTCATAGTGACCTTGCCTAGGGTTTCCAAGGCTGTAAATCTTGGCAGGAGCAGTAAATCTCATCTTTTCTCCCACGGAGCAGCTGGTGGGCTTGAACCGTTGACCTTGTGGTTTGCAGACCCGTGTTTATCCTACAGAGCCACCACACTCCCTTCTCTTACCCTAGTCTTATTTCTAACTTGAGCAGAAACTAGTTATGGTCCATTTTCTCCAAAGCAGATCAGGCCAACAGTGGATTCATTGGTTTCTGCTCAACATGACCCGTAAGCCCAAAGAGATTTTTCCTGACAGCGGAGGTTGGAGGAATTAAGTTAGTGACTTTTCACCTTATCATAAGGAACCCAACTCAAGCTATGCTATTCTCTTGTGATCATAACGAGCAACAAGCAATGGGCTTATCAGTGCAGCTTCTCATATGGGAATCCTTGGTAAGGATGGGACGTGGATCCACCCTGTGGGGACTTCACACAATGCCCAGCAGCTGATAAGTACTGAGTAAAGGGAACAGTCAGGAGGGAACAGCCGCTGGAGAAGGATGTCATGCTGGGTAAGATGGAGGGTCAGAGAAAAAGAGGAAGACCCCCAATGAGATGGATTGGCCAGGTGGCATCATTGATGGCGTCAAGTGTGGCAGCGGTAGTGAGGTTGGCCCAGGATCGGACATTGTTTCGTTCTGCTGTGCATAGGGGTCGCTATGAGTCGGTTCCGACTCGATGGCACTTGACAACAATAACAAAGGGAAATAATCGTCTAGGTGGATCATTGATTTGTTGTCGTTAAGTGCCATCAAGTTATTTCTGACTCATAGCGACCCTGTGTTTCCAAAGAGCAGCTGGTGAGCTTGAACCACTGACCTTGCGGTTCAAACCGACCTTGTAGTCCTGCACATTAACCACCAGCACCATTGATTAAGAGAAATGAGATGACAAGCTCAAGGAGACAGTACTGAAGCTTCCTGGTCAGTTCTGCGGAATGCCTGTCTTCCCCAGCTTTGTGAGAAATGTGATTGCTAACCATTTTATTCCCTGTTGCATCGCCAGGGCCTGACATGTAGCAAGCACTCAAGAAACTACTTCTGAATGAACGAATGAATGAATCCCATTGTCTCTGAGTTGATGTTGACTCATAGTGATGTATATAGGGTATCCAAGGCTGTAAATCTTTACAGGAGCAGAAAGTCTTATCTTTCTTCCTTGGAGTGGTTGCTGGTTTTGAACTGCTGACCTTGCGGTTATTAGCAGTCCTGTGATGGTCCTACAGAATGAATGAATAGCAAAGGGCCAAACTCACATTGCTTGTATTTTCATTCATGTCTAGATCACCAAACAACTTTACCTGTAAATGGAAGAAAAGTTTGTCACCTTGTGTCTTTCATACTAAAAAATAAACATGGAGCTCCTCTTGCCTTGAAAGGTGTGGGCTCCGCGGGCTTCCTTCGCCTCCGTCTGGCACTGAGACCATTTGGTGGCTCCTTCTTTCTCCACACCCGATGGTTATGTGTGTGTGTGTGCGTGCATTTTGTAGCAGGTGACATAACTTGGAGGTGGGGTACAGAACAATTCCGTTTCCGGAAGACCGTGCCTAAGACTCTTGCTAGAGACCAGCTCTCAAAAGCGCAGTGAACAGCTCAAGGCTCAACCCTCCCTGTGGTTTCAGCGTGAGAGACTCCAGTGTTTAGAAACCACAGGAATCTCACTGCCTGAGCCTGGAAGGGGACCACACCTGTTTTCTAAATCCTCCTTCCCTTTCACACCTGTCTCTGCACCTCCTCCTCCCCAAGGGCTCTTCTAGTCTCAGCTCTGGGGCTGACGCCTGCTTCTCTGAAGCTGGGCATTAAGAGTGAGTGACAGGCTCCAAACTCTGGTCTCAGCACCCAGCTCTTACCACACCTCATACCGCAGAGGCTTAGCACAAGACCCAAGGGGTTCAAGTGGCTCCAGTACCTGGCCGCCAAAATGGATAGTTGTGAATGAGGCAGATGCTGATGGCTCCTACTCAAGAGTCATAAGACTGATCCCCTACCCCATGCCAGCCTTATAATGGTTGGAGATTCCTAGAACAAAGGGAAGTAGGGTCCTCCTTGAGCTTCAGGGATGAGTAGAATGGCTCAAGTCATCCTACTCTCATTTGTCAGTGATTGATGTGGGAGTGGGCGTGTAGCTCAGACCTGGCCAATGAAATGAAAGAGGAAGGTTGGTGGCCATAGGAGGCTTCCCTTTCCAGTTCAAAAATATGAGGCAAAGCTTTGTGAGACATGGTTGCTTTTCTCTACTTGCTTCCTGTATTTGGGAATATAATACCTGAAGCGGCCAAAACCACCTTATGAGGTATCACGTATGACAGTGGAACATCAGTTTATTGAGGACACTGAGCAAAAGTGAGCAATGAATCTGGGTCCTTGATGACACTGTTGAGGCATGGAGTCAGCCCTAGAACTTCCCACTTCTGACCTTTTTATTAGATGAGATAATAAATGCTCGATTGGTTCATAACAATTTTAAATAGGGATTTTGTTACTTGCAACCGAAAGCATTCCAACCAATCAGTTAGTTAGCATGTAGACAGTCATGCTGAGCCTGGCTTTATGCTAGGCATTTGTCAATGTAGCTCAGTAGCCCCAACAACTTGGTGAGTTAGGAGCTATCATGTGCATTATACAGACGAGAAAACAAAATCTACGAATCCAAGAAACCCCAAGTTGCACAGCGGAGTGATGACAAAGTTTCCTTTTGAATCCAGTGTAGGCTCTCATAGTCATGTGCTGTCTGTCTCTCCACTCCCAAGTGCCTACCTCCTTAACCAGTGGCTGCTGAGTCGATTCTGACTCAGCCACTAACTACACGTGTGTCAGAGCAGAACTGGTCTCCAGTTTTCATTGGCTGTTTTAATGGAAGTAGATCTCAAGGCCCTTCCTCTGAGCCACTTCTGGGTGGACTGAGCGTCCTTCCATGTTAAATGTTTGCACCTGTACACCCTCAGATTTAAATACAATGATTGTGTTTCTTTCTGTGGCATGTTTTGTTTTTTTAGAGGACAAGGGAATGTTTGGTGTTCGTTGAAGAAAAGACAGGAGAATTTAGCAAAGAGTCCTCTTCCAGACTGGATCCCTGCTTCTAGGTATAAGAACCAGAAGCTGTCTCTCAGGCACAGCTCTGAAATAGTGCCCGTCTGAGAGGGGAGAAGGGTTTTCCCTGTATCCATCCGGATTCCTGGGATTGCCGCACAGCCAGGGAGCTACACAAAGCCTGGGGTGGCACTGCAGAAAGTGACAGTGACTGTCAGTGTAGCCTTTTGGGGGTGCTTGGGAAAGCTTTCCCTGAGCTCAGAGCTTGTTTCTCAAGCCTGGAGGCTGGCAGAAGTCAGCGGGATGACAAATGAGGGTCAGGTCAAGTGTTTCAGGCAGAGACAGCGCTTGGGAAAAGTACCACAAACTTGTGGAAAACAAAACAAAATGAAACAAAACACCAACATTGCTGTGGAGTCCATTCCAGCCCATGACCTGCTCAATTGGGTTTTTTTAGGCTGTAATCTTTTATGGAGGCAGACAGACCTACCTTTCTTTTGTGGTGTCACTGGGAGGATCTGAACCACCAACCTCCACTCACAAAGAAAGACATCAGGCAGAAAAGATGGGGAGGAGAGAGCAAGAGAGAGTTCGCAGGAACCCCACGATGGATGTGGGGGCAGCCAGGGCCATGAGCTTGAAGCAGGATACCTTCTACTTCTGATGTTCATTTGAGGAAGCTCATTTTCTAGAAATGCTTCTGTGATTCTTCTCGTTCCGGGACACAGTTTCTACTTCTTCAGTAGAGCAGATGGAGAGAGGTGGCAGAAACCTAAACAAGGACAGTGGACAGATATCACCAGACAGGGAGCTGGTGGACTGTGAGGTGGGCGACTGACCATCTGTCTCAAGGAGCCTGTATCTTCGTACTGACAACGATGCTGCTCTGAGGCAGTGGAGAGCCAGCATGGCTGCATTGCTGGTTGTTCAGTGGAAGCTGTAACTAGAGATGTTGAAGTGCTTTGCTCTCCTGCTTCTGAAATGTTAGCAACTAGTTCAGATTTGTAAAAATCAGTGTTTGGAAGATATTGTCAGTACCTTCGCTGTCTGTATCTCCTGCACAAAGGTTAACAACATTTTCTTCAAAAGGCCTCTGAGAATTTACTCTCTGAGTAAATAGTTTCAGCCTTGTGGACCATACAGTTTCTGTAACACCTGCCCAATTCTGCTGTTGTATCCCCCAAAGCAGCCATCACAAACCAAAACCAACTACCATCGAGCAGATCCCAACTCATAGCTACCCTGTATAGAGTTTCCGCAGCTGTAAATCTTTATGGGAGCAAGTCTCCTGTGGACTTGCTGGTATGTGTGAGTAGCCAACCTTCAAGTTAGCAGCCCTATGCTTATTAAAAGCAGCCACGTTGTTGTTGTTGTTCAGTGCCGTCAAGTTGGTTCTGACTCACAGTGACCCTGTATGGGGGTCCCAAAACGTTGCATATTCATGGGAACAGAAAATCTCACCTTTCTCCTGTGAAGTGGCTGACCGGCTCAAATATTGGACCTTGTTCCAGTTCTAAGTCCAGTGCTTATCGTATGGAACTACCGCATTCCTACAGAAGCAGCCATGTGGTGGTGGTGGTTAAATGCATTTGAGTCAGTTCTGACTCATAGTGACCCTATAAAGGGTTTCTGAGGAGTGGCTGGTAAATCGGTTCCAACTCATATGGACCCTGCATAGGGTTTCCGAGGCTGTAAATCTTTACGGGAGCAGAAAGTCTCATCTGTCTCCCGCAAAGCCGCTGGTAGTTTTGAACTGCTGACCATGAGATTAGCAGCCTGACTCATAACCACTATGCTACCAGAGCCCATTAAAAGCAGCCATAAGTAATGCATAAATAAGCTTGGTTCAGTAAAACTTTATTTACAAAAAATTGGCAGTGGACCAAATTGGCCAGTGAGTTGTAGCTTGCCAACTCGTCCCCTAAATTCCTTTTAAAACACGCAGACATACAAGTAATATTACCATGGAGCCAACAGACCCCACAGGACAGAAAAGAACGGACCCACCGAGTTTCCAAGGCTGTCCGTCTTTATGGAAGGAAGCTGACTGTCACTGTCCTTCTTGTGCACAGTAGTAGCTGGTCAGTTTGAACTGTCCACATTTGGGTTAGCACTGACTACTTCACCATGGTGCCACCAGGGTGCCTTCTGCCTTTTTGTTGTTGTTATTAAGTACTGTCGAATCAGCTCTGACCCATAGCGACCCTGTATAGGGTTTCCAAGGAACAGCTGGTAAGCTTGAACCCCCGACCTTGTGGTTCAAACTGACTTCACAGTCCAGCACATTAACTACAGTGCCATACCCTGACATTAAGATACCAGGACACTAGGCACCCATAATTCAGATGACTTGTTAATGTGAAAGCTGGGGTCTCTCTTCTGATGGGAGTCTGGAGAACAGCTCTGGGAATGGGCTCTGGATTAGATCACTGAAGGTCAAGTCCAGTCTTTGTCTTGAATAGACACAAGACTTTAGGCATGTTCCTGGACCTTTTGTGTCTCAGTTTCTTCCTCTGCACAGAGGAGACAGGGTGAGAACCACCACGCCTCTCAGAGCTCTTGTGAGCACTCCAGGAAGCCTGCTTGTGAATTTGGCTCAGCAGTGGAGCATCGCCCGACTCTCCTTGGGCACAATCTGAGTATGCAGCTGTGGAGTTGTACACTGCCTACAACGTGTTAGCACATTCCAGCAATCCCAGCTCGAGTCTGGGCCCCAACCCTCAGAAGCAGCCATCACTGAGCGTGAAGCCGAGAGACACATTCCCTCAAATTACCCTTTTCTGCACATCGCAGACCTTTGGGCTTCTCGGGGAATTTCCTGCTTCTGGAAGGTGGTGGATGGCAGCCTGGGATGAGAGCTGTGCCTCTGCAGAGAGCGGGACTGTGCTCCAGGAAAAACCACCCAAGCTGCTGACCACTCCGTCCTCCTGTGTCCCTCAACCATCTGGGCAGCAGAGGACTGCTAATTAGGGCAGGCGCTCCGTCCCCAGACGTCACTGATGATGCAATCCAGGGAGAGGACCCCAGGAGTTGTTGGCATTCATGGAGGGGAAGCTCTTCCAGGATCTGCCTAACATTCCTCTTGCCCAGTCTGGGTGACGGGGGCTACAGCTAAGGCCCTGGCGCCATAAGGCCCAGAATTACCATTTCTAGCAGACGTCAAGGATCTGACTTCCAGAGGGGCCGGAAGGGCCGTGAGTGTGAATCCCTAAGTTGTATGAAAATGAGGGCTGCTGTCTTGACTCAGAGCCATGACCTGATACTCTTGATGCAACAGCTCAGATGGATGGTGTTCCCAAGTGGGCTTCAGAGACTGACCCAGGCTCGACTCACTGTGCACTCAGCCACGTGAGGCTTCTTATTTGTATTAGTTGTTATTGAGTCCAACACAGACTCTCGACGATTCTACACACAGTGGAATGAAATGCTTTGTGGTGGTCCTGTGCCATCCCAAGGATCAATTTCAGATTGGACCATTGGAATCTGTATGGTTCTCACTGGGTGGTCTTCACAAGTAGATCACCAGGCTCTTCTTCCTAGTTTATCTT
This sequence comes from Chrysochloris asiatica, assembly GCF_000296735.1. NCBI lineage: Eukaryota > Metazoa > Chordata > Mammalia > Afrosoricida > Chrysochloridae > Chrysochloris > Chrysochloris asiatica. Next base: position 13,318,121 of record NW_006408596.1, read on the forward strand.
CATCCAGAGACCTCTTCAGCATCCTAGCAACACATGAGCCTCTACTGACAAACAGATGGTAGGTAGATGTACATGAGGTACATTGACCAGGAATCGAACCCAGATCTCCCATACAGAAGGTGAGAATTCTACCATTGACCCCTCGATGCTTCATAAAACACATCAATAGTTTCCCCCTATTTTCCAAACAGTTTATCAAGGTTGCTGAACATTGAAAGTCTTGGCTGTCCCATCACATGTTCTCCACGGAGCTAATAATGCTATTGTCTTGATGTGGAAAACGGTGAAGTCTTGGTTTTCCATTCACAGTCAGCTTCTTAAAAAGCAACACACAAGGTAGAAGTAACTGAGCAGCAAGCACACGTGTCTAGTTTCCCGGAGTCAGGCAGGAGCTGAGCAGTATACCCTTTGTTTTCGCCTTCTCTTTGTCCTTGAGAAACAGTTGTGTCCTGGCCAAGGAGGAAGCCCTCCTACTGCTTGAAGTAGCAGCCCCCAAGACGGTAGGGATGAGGGTGGGGGGCGAGGATGGTAAGAGGAAGTTGTTGGGTAAAACCCTGATCCTGTAGGCCCTGCAGGAAAGGTAGTAGCATTCCACACTACACATGGCTCCTTGACGTAAAGACAGACGGCTTCAGGACCCCCAGAAGCATCCTCCGAGCTGTTCCACCACCCCTGCTTGCAAGAACACCGCCCCTTCCCGCACACACTGGGCTTGGGGCATGTCTGAACTAAGCTGAGGAAGCAGTGGGGCCAGGGGCTGGGCTGCCCATCTGTGTGTGTTCAGCCTTCTTCTCCTCCTGGAAGATGTGTCAATGTTTTCCAAATGGAAAAGGTCTGGCAGTGGTCTGCAGAAAGAGGATTCCTCAGGAAGAAGGAACAGTGGGATGTCTTCCGTAGCCTCTTCCTTTTCTTGAGGGATGACACCAGCTAGCTGTTGGCTGTGTCTGAGCTTGGGACCTTCTTCAGTTGTGATTGTTGTTGATATTTGCTGTCATGGAGATGACTCTTACCTCACAGAGCCCTAATGCAATACAACCTCTTCAGGTCTTGCACCATCTTGATGATAGTCTGTAATTGGACAATATTCTGTCGTCATCCATACGGTTTACCTTGGCTGATTTTTGGAAGTAGTCCACCAGGCCTTTCTTCCTGGTATGTCTTAGAGTGGAAGCTCTGGGTGAGACCAGGCTATCATGGGTGACTCTTCAGGCATTTGAAATACTGAAGGCATAGCCCCCAGCATTGCAGCAGCCCACAAGCGACAAGAGTACTAGTTAAATGGGAGGTGATTTCTCTTAAGTGGTTATGAAAACAAGGTCACCTGATGCCCTGTGCTTGGCTCAGGTCCATCCATCTGTGTGACCCACCTAGAGCTCCGAGGAAACTGGATACAGTACTGTTGTTGTGATCCAGTCTCTGAAAGTGGGTCTGCGTTTTTTCCTGTCGGTGGCCTATCTTGCCCATTTTCTGCTGACGAACCTTCAAGAAGTTCTTGCTGAGAGTGAACTACCCCTACAATTGTACAGCCTTAAAATTATAAGATACCCCAGAATTAAAAAATGGACCTCTGAGTAATGTAACTTAGAAAACATACCACACTTAGATCAAAACTTAGATCGAACAGCTAGATTCTAGAACCACTTTTGTCTCCATTTAGCTAGGTGAGCCAATGGAAGATCAGGATCCTCATAGCAATTCCAGGTGACAGAATAGAACTGCCCCATGAGGGTTTTCTTAGCTGTAGTTTGTATAGTAGTCGATCACCAGGTCTTTCTTCTGTAGACCCGCTTGGGGGGAGTACAAACTGCCCACCTTTCAGTTAGTAGCAGAGAAATTAGCAATTTTTGCTACCTGGGCTCCTTGTTGGCATCCTTACCTGGTCAAATAGCAGAACCCTGAGCCTAGCAGCAAACTTTCAGGGTGACATTCGTGGATCCACCACTCACTGGTCAGCTCTGTGACCTTGGGTACACCACTGTGCTTCTCTGAGCCCCCGCTTCCTCATCTGTAAGATAGGTATGATTATAGAATCACTTCAGTAGTTTGTTCTGAGTATTAAATGACATGACAATTGTTATTGCTATTCTGAATTCATTTTCTTACCTCCCAAATAAATGAATGTGCACACAGATATATAAATATGTTGTGAATATTGTTGTTGTTGTTACATGCTGGGGAGTCAGTACTGACTCTTCGCAACATTATGCACAGCAGAACGAAACACTGTCTGGTCCTGTGCCAACTTTACAGTCATTGGGACACTTGAGCCCATTGCTGCTGCCACTGTGTTAATTCATCTCGTTGGGGGACTTCCTGTCTTTTGCTGGCCCTCCGTTTTACCAAGCATGATGTCCTTCTCCAGGGGCTGGTCCCTCCTGATAATATGTCTGAAGTTTGAGAGACGAAGTCTGTTCATCTTGGCTTCCAAGGAACACTCTGTACTTCTTCCAACACAGATTGGTTTGTTCTTTTGGCAGTCCGTGGTACTTTTAATATTCTCCTCTAATACCATAATTCAAATGCATCAATTCTTCTACATTCTTCCTTACTGACTGGCCAACTTACACATGCATATGAGCTTATTGAAACCATGGCATGGATCAGGTGCACCTTTGTCATCAAACTGACATCTTTGCTCTTGAACACTTTAAAGAAACTTCTCATTGTTTATTGAGTGAAGTTTTACAGAACAGATGGTCAGATTTACATTCAACAAATCATATACTTGATTTCATTTCAATGATTGCATCCTCACCATGTACCATCAATTAGCAGGGTTTACCTCTATTCCATTTAACTCTTGCATTCCTCTCTGTGACTCCCGCTACCTTCATCTTTCCTCTGCCAACCTCCTTCTTGTATATTGTGTACCCTGTCACCCATGTTAAGTTGTGGCTGCCCTCTAGCCAGTAGATCATTCTCTCTTCCCTCCCATCCCTGGTAACCATCATAGAGTGCTTCTTTTAGCATGAAACACTTTTCTTGACTTTTTACAACAGTGGTCTCCTACAATATTTGTCCTTCTGTGACTGACTGATTTCCTCTAGTTTCATCCACCTTGTGAGGTGTTTCTCAGATTCATTGTTATTCTTCAGTACTGTTGAATATTCTACTGTGTATATGGAGCTAGTATTTTTGAATTCAAGGATAAAGAGTGATGATGAAGAAGACAATAATACTGTCCATTTTTTAGTATCTACTATTAAAGTTGTCAGGGGGTCCTATAGGATAAGTTGTCAGATGTGGCACTATAGGATAAGCACTCGACTTCAAGGTCAGTTTGAACCACCAGGTGGGTGGTTCGAACTCACCAGCCGCTCCTTGGAAACCCTGTACTGGGTCGCTATGTGTCAGAATTAACTCAACAGCACTTAACAACAGTAACAACATTAAAGTTGTCAAAGATTTCTTTTTGCTTGATTCAACCATCAACACTCATGGAAGCAGCAGTCAAAAAATCAAATGAACTATTTATTGCATTAGGCAAATCTGCTTCATAAGGCCTCTTTAAAGTTTTCAGGTACAAAGATGTCAGTTTGCCCCTGGCCCAAGCCATGATGTTTTCAGTAACCTCATATACATGTGAAAGTTGGACAATAAATACAGAAGACCATAGAGGAACTGATGCATTTGCGTTATGGTGTTGGAGGAGAATATTGAAAGTACCTGAATTGCCAAAGGAACACACAATTCTGTGTTGGAATAAGTATAGCCAGAACGCTCCTTAGAAGCCAGGATGCCAAACTTCGTCTCTCATATGCTGGACATATTATACCAGGATGGACCAGTCTCTGGAGAAGGACACCATTTTTGATAAAGTGGATGGTTGGCAAAAAAGAGGAAGACCCCCAGCAAGATGGATTGACACAGTGGCAGCAGCAATGGGCTCAACTGTAGCAATGAATGTGAAGTAGGCACAGGATCAGGCAGTGTTTCGTGCCGTCATGCATAATGGTGCTTTGAGTTGGTGCCCACTCAATGGTACCTAACAGACACTGAACAAAATGCTATGCAAGACTTTATTTTACTGTATTTTTATGCAACAATTTGGAGTCCTGATGTTGCGTTTGTCGCTATAAGTTGGAACCAACTTGAAGGCACTTACCAAGAACAAAGAATGTGAACATTAATGTTTTTACCAACCATGTCACCCCCCTCCTGGAGTCCTGGTGTGGTGCTGTGAGTTATTGCGCCAGACTGCAAATCTGTTTGAACTGCAAGATCAGCGGTTCAAGTTCAAGGTCACCAGCTGCTCCTCAGAAAGCAGGGTGGTTATGAGTCAGAATCAACTCAACGACAATTAACAACAACAACAACAACCCCCTCCTAACTGTGGTATGTGAGTTATATGTTGTTGTTGTTGTTGTTATGTGCCATCGAGTCAGTACCAACTCATAGTGACCCTATGCACAACAGAACGAAACACTGACCAGTCCTGGGCCAACCTCACTATTGTTGCCACACTTGAGCCCATTGATGCTGCCTTATTATTGCCA